>NC_133769.1:19912209-20027920 GCF_003597395.2 Chelonoidis abingdonii | reverse complement strand
CATCCTGTCCCATGGATTTGTGTATGTCCAGCTTTTCTAAATAGTCCTTAACCTGTTCTTTCACCACTGAGGGATGCTCACCTCCTCCCCATACTGTGTTGCCCAGGACAGCAGTATGGGAGCTGACCTTGTCTGTGAAAACTGAGGCAAAAAAATGCATTGAGTATGTCTCTGTTATTACGTCGCCTCCTCCATTCATTAAGGGTCCCACACTTTCCCTGACTTTTTTCTTCTTGCTAACATACCTGTAGAAACCCTTCTTGTTACCCTTCACATCCCTTGCTAGCTGCAACTCCAGTTGTGTTTTGGCCTTCCTGATTATTCCCCTGCATGCTCAAGCAATATTTTTATACTCCTGCTTAGTCATTTGTCCAAGTTTCCACTTCTTGAAAGCTTCCTTTTTGAGTTTAAGCTCACTGAAGATTTCACTGTTAAGCCAAGCTGGTCGCCTTCCATATTTGCTATTCTTTCTGCACATCAGGATGGTTTGTTCCTGCACCCTCAATAAGGCTTCTTTAAAATACAGCCAGCTCTCTTGGACTCCTTTCACCCTCATATTAGCCTCCAAGGGGATCCTGCCCATCAGTTCCCTAAGGGAGTCAGTCTGCCTTTCTGAAGTTCAGGGTCCATATTTTGCTACTCTCCTTTCTTCCTTTTGTGATGATCCTGAACTGAACCATCTCATGGTCACTGCTGAATTCAGATTCATTCAAACACATACAGTGATACTGAGCTATTGGATTAAAGAGAGAATGATTTTCTCTAGTTGGTAGTTCAAATTTACCAGAGTTGATAATCTCCTTAAGGACTGGGTTGTAGCTTAAGCCTTTGCTATGGCATGATGGTATTAAGGAAAAGAGCCAGTTCCTGTGGTGGGGGCTGGAAGTGCAGAGAGCAGAGGCAGGTTCTTCAGGGTTAGCTGGGCTAGGATCACAGGATGGCAACTACAGCACCATTTAAAAGATTGGAGTGTGCGGCATTGGTCATGCACCATTATACTACCTGTGTACATACACATGGTGAGACATTCTGTGCCCCTGAAGGGCTTAGTGCCTATTTAGACAAGCCTGGAAGGGGAAAGGGAGACACAGTGAGGTAAAGTGATCTTGCCTAAGATCATATGGTAGGTCAGTGGTAGACCTTATAGAGTGGCAGTCTTGAATTCTAGTCTAATGCCCTATCCACTAGATCAAGCTGCCTTTACAATGTAGAGCTTATGATGTGGCATGATATTGTGTTCATGTAAATACTGGAGGAGACGGCTGAATACACTGATGCATTATCTGCAGCCAATGGGCCCCAGTTACGGTCTCTAAACGCTACTGCATACAACCGATAAATATAATTTTACCAGTAATATCAACTAACTGCTGTACCATACCATAAGTTGTACCTGGCTTAGTGTTAAACATCTCTCATTACAATCACCCTAGATTTCAACAGTCTGTTAACAACCTTTAGTATATCTCTTCAATTAATTTCTATATTGATTTGTTTTCTGCTAATATTTGTGACACTTGTTTTGTTGTATCAGTTAACTGCTGGGATGTCTTCTAGGCAGAGTACACTACACTAACATGTAATAATACAAAAGAAAAACATTTCAAGACTCTAAAAAATTACATTATAACTGGACACAGATATAAACCAGATGTGCAAGTGATGAACATATATTATAGATACAGACCTGTCACCACCCTTCAAAATCACGGTCTAAAATGTTTTCACCTGTGACCAGTTGGCAATGAACTTGGCTGGAACATAGAAGACTATGAGATTGAAAGCTAGCTTTGTGTTTTCCTACTGAGTTTTCCTACCAATTTTTACATAGCTTCTGTTTTGGTGGGGTTTGTTTTTGTTTTTTTGTAGGACTTTTAAGCATACTGTCCCTACTCTATTTTTAAATGTGCACAATACACATGCATATATAAATCAAGAAAACACACACAGAACAAATAAATATATTGCATATGCATTAAACAAGCATAAACACTGAAGAGGACTTTAGCTTTGGAGACCTGCATGGTAACTGACACCATATCTTAACCCATGAGTTCAGAAGAGTGAACCCTGCTCCACCACCCCAATCCATGGGATTTGTTCTAAACAAAAATTCAGGCACTGTCAACCTATGTTTTAGCAATTTGGGATGATCGTTGTGTGAAACATGACTGTGTTTAGAGTAAACTTAAAACTTGGTCTAAGCATAGCAGTTAATAGTTTTACATAGAAACCATGTGAGATGCAGGGCTTGTTTACATTGCGTCACAGTTCAGATTATGGGGGGAGGGGGCTGAATAGCAGCATGCACCAAATACTGTGCCGTAATTCCATGGGGTGGATGCTGTAGGTGCAAACTAAAAGGTTTCTATTTTACGCTATTGTAATTAATGCTAGAGGACTGCATTAATGTGAACAAGAAATCTTTTAGTTCATGCCGGCAGCGTCCACTAGGGGAGCTACACTACAGAACTTTTGTGCGCACTTCTAGTCTTTCCCCTGTAGTCTGAACTGCAGGGCAGTGTAGACGTGCCCTCCATTATCTAACGCTGTTTTTGCTTGAAGGTAGGAAACAAAAGATTTCAGCTGAGCTGCACTTTGAATATTGCAGTTTGGTCAAATTCGGTCAGAGTTTTGGATACATCTAAGAGGAACTGGGTGTAAGTCAATGAATGTGAGGTGATAGGTTAAAGAAATGTTGAGAAACCCTGGATAAGAAAGCTGATAAACCATTATCGGTATTTTACACTTATGTCCGTGGTTTGTGTTCAGACCAGGCCAGGAACAATGGTCAGTTGTTGGCCCATGTGAATGCATTGATAGTCTCAGTCTAGTTCCGCATGAGCAGATATCTATAAAACAAACAAAAAATCCAGAAAAAAATGCAATATATGGCACTGTTGTTGGCAGTTTTTATTTAGGGGTCAAGGGCTGCATGCACATGGATGCTGAACTACCCTTATCACCACTAGGTCACTGTTGATCAGGGCTGAGGAGCATATGGAAGCTTGCACAGTTATAACCAATGTTAAATATGCTCTATGGAGCACTTCAGCCTCCAGAGCTGTCAGTCAACAGGAAACTTGCTAGCTTTTTAATGAACAGATAAGCATTTGAAGAGCAGCTAAGGAATTAAGTAAAGCACACGAAAGAAGCATATTAAGACAGTTCTATATTTGGTTCTGTCTGTTCTTTGAGGAGCATGGACAAAAGGCCTCTGTACATGACTAGCCTCAGTGCAATCTATATTGTATAAATTAGTGACACAGTGTGAAAATGGTCTTACTGGTTGTGTGTACAGGTCATTGGCCATAATCATGAGTGGTGTCAAAGATCTGCATTGCAATTTTTTGGTTCAGTTTGAGGGGGAGGGGAAAGCAGTCTTCCTCACCTTATAGTATACTTTCCTCATTAGATGATCATATCATTGGTACAGTAGCTCTACTTATTAGTTTATTATCATGTCTTAAGTGCTGACAATGCATTCAGTGCTGTACAAGACATTGCTAAGAAGCTAAAAAAGCTGATGATGATTTAGCTTCAGAATTAGGGACAGGACAGTTGGTTTTACATGAACCATCAAACAACACTCAAACTGAACTCCGCACTGTCTTTGAACCTGAAAAAAAATCAGCTAAAGTGAAACCTCAGTCTCATTATGGGTAGTAAGAGTTGCGGGCCCCTGGAGTACTATTATTGGTAAGTGTCTGAATAGGTTAGAAACCAGTACCACTGGAGATAGTAGTATAGTAATAGTCTTGCAATAGACAGTATATTCTAAGACCAGTCCAATGCAACAGCATCATCAGAAGTTACTTTTCCTCTTGCAACATGGATAAATGATTTTGCCTTTAACAAGTCCTAGAGACGCAAAACCAATTCTGGGAAGTTAATAAATTGTAAGGAATTGTCACTGGAAAGTATTGAATTTTTATATTAATAAAATACTTACTACAAATTGTATCCTTACAACAAATTTAGTCATTTTAGGACATGCCTTGAGTCATAGGTATTTTGTACCTCAAGATAAATAAGTGTGATTTAAAAAACTGCTTTTATGGACTGATGATGAAGGAACTAATCTTGGCAATGAAAGGACAAAGTCTTCTGCACTAATGGTTTGGTAAATCATGACTGAGTGTGTGATAAATAAAGTTGGGGATAACTCCGTTGGATGGACACCCAACCAGCCAGTTAGCTGTAAAAACCCTCTTAGTAGCTGTTCTTTACTTGCTTTACCTGTAAAGGGTTAAAAAATCCCCCAGCTAAAGGAAAAAAAAGTGGGCACCTGACCAAAAGAGCCAATGGGAAGGCTAGAACTTTTTAAAATTGGAGGGGCAAAAACTTTCCCTTTGTCTGTTCTCTCAGGGCTGCAGGGACATGGAGCAGCAATGCTATAAGCAGGAATGCTGTGTAAGGTTTGAACCAAATATGAAAAATTGTCTTTCATACCTAGAAGGAATCATTGGACAGGGAATGTTTTAGGTAGACGCAATCAGGTTTATTCCTTTATTTTGGCTTGTGGATCTCCTCTGTGCTAACCACGGATGCTCTTGTTTGCTCGTAACCTTTAAACTGAATCCCCCAAGAAAGTTATTTTGAGTGCTTAATTTTTGGAATTACTCTTTTAAAATCTAGCAAAAGCCCAAGTTCCAGATGTATTTTCTTTCTTTTTAATAAAATTTACCTTTTTTAAGTATAGGATTTGGATTTTTGTGTCCAGAGAGGTTTGTGCCAATGCTGTTTGATTAGCTGGTGGCAACATCTGATTTCCTTTGTTTTCTTTCTCAGCTCTTCCCCGGAGGGTGTGTGTGTGTGTGTGTGTGTGTGTGTGTGTAAGGGCTTGAGGATACCCCACAGGGAGGAATTCCCAAGTGCTCCTTCCTGAGTCCAACGAGTTTTGATTTTTTTGCATTTGGGTGGTGGCAGCTTTTACCAAGACAAGGTCAGAGAAAAGCTGTAATCTTGAGAGTTTAATATAAGCCTGGAGTGGCAAGTATTAATTTTTAGTATTAATTTTTGCGGGCTCCCACCTTCTGCACTCAAAGTGCCAGAGTGAGGAATCAGCCTTGACAGGGTGTTATAGCTTGAAAAACTCTCTTTGCTGTAAAGAAAATAGGCTAAAAATGTTCTCCAGAACTTGAAGGAAAGCAATCAAGCATGTTAATAATATAGCAAGGCTGAGTCGCTTCACTGGGTTACTTTTCGAGGCCTCTGCACTGGAATAGGGTTGAAAATGGGATTTAGTGTGTTTTCTTTCTTTCTTTCCTTCCCCCTGCCCTATTTTTTCTTCAATCATGTGTTAGGAGTTCTGCTTTTATAATGAGATTTTCTATATATCTTGAGGCCATATTGTTCCCATAGAGTAAGCCTGTATAAATGTGAGAGGGTTCAAGTTTTGACAACCAACAACTCTAAGCTCTCAGTAGGGAATTGAGCCTGGGACCTCTTATACTGAAAACATAAATATCTACTGCTTGAGTCATCCTTTAGGTGGCATTTGGAGCAAACTCGTTATCTTATGTAGACTGAGCACTAATGGGGGACAAAGACCAACACTGTGTGGTGGTAATGTGGTTTATAAAACATAGTGACTTTACTGGAACTCTTTCAATGTGGCCCTTTATACTTTGTTTTGCGAACTTTGTGTCTTTTACATGAATTATCATATTGATCTTTACTAAATTCATTACTCAGTTTAATATTAAATAATTGTCCTCAGAGTGCCTGGCACCCATGAGAGTGGACCCCCTAGGCAAATTAAGACTGGATCCTCTGTTGATGGGACCCCAGGCATCACCATAGACTCCTGTTGCCAGCATACGAACTATATCGAAGAAGCTGCTAAATTGCAATTTAAAATATCAACAAATAAATCAGTTAGTTAATTTGGCTTCACTCTGTAGTTAAGCCAGCTCTACTCAGTGCAGAACTGTACGAGGTCACATAGCGAGGAATGTCTGCCTCTCGCATGAGACATTGTAAACTGTCAACGTCCTCTGAAACATTGAGGATGGTTAAATGTTTAAACAGAAATATTTCAGATTTAAACAGAAAAGTTCTTGTGGTTGTTAAACCATCATTAGAAGAGGATGGAAAATGGTTTATAAGCTCTGATGTTGGACCGCTACGCTGTGGGTGGTAGGAATGAAGCCACTTTTAGCCAGTAAAGTTTAATTGTAAAATATACTGTAGATAATTGTTTATATATGGCAAGAGTTGCTTCTCACCATGTGAACTATCAGAACTGAGCATGGAGGAAAATGAATGATGCTTTCTTTTAATTATTCTAGCAGACTGGAAAGTAAGGACCTGAATTTGCTGACACTCCCTGGTTTTTCCTCACTCTGGTGAGGCATAGATTCTTCCTGTCCAGATAGCACTTGCTGGGAGACTTTTTTTTCCAAACCATAAGGGTAAAGAAAGAAAAGATTCTTGATAGTCACACAAATGATCTATTGCTTAAAAAGAACCCCCAAACCTCCAGTTCTTGAGGAAACAAGTTTTGGCTAACTCATATCACTGAACTGTTGGAAATATATGCTGTGGATAGCAATACTGAGTACCCCTATGAAGTCTTACCTTGGATACAATCGTTTATTGCAGACTGTGTGGTTTCACTTAAAAATACATGGTTTTAGCCTTCCTGATGGATGACCTTCTTCTTAATGTGAGTCAGTTTAGAGTTGTTGTCTTGAGTTTGCGGGAAGGCAAAATGAAGGTATAGCCCTGACTGGTGTGCATTAACCTCATTCATCTCAGTAGAATGTTAACTCTGAAGCCCAGTGATGATTTTAAATGTCATCATTAATCGTTCAGTGTTGAGACAATCATCATTAAACATCCAGCTAATGTGCTTTAGCCAGTCTGGTACACTTCAATGATGTCACTGCACATTAAGTGGCAGGGGCTGTTGTCAGGGCTTATACAAAAAGGTGTATGGCCCCTTTACAAGTTACTGAGCTAGAGACTGACTTGCTTCATACCATGTCAGTGTGAGGTTGCTGACCCATCTCCCCGCAAGGTCACCAGAAGAGAGCAGGTACTTTTATATCCATGATGGTGCAGGAAAAGCCCTCTTACCTGGACCAGGTAGAGCAGCCCCCACCCTTCTGTTAATTAAATATCAATTTTGTCATAATCTGCTGTGGGCATTACACTTCATTGCTTCTTTTGTGAGGGTCTGGGAAGGAATTTGTTCCCTCACCACCAAATTGACCAGTGCAAGGTGGGGTATTTTCGCCTTCCTCACAGTGGGTTGGGGCTTAGTTGGGATGAACATGAAACAGGGGTTAGATTATGATACTGCAACACATTACATAAGCATGGGGTGGATGTCCAGTGCAGGTATTCCGCAGGGAAGGGATATCGTTATCAAATAAAAAGGATTGGTAAAGGATTTAAGAGGTGTTCTTTAAAGGAGCAGAAATAGTGGGGGTTCAGGGCTCTTATGGCAGGAGACAACTGTGACAGTCTGTACCCCTATTGTAACCCCTTTTGCAAGATTATATTAAATGTTGTACAAAGCATACTGTGTAAGGTATCATTTGAAAACTTATGATTTGCTAATCATTATTGTCCTGATAAAATATGTGTGGCTACATTGTACGTAAAGATAGTGGATTTCACTATATAAAATTACCAAGACTTGTTCCAGCATGTTCTGGAGGGCAGTCACAAACAAGCTACCTAGAGACAAAAGGCTAGCCAATGCCTCAGCAAGGTGTCAAGGAGATCATGTAGACCATCGCCTGATTAGGTGCCCACCCTTTGGCAGGAGAGAGGGTGTGGGCAAAAGATCTAGGTTTTGACAAAGAAGAAGGTTAAAGTTCCTGGCCACCCAGATGTTCTGTCTCTTAATATTAGCTGGATATAATTTTTGCACAAGAGAAAGGGCTTTAAGAGGAGAGGACAGACGTCCCGCTCCTAATCTTCTCCTCCTTGCTCTCTACCCATGGAATCATCAATATATGAACAACAAAGGAAGCAGCATTGCACTGGGCAGAGGGAGGATCCTGACTGAAAGAGGTTCAGTCATTGGGACTGCTGGAACATGTGGTGAAGGAGACCTTTGCTTTGTATTCACTGAGCTGGTTAGGTTGGGTATTGGTTGCGTTTTACATTTTATTTCTTTCAGTTCTGACTTTTGCTCCTCATAACATGTAGACACTTAAAATCTATCTTTCTGTAGTTAATATATTTGTTTTATCTAAACCAGTGTGTTTGGACTGAACTGTTTGGGAAACTCTATTTGGGATAACAAGATTTGTGCATACCATTTTCTATTAATAAATGACAGACTTTCTATGAGTTCATATTGTCTAGGAGGGTGCTTGGCAGTAGAAGCACATTTCTTGGAGAAAGTCTGGGGCTAGGAGTTTGTTAGTATTGTCCTGTAATGTAACTCATGAGTGGCTGGCCAGAGTATTCATACAGTATAACTGGAATGACTTACATTCTGGAGGCTGTGTGAGAGCAGACCAGAAGTCATTGCTCTCGCAGTAAAGCAGAGTAAAAGGCACCCCAGGTTAGGGAATTGAGGGGACACAGTTGTCCATCAGTCCAGATTGTACCTTAGGTAATCATAGAATCACAGGACTGGAAGGGATCTCAAGAGGTCATCTACTCTAGTCCCCTGCACTCATGGCAGGACTAAATATTATCTAGACTACCCCGACAGGTGTTTGTCCAACCTGCTTTTAAAAATCTCCAGTGATGGAGATTCTACAATCTTCCTGCGCAATTTATTCCAGTGCTTAACTGCCCTAACAGTTAAGAGGTTTTTCCTAATGACCAACCAAAACCACCCTTGTTGCAGTTTAAGACCATTGCTTCTTGTCCTGTCCTCAGAGGTTAACAAGAACAATCTTTGTAACAACCTTTTATGTGATTGAAAACTTTTATCATGCCATCCCTTCGTCTTTTCTTTTCCAGACTAAACAAACCCAATTATTTCAATCTTCCCTCATAGGTCATGTTTTCTAGACCTTTAATCATTTTTGTTGCTATTTTCTGGACCTTCTTCAGTTTATCCACATCTTTCCTGAAATATGGCACCCAGAACTGGACACAGTACTCCATCTCAGGCCTTATCAGTGCGAGTAGAGTGGAAGAATTACTTCTCGTGTCTTGCTTACAACACCTGCTAATACATCCCAGAATGATGTTTGCTTCTTTTGCAACACTGCTCACTCATATTTAGCTTGTGATCCACTATGACCCCCAGAACCCTTTCTGCATTACTTCTTCCAAGGCAATCATTTCCCATTTTGTATGTGTGCAACTGATTGTTCCTTCCGAAGTGGAGTACTTTGCATTTGTCCTTTATTGAATGTCATCCTGTTTAGTTCAGACCATTTCTCCAGTTTGTCCAGATCATTTTGAATTTTAATCCTGTCCTCCAAAGCACTCGCAACCTCTCCTAGCTTGGTATCATCCTCAAACTTTATAAGTGTACTCTCTATGCCATTATCTAAAACATAAAGATACTGAACAGAACCAGACCCATAACTGATCCCTGCGGGACCCAAATTCATATGCCCTTCCAGCATGACTGTGAACCACTGATAACTACTCTCTGGTAATGTCACACCAAGCCTTCATCCTTCATAACCCCCCTTAACCATAGGTGCTGGTGCTGGGTGTACTTCCACACCCCCAGCTTGAAGTGGTTTCCATGATATACACCATTTACAGTTATTTCAATGACTCTCAGAACCCCCACTATAAAGCTTGTTCAAGAACTCCTGCCCTTAACTCTCATTAGAGAGGGGTGAGGTCCCAGCTGGGGATCAGGATAGGTAAAGACGGAGGACTGACAGACTCCCTTCCTCCAGGGCTGGTGCAACCATTTAGGTGACCTAGGCGGTCGCCTAGGGTGCTGGGATTTGAGGAGCGCCATTTTCTTCAGCAGCGATTGGATCTTCAGCCACCCCCGTCACTGCCGGCATTTAGGTGGAGGGAGCTGGGGTAGGGGAGTGTGGGGAGGGCCGCCTGCAGCAAGTGGTGGGGGGGCGGCACGCAGGGGAACTCCCAGCCCCAGCTCACCCCTGCTACGAGCATGAGCACTCCGAGCACGCTGTGGCTGCTTCACTTCTCCCGCCTCCCATGCTTGCGGTGCCAATCAGCTTAGGCGCTACAAGCCTGGGAGGCAGAAGAAGTGAAGCAGTGACAGGATGCTTGTGCTTGTGGTGAGGGGGAGGCGCCTCAGGGCGGAGGGTAGGGGGGGGGGAGCTGGCCGTGGGGGGCACCTCAGTGCGGAGGGGGAGAGCTGCCGTGGGAGGGGGGCGCGGACCCCTTAGGGCGGGGGCACAAGGTGGAAGTTTCGCCTAGGGCACAAAACATCCTTGCACCAGCCTTGCCTCCCTCCACAGTGTATCTAAATAGTTATGGAATTACCTGCATTGTACAAATTTACCTGCCAGGTACTCCCAGACAGTTAAGCCACAATCAGTGTCTCCTGTCGTCCTTCCGCATAGCCAGACAACGGAGGTTACACATATGTATGACAGAACACTTATTGCTGTGGATCGTCAACATAAGAGTGTAGTGTAGGAAATAGAGAACTTACGGAGGGGGAATGGCAGTTCTTTGGGGCAAAGATGAGGCTTTGATAGAGAGGGACTGGTTGATTTCAGGGGAGAATGAAAGACCTCAGAAAAGGATGGGGTGATTTTAGAAAAAGGGCTCTGCACCTTACACCTTTGCTTATGTGTTTGTTTAGCACTTGGAAAGTACTAGACTGGAATTCAGGAGACCTGGGCTCTATTCCCATCTCTGCCGGGAACCTACAGTGTGACCTTAGGCAAGTTGCTCCTTCACCTTTCTGTGCCTTTGTTTCCCCTCCCAGACGTTGACTGTCTTGTCTATTTAGATTGTAAGCTTTTGAGGGCAGGGACTATCTTTGTACAGTGCCTACTGCAAAAAGGGCTTAATCATGGTGCATTTAATAACAAACACAGGGGCGGCTCTAGGGATTTTGCCACCCCAAGCACGGCAGGCAGGCTGCCTTCAGCGGCTTGCCTGCGGAGGGTCCAAAGCTGTGGGAGCAGCGAACCCTCCGCAGGCAAGCCGCTGAAGACAGCCCGCCTGCCGCCCTCGCAGTGACCAGCAGAGCGCCCCCCATGGCTTGCTGCCCTATGCATGCACTTGGCGTGCTAGGGCCTCGAGCCACCCCTGAACAAATAACGTGCTTAACTTTAGCTTCTGTAGGACCACTCATATGCTTAATGGCACAAACATAAATGTGGGACTGAAACTTTGGAATGAAAAATACCTAGCACAGTGAAATAAAATGAGTGAAAAGAGGGTGGTTAAGCAGTGTCAACTGAGGGGAAAAAATAAACTTCCATGGTGAAATAAAAATCAGCTCTATTTTAAACTGTTAAATGTGGAAATAATTTTACGAAACCGTTTAGCAGTATCATCATTAGTACCTTGCTCTAGTTCTTGGAGAACTGCATAGAGTAGAAAACAAAGATCAAAAATATCAGTTTACTGCACTGTGCAGCCATTAGACCAATCCTCTATCCCTCCCAAATCATTTTTGTTCACAGTCATTGCAAATGAAGTCTGTTGAAGGGTTGATAACACAGCTCTTAGTTTCCTTTCACATTCAGTCACTGATTAGTGACAGGAAATTCAGTTCATTGTTAGGTTTTCAGTTTTGTGAGATCTAACTCAGCCATTTGGTTCAAAAGTTAAAATCAAAGGTGACTCTGAAGCATACGGCACATGTGACAAGGACATTTCATCTGCGGCTCACTTTGCTGTACTTTGCGTTCTGACAAGAATCATCCATTTGGGGGAAACTGCTTTTTTTGTAACTTTGAGAAGATAAGCTTTCATTCTAGCCAGAATCTGGATCCTGTGTATTTTCTCATCTTCTCAAAATAAAATCCCTTGATAAGCTTTTATCAGAGAAGTGTCACTGATTCATTTGTGAGCCTGGTCTGATGTCCTGCAGACTGTGACTGACAAGCCTATGAATTGAGAAGTGTGGTGCAGTCTCTTATGCGGCACACGCATGCACACACCTTACCATGTGTGTCAGAGGTGAGTATGAGAAATAAGTGGATTTTCTGCTTACGGAATAGGGCATGGAGACTGAGGTGAAGGATGGAGCCAGAGGAATGCTGTGACTTGAGTCTGATTGTGGAACTCTTACTTGGAAGTCTGAGACACTATTGTATGAGTAAGTGCTCACCAAAGCAAATACAGGTTCTGCCATAGAGTGCTGACAGGGAAATTTATCACATGCAGAGACCCAGCATTCTGCTGATGTTGCATTTACACTCTGTTTTCAGGGCTCAGATGGAACTCCAGTGGTGCTGGTGTGATCCTCTGGTAAGCATGTGTTATATGTGCACCCTTCTGTGGCCGAATGGGTGTTGTAATCTCTTTTTGTATGATGGTTGTCATCTTGGCCAATGTCAAAGATTGAACTGGACACCTGCAGAGCTAAAAGTGTGAGTCTAGCGTGTAGTTTGAGTTAAAGAGCCATACTCTAATGCTACCTGGTGTCCCAGATACCCATATCTTCTGTGAAACCTGCATGTGGTCCAGTGGATTATGTTGACCCTGTGTAGAGGGACTGATTTCACTTTTAGTGAATGGAGAGCTGAGATGCACAAGCCAGAAGACAAGAGGGGAGGGTGAATGAAGCAGCGGATTATATTACATGAACTGACGAACAATCTCCTTTCAGTTGTAACAGCATAATCCCATCAAAGCTGGTGGTATTGCCCCAGTGTGAGTGAGAGAATTTGATCCAATATTTACTATAATGTTCTGGGGTTTTGTACCTTGCAATGAGCAGCAAAAGTAGAGGTTCTTTTTTTCTAAAGGAAAAATAACTTAAAAACATTATTTTGGTCAGGAGTTTTCTGCAGTTTCTAGTAAAACATTTTCTTAATGTTTTGGTTTTATTACAATGTAAACTGCATATTAGGGATCACTTTTCCCACCACAGAAATGCAGCCACCTCAGAGACAAAAGATAGTAATGTGCTTAAAAGGGTACAGCACCGCTGTGGACCTGCTTCTCTGATCCCTAATGCAAAAGAGCAGTGCCTCACTACTTGAGTAGCAGGATTGATTTAAATGCTAATACTCTTGAGAGAGAGATTATTCAGGATGAGTACCGGGCAGATCGGGCAGAAATGGGCCATATTCTTTATTCTAATAATAACATAAGATGGTATTCCATCCTAAACTAAAATTAGGCTTACCAGAATTTGATTTTATTTTTTTTATAATTTCAACACAATATCAATATTTCTTTTAAGCATTTTTAATTTTTATGTCCTTACATTTTCACAATTGCACAAAATTATGGTTTTAAAGGTTTTTTTTATCTATTTTAAATTTTCACAGTTGCAGGAAATTGTGGGGGATTGAGATTATGGGGGGCAGATTAGACAGTTATTTCATGACCGTAGATGTTGAGATTCAAAAATTAAAGCTTTATGACTGTTAAAACAAAAATTGTCAACATTACATATCTAAATATATGAAGAAAATATGTTTAAATCAAATTCTAATAAGTTCTCAAGCAGCATTTTTCTTACTTTGCCTACCTGTAAGTTTTAAATATTATCGATGGAAATAGTTGTTGACATATGCCTGTATGGTGAAATCAACATTTCCTGATTTTTTTTTAACTGATAAAAAGAATCTAATCTTTCCAATCCTAACTATAATGTAGAAAATTAAATTAGCTTGAGAAACACACCATACCTGACGTTCACTCAGCTGCTTCCCCAGCCCTTAAAATTTGAGACTAACCCTTTTGGAAAACCGCTGTTTTACATTCCTTTAACATCAAACCTGCAATTTGAACAGTGAATACTGGTGGGTGGACTCACTCTTAATACTTCCTTCCCCCTCCTGAAGTGTTAACATACCTCTGCCTAGATATTCTCCTAATGTCTTTGTTCCTGAATTTCTTGTCTCATCTACTCCTGCTACATTGTGTTGTCTGCCATCCCACTGGCATTTCCTTTAATTTATTGCATAATTGAAGGGAAGGTTCCCAGCTTTATGGCGGCTGTCTGCCCTCCCCTCCCGCCCTTTTTTTCCCAAAGACAGCTCAATTCCAGAAGGCAGGTGTGAGGTTTTATTTTCCTGATCTCAGTTTCCATAGTAAGATTAATGATAAAAAGAGCCACGCTTAGTAAGTTTTCTCAGCTAGAAACGTAGTTCTGACATGGCACAAGAAAAGGGATAAAAAATATTCTATATTCAATATATTATTATTTAATACTGCAGTAGCACTCATTGGCCCCTGTCAGGATTGAGACATCATTGTCTTGGAATGTGTACAAATAATGAAAGTGTAGGCTGATTGGTCCCTTCCAGCGTTGGAATCTATGTGATCCTCTAGTCTGACCTGAATAACACAGGCCATAGAACTTCCCCAAAATAATTTCTAGAGCAGATCTTTTAGGGAAAAAAATTCAATATTGGTCTAAAAACTGTCAGGAATGGAGAACCACTATGACCTCAGGTAAATTGTTCCAATGGTTACTTAATTCCATGACTACAAATGTACACCTTATTTCCAGTCTGAATTTGTCTAGTTTCAACTTCTAGTCATTGGATCATGTTATAAATTTCTCTGCTAGATGGAAGAGTCCATTATTTAATATTTGTTCTTGATGTAGATGCTTATACACTGTAATCAAGTCACCCCTTAAACTTTGCTTTGTTAAGATAAATAGATTGTGATCCTTTAGTCTGTTACTCTAATATGTGTTTTCTAATTCTTTAATTATTCTCACGGCTCTTCTCTGAACCATCTCCAATTTATCAACATTCTTCTTGAATTGTGGACACCCGAACTACACACAGTATTCTAGTAGCAGATACACCAGTGCCAAATACTGAGGTAAAATAACCTTTCTACTCCTACTCAAGATTCCCCTGTTTATGCACCCCAGGATCACATTTGCCCTTTTGGCCACATCATCACTTTGGGAACTCATGTTCAGCTAATTATCCACCATGACCCCCAAATATTTTTTCAGAGTCACTGCCTCCCCAGATAGTCTCCCATCATGTAAATATGGACTACATTCTTTTGTTCCTAGACATATTCATTTACAGTTAGCCATATTAAAATTTGTACTGTTTGCTTGCACCAAGTTTACCAAGTGGTCTAGATTACTCTGAATCAGTGAGCAAACCAGACCACTCCCCCATTTTTTGTGTCAGCTGCAAACTTTATCAGTGATTTTGTTTTCTTCTGTGGTCATTGATACAAATATTAAATAGCATAGGGCCAAGAACAAATCCCTGTGGGACTTCAGTGGAAACACACCCACTTGATGACAATTCCCATTTACAATTACATTTTGAGACCTATCAGTTAGCCAGTTTTGAATTTATTTAATGTGTGCCATGTTAATTTGATATCATTCTAGATATATTGCAGTAGTGTAAAAAGTGACTTATACCAGTGTGAGTTGCCTCCATTTCAAACCAGAGTAAACTGACTGTGTAAGTCCCTTTTTACACTGGAACAATGTATTAACACTTAGTCCTGGTCTATACTACAGAATTAGGCTGATGCAAGGCAGCGTATGTTGACCTAACTCTGTAAGTGTCTATGCTAAAATGTAGCTTTCGCTGATGTAACTCGCCCACTACACTGACTTAGTAACTTAGGTCGATGTAGTTAGCTTGACAATGTCAATGTAGATACTGTGTTGCTTACATCGACTGTTGCTGCCTTTCTGAAGCTCTCCCACAATGCCCCACATTGACAGTTATATTGGTGTAAGTGCTCCTGGTGAGGGGACACACCACTAACACAAGAAGCATAGCGTGAACATACAAAAGAAAATTCATGATTGGATATACATCAACATAACTTAGGTCATGTTAATTTTGTAGTATAGATTTACCCTAAAAATTTGCATGGATCCAACACACTTCTCCCCACAATAAAGATAAGTCCTCTGTGTAAACTGATATCTTAAGTCTGCAGACAACCTGAAACAACAGCTGTGAGGGGTGTGAACTGCCTCCATTCATCTCAGTGTGGTGTTAACTGAAACCTAATAATGATGTTTTAAATGACAATCTGTTCATTGCTGCTCATTTTAGCAGACCCATCCAACTAAAGAACCTATCCTACAATCCAAAACTGCCTCTCCTCAATTCCTACCCAGGTGCCAGAAACTCCAACTTCCCCTGTAACTCCTGTAATACAGCTTTGAGTTTGTTTGGAATTCTGAAGCACCACAGCAAATTAGTGGCACCATAAAATAAATTAAAATGAATATCAAAATAGACAACAGAAGAAATACTCTACTGATTTGTATTAGTTGGTTTCATGTGTAAGTCAATAAAATCTCTGATTTTAAAAATGCATCTGATGCTGCTGCAAAATTCTTGTCTGTTGCACTGGCTTGCTACAAAAATTAGATCAAGCTTGCTGCAGAAGATGCCAAGACCTTAGTCATAGTGTTGTATCTTCAAGATAGGTATGCGCTTATCTGTTTCAACTTCTAAAATTGCATGGCTTCATAGTTCATCGAGCGCATATGTTGTTCTTTATTGTACATTTACAGGCTGACATGAATCTGGGCCATGATTCTCAGAAGTGACCAGTGATTTCTGAATGACCTTGATTTTTGAGTGTCCAGTCTGAGACACTTTAAAGGGGCCTGATTTTTGGTGCATGGTTGTTCACCATTGTCTGAAAATCTGCACCTTTAAGGAAACTCCGAATGGGCACCCAAAATCACTAGTCTCTTTTGAAGATCTTGGGCAAGGATCTTTCAGAATTTGCCATAATTCTATTGTTTAGAAAGAAGCATCCAGGATTTGAGCATCCAGGCAGCCTGAAATTCTCTTCATGTTCCTTTTGGTACCAGCTTATGTACAGTGATTGTATCTTAACAGGTTAACAATGATAGATCCTTAAAACATTTTAAGGGATTAAAACATCAGTTAGAGATGGGTAGGTGATAATTAGAATCGGGTACTCCATTTGAAAATGGATCCTGTATCTCCTTTGCACCTCTTTTGGTTTTATGGTTTAGTTGACAAACATATCTCTTGCTGTTACCACACATTTTAATAGGTATTTTGTGGGCCAGAGAGACCATTATGGGTTAAGGAACTTAGAACTGAAGGCTGAAAGGAAGGAAATCTATTATTTTTTGAGTGGCAATTGAAAACCTTTGCAAATTATCGTGATTATAAATAGAAAGGGTTTCATTGACATTCAGCTATGCTTAATATTGTATTGAGAGAATAGTGTAAATCTCAGGGTAAGCATGTAGAGAGAATTTAAACAGCAAAACTAAATCTCTGTGATTTTGATTATTTAGACCTAGGGAATCCAACTGAAGGGATACCATGGCGATGTTATATGATTAACTTGTCATATCAAGTCCATTGGATGATTGTAAACCTTGCAAGGCACCAGCGCAGGAACTTTACTCTCATAATATTTATACTCTCCAGCCATTATAAGCAATAATTGAAAAGCAGCTTCAGGAATAAAATAGATTTTGATAAAATTAGAGATAACTGGGGCAATAATATAAGGACTTGCTCTTTTTAACACAAAAGAAATCTAGCACTAGTGAAAATAAAATCTGGCTCTAATAACACTGAAAAACCATTTATCACAATTCCCTCTGGTATACGCTACAAACATATGGAACAAGCTTGTGGCTTAACCAATCTGTTAGAGTTCGTATGACAGAATCATTATTTTCTGCATTCAAGAGAGACAATGTCAAGATCAAAAGCCCAGTTCTGATTAGTTGGCAAATGTGCAGCATTGTAGTACAGAGGGTGCATTCATGTGGACCACTTTGCGGCATTTGGAAATCAATTTGTTTCATTCCAATTGAGGGACATACTGTAGTATCATTTCACAAGAATGAGAGGCCTCAGCTTAATTTGCTCCTCATTAGATGCTGAACTCTGTCCATCACCCATACCTCCCACAAAGCACATGGAGACTCCATTGCTGTAGTCTTTTCTCCTCTTTCTACCCTGTGGTTTCCATGGGTTATTCCAATTATAGCTAATGGAGATGAGCTACGTCAGTACAGTTAATATACGGATAAGAGGTTAAAATCCAAAGTCTGGCAAGAGATGATTAATTTTATAGAAGTTTTGTCTATGGTTCTGAGGGCGTAGGTCCAAGTAGGAGCACCAATCCACCAAGTCCACTGATGCTCTTACATTCATGTAGGTCCCATTGAAGTGAATAGGAACTGTACTTGTAAAGGTAGGCAGAATTGAGCCTGGAGGCTTTATTTTATATATATATAATATAAATAACCACAGGAACACTACAAAGAGACTAAGGTGACCAACCACAGCATATTATGAATAGGCAATCATCTTTGTTGTCACGGTGAGCGTTAGGATGTAGATATTCAGGCCTGTCTGCAAAGGCCTATACTTTAAGAATTTAGGTGTATTCTTATCACTTAGCTAGTTATAGAGATATAAAAGAGAGAATCAAAAATCACTGTCTGTGTAATGGCCTTCTCTTACCATGACAGTCTGAGGCCCTGTTTAGTTATATTGAAATAAGGCAATCTGGGGCTGTTAGGAAGGTGATCCAATCTATCACCTCCAGAGAAAGGGAAGAGCCTAGAAGTTGTAAAAGGAAACTTAGTTTAATAGCATCCTGTCCAGTAAGAACTCACTTATCAATAGACACAGCTGGAAAACCCTTATGTCTGTATAGATAAGTTGTAAAACCCTTAGTCTGTATAGATGTAGTTGTGAAATCCTCACTTCTGTATTGTTTTGTATGTTTATTTGCATGGTCTCTGTCTGGTTCTGAATTGCTTCCTGTGCTGCTGTATTAATTATTATGTCGTGTTAAACCAGTTAAGGTGGTGAGATCATAGATTGGTTAAGTAGAGCCATGTTCACAATATGTTTAGGATTGGTTAGTTAATTTCAGTAAATGATTGGTTAAGGTATAGTTAAGCAGGAAGCTCAAGTTTTACTATATAGTCTGCAGTCAATCAGGAAGTGGGGGGGGAAATGGAACAGGGACTGGGGATGGGGGGTGGAGGAATTGGGATTATATTTTGCTAAAGAGGGAAATGGGAACAGGGGATGGGAACAGAAACAGGGACACAGGCAAGGCTCTGGTGTCAGAGCTGGGAAGGGGGACACTAAGGAAGGAAACTGGAATCATGCTTGCTGGAAGTTCATCCCAATAAACATCAAATTGTTTGTGCCTTTGGACTTCGGGTATTGTTGCTCTTTGTTTATGCGAGAAGGACCAAGGAAGTAACAGGGTGAAGAACTAAGCCCCTTAACAGTGAGCTGTTCAGGAACAAACTATACATTGAAAAATGGTCACATAAAGCCATTTGTTGAATAGCTATGTTAAATCACAGAGGTATAGCCCTGTAAAGGTCAGAGGCTAAATTCTACTATTATTTACACTGATACAAATACAGAGTAACTCCATTTATAGTAATTGAGTCAATTGGTAATTGAAACAAAAAGTTAGCATCAGGGCTATAACAAGGTTCCATAACAGGTCTAGAACATGGGTTTATCTCGTTCACACAGGCAGGAGCAAAGGATGTTAAAATACATGGTTGAAGCATTGTGATGTAATAACAATGATGTCCTGCCATGGTAAACTTTGCTGTGTAAATAGGCCCTTAGAATTCACTCATGCAAATAGCTGTTTAACTCAAATTAGCAGTGACCATTTCTTCCTAACACTTCACCTTGGAAGAAAGGTCAAGGTTTCAGTTTCTGTTTGCGTTAAGGCATCATGATTCCTGCAGTTTGCATGGCATTGCTGGTTACAGAACACTGTAGCTAGTTACACGGAAGATGATTGTGGAAAGTGTTGCATTAAGTGCAAAAATTAAATGGAAAAAAATGATATTAAAATTCAGATTTTACCTGCTCAGAATTCAGGAAGTTCATTGTTAAGGCTGGTTTCAGAGTAGCAGCTGTGTTAGTCTGTATCTGCAAAAAGAACAGGAGTACTTGTGGCACTTTAGAGACTAACAAATGTATTTGAGCATAAGCTTTTGTGGGCTACAGCCCACTGTTTTGGATGCATAGAATGGAACACGCAGCAAGAAGATATTCATACATACAGAGAATGTGAAAAGGTGAAAGAAGCCATGCCAACTGTAAGAGGCCAATCAATTGAGATGAGCTAGCAGCAGCAGGAGAAAAAAAACCTTTGAAGTGATAGTTGAGATAACCCATAGAAGGTGTGCGGAGAACTTAACATGGGGAAATAGATTCAATTAGTGTAATGACCCAATACCAATCTCTGTTTAACCTAAGTTAATTGTATCTAATTTACATATTAATTCGAGTTCAGCAGTCTCTCTTTGGGGTCTGTTTTTGAAATTTTTTTGTTGCAAAATTGCCACCTTCAAGTCCATCACTGAGTGGTTAGAGAGGTTGAAGTGTTCTCCCACTGGTTTTTGAATGTTTTGATTCCTGATGTCAGATTTGTGCCCATTTATTCTTTTGTTTAGAGATTGTCCAGTCTGATCAATGTATACAGTAGAGGGACATTTCTGGCACATGATGGCATGTATCACGGTAGATGTGCAGGTGAACGAGCCCCTGCTGGCGTCGCTGATGTGATTAGGTCCTATGATGGTGTCACTTGAATAGATAGGTGGACAGAGTTGGCATTGGGCTTTGTTGCAAGGATAGGTTCTTGGGTTAGTGTTTATGTTTTATGGTGTGCGGTTGCTGGTGAGTATTTGCTTCAGGTTGGGAGGCTGTCTGTAAGCGAGTTCTGGCCTGTCTCCCAAGATCTGTGAGAGTGAGGGATCATCTTTCAGGATAGGTTGTAGATCTTTGATGCACTGGAGAGGTTTTAGTTGAGGGCTGAAGGTGACTGCTAGTGGCAGTCTGTTATTTTCTTTGTTGGGCCTGTCCTGTAGTAGATGACTTCTGGGTACTCTTCTGGCTCTGTCAATCTGTGTTTTTCACTTCAGCAGGTGGTATTGTAGTTTGCTGATGGTTAACTGCAGAAGTTCTGATATTGGAGATATAAAATATGACATCAAATATTCACTGGAGGCAACCTGCAGGATGCTGAAGGTTGGGGATGACTGAATAACCTGGTATGCTATGTTGTTTTAGTTGTGTTAGTCCCAGGATATTAGAGACAAGTGAAGGTAATATCTTATTGAACCAACTTCTATACAGCCTGTGGGAGTGTGTGATGATTTCTTGTTTGTGGTGATCCCTTATGGAATATGTGAGTTGCAGTAAATGTTTCCTCTGTTTTTCTGAAGTCCTCTTGCACAGCTGTTCAGCATATTTGGAGTTGTATGTGGTGGTCAGAGGGTTACAGTTTGTGAATCCTCTGGGGATGATGATGTGTTTATTGCATTTGCTCAAGAAGTAGATGTTGCTGTTAAGTTTTGCTTCCTTTTTCTTCATGTTATGGAGTTTGCATTTCAGGTGGCAAAATTTGATATCTTCCATTGCTGTATGCAATGTGGTTGTAGCTGTGTTGGTCCCAGGATATTATTGAGATACAGGTGGGTGAGGTAACATTTTTTATTGGTCCAGCTTCAGATGTTGGTCCAATAAAAGATATTACCTCACCTACTTTGTATATCTGTATAACCTGGTGGCATTTTCTATGAAAAAGGAAGTTGATCCCATACTCCTGCCACTGACACTTTTTTCTGCAGCTTTTTAGAAAGTCACCTTCTGTAGATAGAGTATTGATTTTTCTCTTCCTTTTCAACAAGGATCCTGGTATAATTTTCAGATTTATAGCCTGATTCCAAGAGATGCTGAGCACCCACAACTTTTACTGAAGTCAAAAGTGCTGTTAATCAAATCATAAGCCACCGTGCTGACAGCTATGATCACATCCTTTTCATGATGGACATGGGAGATATGCTATGGATATGAATGGCTTTGTAGACACCAATATACAGAGATTTTATCATGCTGCCCTGGAGCTTTAAAATTCCTTATGATCTTCATTTCCTGCACTGCAAGGTCAATTCCATTGAATAACAATGATTCCTTGTACAAAAGACACTCTTCCTGCAGACAGGTGAGGTTCTAAGGCTACAGGACCATAGCAGAGTAGTTGTTTTGGGGCAAGATTTTTGCTTTTCCTGGGCACATCTTTAGCCCTGTTACTCGTGGACTTTACAAACAACAGAAGGAACAGCAATGCCTCTGGAAAAGTTGTGTGGAAGAAGAAAGAGAAGGAGAGAGACTGAATACTCTAAATCGTAAAACAAAGCCCAAGTCAGATAGTATAGCTAAATATTCCACTGAGTTTAGCTGAGATGTATAGTAGGGACGGCCAGAAAAGAACAACTTTTTTTGTGAAAATTTCAAAAATTGTTTATTCAAATGAAAATGAGACCTTAGAAAATTTGTCATGCAAGATCATGAGAGAGAAGCTGGTTCTGATGGGCGCTGATGTGAGTTGTGGCACACTAGCTTCAAGTCCCTGCTCTGAATCAGGACCAGGTGAATGCCACTGGGCTAAAGTCTGACTGGAAATTACATGCTGGACCTGAACTTCCTGACAAAGTTTTTATCATCATTTTGGTTTAGATGAACCAGCATTTTTTTGACAAAGTTTAGTCAAAAATATTTGACCAACTTTAATGTATAGTACATTCTTTTCAGCCTTTCTTCATATCGCAGGATAAACATATGTTTAAACACATTTTTCTCTTAATTTTGAGTTATTTCATCCTTTACAGAATTTTTCTGACAGACTTTAAAACATGATAAAAATTCTAATATAGGAGTTTAAAAGTTCAGTATGTGTTATGAAAGCCCAAACATTGTCTTTAGGTTCCAGCAAAGAACAACCCCTAGCTGAAATAGTTACAGCCCATGCAGTCACAATATGGTAGTTTTCTAGAATAATGGTCCAAATCACAAAAGCTTACAGTAGAGTTCAGTTTAAATGTTTGAATTAAATAAGCTTTGTACTGGCATTAAAAACCAAGCAGTGGTTTATTAGAAATCTTATATCTGCCAACTCTCCTATGCTTTTTTGCTAACTTTTTTTTTTCTGCTTGACTGTCCAATAACTTTGTGAAGCTACTGTTTGATGGTGAATTTCAAGATTGAAACATCTTTGGGAAAATTCACATAGCATCTTTCCTTACAGCCAGAAGTCTCACTTTTGTAGAAGTTCCAGGGAAGGAGACAATTTCATGCATAACCATATGATTGTTCATAACCACAGTTTACCAATGAGTTCAGAACAAAATTAGGAATTCTGAGAAAACAGGTTTTGATCCTGAACTGTTTCACAGTTCAACCCATGCAAATCTGTCCTTGCACAAGAATGGAATGAACCTTTATTTTAACTAAATTGGAAAGGCTTGCAAAGCTCTCTCTCAAAATACTGTGTTTTGGCCCTGTGTACTGTATTTTTTATGGGCAATAATATCCAGTTTCACTCCATGTTTACATTGTGTGCTTGGGTATGAAATCTTAATAGGCGATCTATTGTGAAACAATAAATCAGCAACGGAACAGACTTTTATTTCTTAATATGCCACTATTACGTCTGATATCCTCAAATTATGTTTCACGGGTTCTCCAAACCTTTAATTTCTTGACTTACCATGAAATGTAAATTAAACTTTATAAAGTACTGCAGGTACATTAAAAATAGGCTGCTTTATTATAGATCTTTAGAAAATTGATGGCCTTGCTTCACTGTGGGATGTGTAAACATTTTCTTTGGTTTTCCTCTACTGTGAGCTTACAACTCTGTTTTTGGCTTGACTTTCATGTTTGAACTGAAAAATCGCAAAGCTGAACTTAGACAAAACTGCAGTGCTCCAATGAGCCTTGTATCAAATCCATGATCCTCCCACTGTTTTGTTGCAGAGCAGCAAATCATCTCAGGTTTGTTTGAAATTCTATACAGGCTCAGTCCAAGAGGTTTTGGAACTTGACAGAGCTTTATGCACACTTTAAGCTTGTGAGGAAATTTAGGTAGGTGAGTTTTACATGGTTTCAGGTGTCATTGAGTGAAACTCACCTCTGTTCAGAAGGTCAGCATCAGCCAAGTTTTGAAGGCTTAGAAGGAGCTTAAATAGTGCATATAGAACTTTTTGTTAGCTTTTTGCACAAGGTGAATGTCGCTTATGGAGATCATTGTACGCAATGCAATTATTTATTCTTCCTTGTCTCTCTTGTGATAATAAATGAGGAAAAAAGGCCTCATCTGAAATTCTGGCCCTACTGAAGTCAATAGCAAAGTTTGCACTGACTTCTGTAGGGCCAGAATTTCACTTCTGGATGCTACCTGATTCCAACATTCTGCTTTATTATTTAGGAAATGAAGTCGTAAAATTCCTTGGGATGTTCTGCTTTTCATTCATCCTGGGGTTGAGGGTGCTGGGGCATACGTGAGAAAAAACTCTGCTTATATAGCCACTTAATAGAAAACAGGAGGCTTTCATAGAGGACGATCAGCTTGCTTAAATGCAAAGCTGGATCATAACACCTTGAATCTAGCACCATTTTTCTACGATAATTAATAATAGCCTTGAAGGGGTTAGTCAACAACAATTTGAATTTCTGTCTAAATAGGAGTTGATTACATGTCTTCTATAGGGTTCATAGCTTTTCATCGCCATCCTGGTCTTGCAGCTGTACTGGTGAATAAATTATGTGTGTCAATCAGTGAAGAACAAATTACAGGCACACAGAGCTAGACAGTTAGTGGTAGCAGTGAAGTTTAATGTTGCCTATTGCTACATGACAAAGGAAAATAAGCCTTCTCTTTCCCATGAGCTGTTTTAAAACCAATTCAAAATTAGCTCATAGCTCCACCCTCGCTCCACCTAATTCTTTTTTATCACTTTTTAAGTTTTTCTCTATTACAATAAAACTGGCATGGCGAAAAACATAACTTCAGAGCTGATGTCGATACCGTGTCTTGTGTCAGTATATTTTAAACATATCTACATAATCCACCTCAATAATGCGTAACAAACTGAAAACCCCAAAACAAACAAGGTCATTGTCTGTTGTTTCATTATTGGTTCAAGTCCATCTGCCTTTATGATGCCTAAGCAATGATCTAATTGATAACACACATACAATATGTGTCCACACAGGCCAAAGAATTTCAAAAATAACTAGTGATTTTTTGGGTGCCTCAACTTTTGAGTGCCTAATTTGGGAAACTTTACCAGGATCTCATTTTCACATGGAGGGTACTTTGGATTTTCCAGAAGTCAGGCTCTTTTCTGGTGTCTCAAATTGGGCACCCAAAATTTGGACACCCAAAATCTCTAGTCGCTTTTGGAAAATCTGTCCTATTCCATAAATTGAAATTCATCCCAGGGTAAAGGACACTTAAAACTACCTGTAAACCACTAACATCTCAAGTGAGTCCTTAACACAGGGTTTTTAGTGACTTAAGTAGTGGGACCTTAAGGCTTTGGAGTACCCCCTGCATTGTGATGGCTTATCCCCATTATTTCTGAGCCATGATTTTCATCCATAGATCCTTAATGAAGCAATACACCACAAACAAACTTAATTTCTGCTTTGGTGTTCTAAAAAGAAGTATGCTGTGTATATAATGGTTGAAAACGATATGGATGTAATCATTGCTTCACCCTTGAATTTTCTGAGCCTTCCATAAATCAGTGTCTTGTTACACTTCCTGCAGTACCCTGTGTGTTGACTCTGCTGCCCAGAATATGTACATTTCTGCTGTAGAGTAGCCTCATTTTGGTGGAGGAGAGGCTTGACACAGACATGTCTTAGCTATCGTGACCACAGAACATTCCAGCCATCCCTGCTACCCAGCCAAATAAGATCAGTGCCTTGTGATTTATGCCCAAGGTGGAAAAGGAAGAAAACAGTTCAAAGTTAAACTTTTTTCATACTTGCATACAACTGACAACACATCCGACCCCCATGATCCCTTTATCCCACCTCTCCTCTGGAGATTTGGTTTGGAACTCCTGAATTCAATTTAAGCTCTCAGTCTTGATGGATCTGAGAGAATAAAATTTGAGGGGTTATTATTGCACACTTTAAATCATAAATATTGGGACAAAGAGTGAAAAATATATGTCAAATCTGGGGCATAGATGAGTTACAGCAAAACTGCAGCCGTAAAACCAAGTCCTCCACAGTATTTTCTTTAACCAGTGTACAGTGGACACAACACTGCCTACCTCTAATCTGGACTGCATTTTATTTTGTTTTCTTTGTGTTGCTATTTTCCATTCTCAATAGGGGGAAAAAATAAGACTCCTTCAGACTCCAGAGATGTGTATACGCATTGGAAGTCAGAGATTAGATCCCAGCTAGAGATGAATATGGTGAAAGATAAAAGGCCAGACTCTGCTCCATGCTTCAGCCACAGCAAAGGGGCAGCAACCTCTTCTTCACATTGGACTTTACCACCTGTCTTAGTGGTACCAGAAGAGGCTGCTGGAATTGGTGACCTCACCTTCCAAAGGATCAATTCCCCTGTGGAGTCTATCACCTATTAATCACAGGTCAAATGAAAATTAGTCATTTTAAAAGATGAAAACAGGCAGGAGGATTTATTATGGGACAAGTAACACAAGATAGGGAAAGGGCAATAAAGCATTAAACAGAGTAAAACAGCATAAAACAACTCAGTGGTTTTACAAGTACAGTGAGCTTGAAGTCCAGACCCAACCCCTAACCAATATGGGCATAACACAAATAAAATGTCAAACTTACTCCATCTCTAGGAGGGACAGGAGCTCAGGTGTAGAAGGCTCACAATGCTCTCGTCTGTCTTGCTTCTCAGGTAACTCAGGTTGGGACCTTGAGGACAGCTACCGGACTCAAGAACTCGAGATGGAAAAGAGGGTCTTCTTTGATGATGGATAACCAGGTAAGCACGGGTGTGCTGTTGATGTTCCTCTTCCTCCGTTGCACGACCGAGCACAGACACAAGTCGAACCAAACACGGGCTGCCTCCTGAGCAGAGAGCACTTGACAGAGTCTGCAATCCCTTTATATAACCTTTCTATCACTATACAGAATAAAAGAGTCAAATGACCCTTTCCTGCCTTTTCTGTTGCTTGGTAGATTAGGCTTAAGCTTTAATCAATCAGAAACATAGGCATCTAAAAGGGTACCAACTCTGGTAATAAGAAGGTGGACTAAGAGGGAGGGTGAAAGATAAAACAACAACCAGCAACGCCCCCCCCAAATGACTAAAACCCCAACATTAGAGCCAATATTGCAGTTTTATCCTAGCTCCTTGAAAGCCTCCACTGTAAAGTGTGACTAGCAGAGGGCATTGAGGGAGCATGCTTCGTTCTGGCTATGCTGTGCCGGCTGAACAGGGCAAAGTGAGCTGTTACAAGACAGACCAGTTAATAAGTTAGCTGTTATCGGGATTATCTAAGTACTTACATGGTCGTCATTACCAAAGCACAGTCATTGACAGGTTTTAAACTCATAACTAGAGCTGATCTGGAATTTTTCAACAAAACATTTTTTTGTTGGCAAAATGCTGGTTTGTCAAATTGGGTGATTTAGTGGGAAAGGGTTGGTTTCGACAACACTTTCATCCGAATGGTCCAGTGTGGAATTTTGAGGAGTGTGTCAGGAGGGAGGCCCACCCCAGAACAGCCAGTAATCCAGAGGTAAGGGCATTCACTGGGATGTGGGAGACACAGGGACTTGACTCTAGCCCCTGGACTACAGGTCAGTATCTCTGTCTCTGCAACCCTACTCCCAGCTGTGTGTGGAGGGGATGCCCCAGAGGGCATTGTTGGAGAGCAAGCCTGCCCTGCAGTGGTGGCTTCCATCCTATGGAGCTAGGCCCAGGTCCCTGCTCTGGGCATTGTGACCTAGCACATGGATTGCAGCACCACCCAAGTGTGGCCCAAACACCCCTTCATCATGATGGAGCAGTGGCTGGGCCAAATATGGGTGCGTGGCATGGAAACCTGACTCATGAGATCATAGTTCCACTCAGGTTTGGCCTGGCCACTTGTCCATCATGTCGTGTAATCCTGTGCACCAATTAACAGTGCTAGGAGCTGGGCCCAGTCCCATGCAACAGGAGCCACTGCTGCAGGTGGAGTGTAGTGCAGGCTTGCTTTGCCACCCTTGCCTCCTCCCTGCACCTGGCACAATGAATATTTGCCTCAGGCACCGTAAACCACCTAGAACCTTTCCAGAGGCCTTCTGGTAGGTTGGGACCTACCAGTTGGGAAAAAGTGGGTTAGGGCACTTACCTGGAATGTAGAAGTTAAAGTCTCTGCTCTGATTCAGGAACATCCCAGGTGAGTGCCCTAACCACTGGGACAGTGGGTCTCTTGGCGTCTCAAAACCTTTTCCCATCCAGCTATACTCACAACACCCTGGTGAGGTAGGGAAGTATTAGCTCTATTGTTCCCTGGGCCAGGATTTGAACCCAGGGGTTAGTCTTCACAATGGTGCCTATTTAGCGCTGTAGTGATCAATACAGTGGCATCAGTTTAGAGGGTCTGGTGAAAACCCAATAAGTCAACAGGAGAGCACTCTCCCGTCGACTTAATTAATCCACCTCAATGAGAGGAGGAAGCTATGTCGATGGGAGAGCATCTCCTGCTGACTTAGCATGGTGTAGACAACATGTTAAGTCGATGTAAATTATGTTGCTCAGGGAGGTGGGTTTTTTTACACCCCTGAGTGACTTAACTTATGTCGACTTAAGTGGTAGTATAGACAATGCCCAGGTTTCTTGAGACCCTAATCCAGTTTCTACTAGGCCAGTGATTCTAAACTACAACTAACAACCTAGGGTTCTGAGGCATTGCAAATTTTATTACAATCTAAAGCAAAGAAAACCTCACTCCCCTTGTCCCTTGCAGTCTTGCCTTTGAATGTCAAGTAATCTCTGCTAACCTCTCAAAACCCAGACACAAATAATATAGACGTATCGTTGAAAGATTTTTTTTTTACTCTTTTAGAGTAAATATAAGGAAGTTGTGTGGGATTGAATGAGGGAGTTAGTGATTGGTTAGTTAGAATAAGCAGTCACTAACCTGAAAAGATTGCCAACCACTAGGCCATCATTCCTACTACTTAGTTAGGAGGCAATCCCAAATTCCTTCTCCAGGGCTATCCTCCTCTGTCTTGCCTTTACACAGTATCTAGTTCTACAAACTCAATTTTTTCTGTGTTCTGTGCATTCTCCCTCCTGCTGCCACCACCTTTCCATTAGTTAACCCTGACCACCCATTTCTGGCTATCTTTGGTTTGACTGGAGGGCTGCATGATGGGAGGAGTGAACTGTTGTAGGAAAGCTTCTGGGGCAACATTAATCGGAAGCAAAACCCATAAAGATTTGGTTTAATTAAGAAATTTCACACTGAAGTGTTCAAGTGAACTTGAAAATTATCTAAAATATGTTTATACTATCCTAGTCTCAGCTATGTTCCGTGGTTATATTGATTTATCTTGCTGTAGCAGCTGTTATTTTCACCTGAAGCTATTGTAAAAATCTGGGATTTTTCCTGGACTTTCTTTTTTGTCATACTTTTCTTGGTTTTTCTTCAGACAGGCTAGGACTTTATAAATTAACTTAGCTGGTGCACATTTGACCCCAATTTTTGAATGTAATCCCTGGGTCAAGTATTTTTGTGTGTGAGAACAGAATAATTCTTTCTACCCTTAGGCAGTTGGAATTTACCGTCAGCAACCACCAATATTTTTCTACAGGTTTCAGGTAAACAAATAAGCCTTGTACTAAGGCTAGAGCAATTAAGGGAAATTACAATTCCCATTTGAGTCTCCACCCACCTCTCAAAATGTGTTCTTGTAAGACAAAATAAAAGTTTACACACACACAGACATGCACATGCACCAGTATATAAGAGGGTGTTTTTATAGATGCAGGTGGACAACTATTTTGCTTTCATGAAAGTAAGATATTTGTTTACTATTCTTTGAAAATGTAAAATAGACATTTATGTGTGTATTTGTCTGACCGTTTGTCTTGTTCTCTGACATTTCTAGGGATTCTGCTTCCACAAACTGAGTGCCAACATATGGTTGCATTCTGTGACATGAACTCATAACTAGATGTATGAAATTCATTCTTTAGTCTCCACCTTTGGGACGTCTGTAGGTGGTAATCTTAGTGACCCTGGATGTGATATCACCATTGTGGTATTTTCATTGACACAGCCCTGTTACATAGACCCCTTGCCCTCAATACAATTTTTGAAAAATTAGCCTCTCATTACAAAACATTAAATCTCTTGTCACTCAACCCTGTAACTTGATGGAAATGTCAGATACACAGTGAGAGTGAAACACCCCAGCCAGGATTTAACTCAGCATTTCCTTGTTTGGCCATATAGTTTCTGGAGGGGTGGCCCCTCTGGGTCTCTGAGTAACAGGTTCATGGGCAACATAGTAGTAGCTAGAAGAGTAAGGTCCAAGAAGCCATAATTTTAGTAAGTCTGAACTTCCTGAATTTTAAAATACCAAATACATTAAACATTTTAAAGTCATGTTAAATTCAGAAAGCTGTAGGAAGTGTAAGTGTATACTGTGGATAAATAGTACTTAAGGCGCCTTTAATAAAATAACCTGAAGTTGATGTAATTAACTTTCCATTGTACACCTGATTCTGCTGCCCCTCCACCCACTGTCAACCACATCACTTCACCGAAGCCCAAACAGTGTGCCTGAAATTTTTTTCTTGTGCTGAGAGTAGAATTTTTTGGAGAAGCTTGTGGAAGCAAGTCTTTGTTCCAGGCTCTCCCATCCCTAGTGACAACAGGTTGGTTGTGTGTTTGTCCAGCAGAAATGGAATATGTGGCAAACCAAAGAAACAACTGAAGATCTGTGACATCATAAACAGACTGTCTTATTTGAATGAATTAAGAGCATCAGCTTATGTCCTTAGGTGGTACACCATATACATGGTGTAATTCTCATTGACTTTCATTGAGAATTATGGTAACATATAGGGAGGAAAGATTTCCTGTAGTGTCACATGGCCCCAGAGGGAAAAATTACTGATGGATAAGGTCAAATGTACAGTTTAATATTCTAAAACAATCATATTGAAAATCCTTTCTGGAATGACACACTCCCAAGGTAAAATTTGAGTTAATGAGGAATCAGAGCAGAGACTTGAAGCTTGGCCTCCCATATCGCAGGTAAGTTCTCTAACAACTGAGCCAATGGTTATTGTGGGGTAAGGTGTTTAGCATTTCTCTGGATTCTTCCGTTTTGCATAACTAATTATTCATTGGGCCAAAGAGAAAGACAGCAAAAACAATGGCATGGTAATGACAGGTACAGTGGGTTTTGAAAATGAAACAAATACAATTGGAAGAGAGGTGAAGGGACATCATATAAAATGGCTTTGTCTTGGATGTAATCAGAGTAAGATTTATAAGTAGTACAATAAACAGTCATTCAATAATATCTGTTCTGTACCACGAGCTTGTAAAGTTCTACTCACCCTCTCATCCAGCCTAAAGGATTTATTTTGGCTGGTAAATAAAATGTTGTTGTTGTCATTATCATAGTAGGGATGAGCAAGTTGCTTTTGCATCTAGGGTGGCAAATTTTCATGGCAGTTTTGTAAGGCTACCCTGCCATTTTGGAATATGTTTCCTCTGACAGATTTTGTTTCAACTCTCTCTAAGTGAACAAGGAATCAACCCAGCAAATGGAGAAAAATCAAATCATCAGAAGAACTGATAATTAAATGAACATATCATGGCTGGATTAGCTTTGGCTGTAATGCTAACATTTTGATACATTATTTATAAGCACAATCATCAGAAATGTGTTCACCTCAAAGGACTTAATATAGCCTACTGAGCTGCATTCACTATAGTTATCTTTAATGTTGCTTTCCAGAGTTGAAGGACACTCTTCATCTTTTCCTTATCTGTGGTTTAAATTAAAATGTCAGATAGCCCAAGTTTAAAAAATCTGTATTCTTGGCTGCTGTAGCCTATTGGTCATCCTACTCTGAAATTGTATTTTGGAATGATTTATTCCCTTGAGGTATAATGATCATTTTTCAGTTACAACCACCATTCATGTTCTCTGGAGACTCCTTGGTTCACTTTCAGCCTATCAAGTACACATGTAAGATCCCTTTTCAAAGAGGCCTGTATCAGCGAAATTCTTCTGCTGGCTTTTCACCTACTAATTGCAAGCAGGGAACTAGTTCTCCTTTTTCAAACAACGCCACAATTTTTAAATCTTCCCTGAGTTTAGCTGTGGTTATAGAAGAATATAGTGCACAAATTGTGATCATGATAATGTGAAGCTTTCATCTTAGCTTGAAATAACATCTGCCCACTATAATGTCTTTGAAATCTTGATTGATAAAGGATCTAGACCTGTTTTTAATTACTGTATAATGTATTTGGCAAAGGTTAATATTTTGCATCAGGAAAGAGATCAGACTATAATGCAGAGAAGGGTGTAGAATTCAGACTTGTGCTTGCCTGCAGATTTCAACATTAGGGAAAACATAGATTTCAGAAACTCAGATATTTGCTATTTTTATGAGAAATATGGAAGGGTTTTACTGCTCTTTTTGTGTATAAATAAAAGGCTTGTTGGCTTTGTGTATTTGGGACTAAAAGGAATTCACATGCATTCATTTATTTAATAAATTCTCACTTTCCTAAAACAAAAGGAAAGGAAATTTTTCAAAATTTGGTATTTATAATCTGATTTATATTTTTTGACTAAGTGGGCCAAATTCATTGTTGAATCAGCTCCACTAAAGTCAGTGGAATTACACCAGTCATTGCAGCCACATTTCTCTGACAAAGTGAAGTTTAAAATGTGGTGCAGGTTCCACATTACATTGAGAACAAAGATGTCTGCAAATTCTTGTTTTGCTATCTGGACTCCATCCAGTCAAATGAACTATACATAATATCAATGGCCTTGAGTAATGCTGAGCATGTCATCACAATCTAGATATGGTTCTTTTTCCATCTTTCAGCGTATTTTGAAGTCTGTCAGGACTTTCTTTTTCTGCATGTCTTTGTAATCAAATAGCATTTTTATGTACTGTAGAAACATTTATTTAATGTAACAATTTTAGCAAAAGAACTAGCAAGCTCCTAATTGCTAAGACATGTAAGGAAGTGTCGTAGTGTGATAATGTTATACATTGAATTCATTTGCTAGATACGATTTAAAGTTGAGTATTTTCAGGATTATAAAGATAATGTTTGCCCCGGAGTGCATTAGTGTGGTTTTAAAATGTCTCTAAAGATTAGCAGGGAATGGGTGGTTCTGAGGATTAGTAATGAGAAATAGTTATTTTTAAGTCCTAGGTTTCTGTTTTATATCTACCCCATGTAGATGAGGTTATCAAAGTTATCATTTGACATCTTTTCACTGATCAGAGCTCTGTTCCAAATGTACCAAACTATAAAATGGAAAGGAGGCACTAATTGGTATCATCCGGCCAGCATCAGCAGAGAAGACAGGGATTGAATTGGCATGGAGATTAAGCTATCCTTTGCTCGCAAGAGGTGGTCTCTCCTGGTTGGGGTTGAGGCATATGGATCACTGTAGTCTAGTTAGTATTAACATTATATCTTTTATGTAAACACATAGAGGACATCAGCGGGCAGGGGAGTGGGGAGAGGAGGTATTAAATGCCCTATTTATTGAGGAGCATCATGGCTTCAATTAGAATTGTCATGAAAGATGCCATTTTTACAGGAGTACTTTGAGGAATGTTTGTGATCATCCAACCAGTTGGTTAGAGTTGTTGAGTAAGGATGTCAATTACTTGTGAACCTTATAAAAACTCTCAGGTTCAGAGGTACTAGTTTCAACAAACATACTTCTCATTTCTTTAGACACCTTTAACGGGGCCTGATTTTTCCAAAAAGGCTGATCGTGGAAATAGGTTCATGCACACTGAAACTCAGGCCATCTTCCGGTGTCATATACTAGGGAGCCAAAAACTGATGTACTCATCATTCATTTGGAAAATTTAGACCCATATTTCCAGGGGGGACAATTTCATACATTTGAGTGGTTGTAATAATTTGGCTTTTGATCTTATTTCTCCTTGTGCATCCAAGACATACAAAATCCATCCCTCGAATAGTTTATTTATTTGAAAAAGTATCATGTGTTATGCTCTAACAGTATCTATCATGTATAAGAAACTGGCTGAAAACACATGGAAAACTTTGGAAACTATTATAGTAATATCCAGTTCTGGTTACAAAATGTAGCAATAGACTATGCATTTCCATTCCCCTATTTTTTTCACTGTTTCAGACATTTAATAAAAACAGTATCTTAAACTAGGTTTTAAGCATTTATTTTTATTGTTTATTTCTCCTCATGCAGTTCTGGTCCAAGAGGTCTTAAGGAAGCCAGTGAATGAGTTTGGCCCACAGGCCTATATTTTCATATAATGTCCATAGCACCAGTTGTATGTTGGATGTATTTAGTGCCCTAGAAAGGGGATTAATTGGATGATAGTATCAGAGGGGTAGCCATCTTGTTCTGGATCTCTTTGCTGCTAATTGGATGATGTATGTGACCATTCTGCCAGGTGCAGCCGGCAGGAAGCAGGGCTGGGTTCAATATCTAGGGATTCCTTTCCAAAAATACAACACAGAACTGGCTCGAGCCCCCACTCAGTAACTTGGTAAAATTACACACCACCCTGGGTGCCTCTGAGAGGCAATACTTCCCTACTTGCAAGCACAGAGTCTGAGTGTAGGAAAGAAACTTAATGAAAAGAGGGAAGTCACCTGACATTGATTAGGGAAAATACCACAAGCAGGATTCATAAACATAAAACTGTGAGCAGGACACCCACCCCAGAGTGCATGGGACAGGTGCCTTTCACCTCATGTTCTTGAGTTCTACAATCAACAGTTCCTTTTCTGTGCCCCACTCTGCTCCCTCACCATACCCCACTCACAGTGGTTGTTCTTGGTCAGTGAGGACCCAGGGTTCAGAGGTGAATCTACATGATAGGTTTCAGAGTGGTATGTGAGTTCATCTTGCATCCTGGGGAAGAAGGCACCTTGCATGCTCTGTGATCTGAGCATGTGCTCTGGCTGGCCACCCCACCAGCCATGGTTCCTCACCACCCACTTGTTCTGCTCACCGCCTTGCCAGCCACTCTTACTTCTGCGCTGCTGGTGGTGGTGGTACTGCCTTCAGTGGTGGGTGACTGGAAAGCAGAGGTCACTGGCCTGGCCTCCAGCTCTGAAGGCAGCACTTCCACAAGTAACAGCACAGAAGGTTGGCATGCTATGGTATTGCCACCCTTACTTCTGCACTGCTGCCGGTGCTGGTGGCACTGCCTTCAGGGCTGGGCAGCTGGAGATTGGTGGGTGCTGGATGGGAGGTTCATGTTGCTTGCTTCACAAGAGGACTATTTTTTTTAATACTCTTCCCATCTCACCCCACAATGCTCACTCCCATTTCCACTCCCACCTGCTTCCACATTGTTTGTTGAGTGTTAATCCAGCTCCTGCTTTTATGGCAATGGATCCTGTGGGACCCTGTCTTGTTTCAGGGCTCTAGTCCCTATGATATTTTTTCTATTTTTCTGCCCTGGCCTCCTGAGCCTGTGCCCTAGACTGCTGCCCCGCCCGCCTTGCCCTGGTTACGGCCCTGCCAATAAAACAGCCCAGTGTTTGGGTGGCCATTGTGCTGCCAGGGGATCCTCATCAAAGGTGATGACGATGGCTTCTAGGTCATCTTCACTCCTCTTCTTTGCAAATTTTATCAGAATGCTTCTAGCTGTAGTGGTGTTTGAAGGTCTTGCTGCAGGGTTTACATTTGACCCCTGAAGTTGTAAGAGGGTATTACAAGGTGAGTACACCCTGCCCCCCTCTTGGGAGGGACAAAGGCTTTGCAGCCCCGTAACTAAGTCCATCTGACTGTCCTTTACCTCAGTGCAGCCTGGCCCAATGGCCAGAGTCAATATAGCTGCCCTGTTCCTCAGGACTGTCTGGCCCAATGGACAGAGTCAATATAGCTGCCCTCTCCATTGGCACTGTGTGGCCTAATGGCCAGAGTCAGTATAGATGTGGTTTAATGGCTGTAGGAGGATGGACACTACCCAGGGGTGTGATGGTTGGGGCAGGGGGACCCAGGCCCTTCCTGTCCCAATGGATCCGAGCCCATGGCCCTGTTAGCAACAAATACCCTCATCACTGGGTCAGCAGGGATCCTACCAAAACTCACTGACTTAACCTTCGGTTCTATAACGTTATCAACATACAGTCCCACTGGAATACTTCCTACCCTATCTTCTGATGTGGCAATTCTGGGATCTCCAGGTTCCTTGGCCTGGGCAGCTCTCAGTGGCTCTGACCTCCCTTGAGCATCCTCAGGTAGCCAGGTATCTGCCTGGGTCTTGCTATAAGCCCTGACTGAGCTTGTTATACTAGTATTCCAGTTGGAGCACGCCCAGCAGGAGCGAGGGAGCTTGGGTTCCTTGGCTTAATGTGCAGGGTTAACCCTTCCCTATTCAGTGTGGGGTAACTACACCCTGTCACAGAGGGTCATTATTTGTTGGACTAGGCGTTGTTGCTGTTCTCCTCGCTACATTGCCAACTCCTGAATAAGCTGCTGCCATTGTTGTGTCCCCTGTTGTTGCTCCTGGGCAGCCATTTGTTGGAACAGTTGGTAGTGTTGTTTCTGCAGTTAGGCCACCTGTTGTTGAAGGCTGTCCAGTAGCCACTTCAATACTTCTACCATCTCTATCCTTTTCCCTTTTTTTCAGGCCTCACAGCAAGTCTGGGATGTTACTTGCTTTCTCTGCCAAATTCTGATGGGGGCTGTGCTTATCTGCGGGGCTACCTAGTAGTTATGTCACTGGGTGTCAACTCTCCCATGTCTCTGGACTCCCTCGCTAGCAATCACTTAATTCTCTCTTCCCCCAAGGAAGCCTGTCCTGGTGAGACCCCAAACACACATCCTGGCCTCTCTCATTCACATCCCATTGCAGGTAATTAGCAAGGATTCATAGCAGGATGATAGCAGGTTCTTCATTTTGTAGTTGTGCATCTGCCTTTTCTTAAGTGAAGTACTTCACACTTGTCCTTATTGAATTGAGTCTTGTTGATTTCAGACCAATTCTCCAATTTGTCAAGGGCATTTTGAATTCTAACCCTGTGTTCCAAAGTGGTTGGTGTCATCTACAAATTTGATAAGCACACTCTCCACTCCGTTAGCCAAATCATTAATGAAAATATCGAATAGTGCTGGACCCAGGACTGACCTCTGCAGAACCCCAGTAGGTACAACTCATTTTGACAGCCAAACGTTGACAGCCAAACTACTCGTAAGTAAGGTCTTTCAACCAGTTGTGTACTCACATTATAGTAATTTAATGTAGGTCACATTTCCCCAGTTTGCTTATTAGACAATCATGTGGGACTGCATCAAAAGACTTAACACCAAGATATATCATGTCTATTGCTTCCGTGCATCCACGAGACCAGTAACCCTGACAAAGAAGGAAATGGGGTTGGTTTGGAATGGTTTCTTCTTGACAACTCCATGCTTACTAATCCTTATAACCCTAGGTGTTTACAGACTGATACTGGAACAAATTATTAAACTGTTTTTCCAGGTATCAAAGTGAAGCTGACTAGTCTGTAAGTTCCCAAGTCCTCTTTGTTACCTAAACATAGGTGCTATCTTGTTAATATATGTGAAGATATTCTTTTTCTACAAAAAGAACAGGGGTATTTATGGCACCTTAGGGACTAACAAATTTATTTGAGCATAAGCTTTCGTGGGCTACAGCATCTGATGAAGTGGGTTCTAGCCCACAAAAGCTTATGCTCAAATAAATTAGTTAGTCTCTAAGGGTATGTCTACACTACCTGCTGGATCGGCAGATAGTGATCGATCTATTTGGGATCGATTTATTGTGTCTCATCTAGACGTGATAAATCGATCCCTGAACATGTTTCCGGTCGACTCTGGAACTCCACAGCTGTGAGAGGCAGAAGCAGAGTTGATGGGGAAGCGGTGTCCGTTGATTCTGTGCCGCAAGGACGCGAAGTAAGTCAATCTACGTCGATCTAAGATACGTCGACTTCAGCTACACTATTCTCGTAGCTGAAATTTTGTATCTTAGATCGATTTCCGCCCCTCTCCCAGTGTAGACCAGGCCTAAGCTGCCACAAGTACTCCTGTTCTTTTTGCGGATACAGACTAACACAGCTGCTACTCTGAAATTTGTCATTCTTTTTCTAGGATTTAAGAAGAGAACTGGTATAAAGAACCTAGTTTAAGGCCACAAAAGTTGAGCCAGGAACCTCTTCTCTCCCCCTGGCAAAGAACCCCAGGTGACTAAAATAACAGAAGTCACATCCCTGAATGAGATTTAAGAAAGACAGTGGTTAAAATTTGTGCCTGACCATTTCTTGTTTTCCTAGACTAGACATTTTAGCAAATTTTAGAATGCCTTGGTTCTCAACACCTTGAAACAACCCTTTTTCCCCCACAAAGTGATTTAATGCCCATTATTTCACCCAGACTCACTACTGGCAGGAGTTAGAGAAGTGTCCCTCTTCCCATTTGACAGTACGTGCACAGTAGCTGGAAGATTTTTACCCTAGCAACAACCTTAGGGTCAGCCTGGGAGTCTCCTGGAGTCGCGCCTTCAGGGCGTCCAATATAGACCCGTGACAAACTTGCACCCCCTCAGTTTCTTCTTACCACCAGTGACAGTAGCTGGAACTTCCCCTTGCTCTTCTTTTGCTTTCGCAAGTGGACTAGCAGTACTGTATATGCTCTGCATAGTTAGTTTCCACTAGTTAATTTAGTAGTTTCCTTATAAGTTTTAGTTACAGGGGGTTCTTCCCACCTGTTTCCTCCCCCATTTGTTATTGGTGAATGCCGTGATTCCCATGGCTTTAAGACTTGCCAGATCTGTGCTAAGTGCATGCCAAAAAGTGAAAACTGTTACTGTAATTATTCAGCAAGTATTTTAGAAGAACTAGAACATTAGAGAGAATCGTGAAATGCTCAGGGAAAATTAATGGAGAGAAGCAGCAAAATTCATCTAGTATATGATTGGTTATGGCTTATTTGCTTGGTCTCCTCCATGTCACTAGAACCCTAGTTCAGCCAATCAGCACTGAGACTCTGAGGAGCAGGAGGCTGAGGGGTCTCACCAAGTGGTCCAAAGGATAGCTCAAGTCACCAGTGGAGATCATGGTCAGAGCACGCTTCCAGTCCCACCTCTTTCTGAGGACCTCCCACAATGAAGGCTACAGACCAACCCCTCCTCACCAATGGAGGGAGGGAAGCAGAGAAAAGGGAAACCAAAAATGACAAACCCCAATGTCCCCAGTGATTGTAAGGGACAAAGGCCTAAGTGGGGGGAAAAAAAATTCTCCCATCTTAACCTAGTGATTTCATGCCTAGAGTTTGGCTGGCCCCAGATGGATCAGGCTGAATAGGTACCAAAACTTTCCAAGGTTCTTCCCTTCTCAACGGGAATGTCTGTTTTATAACAAAATTAGTTGTAGGAAAGGAGAAAACTCCAAAGAAGCTCCCTGTCACACTCACGTACATGAACCTGAATTCTGTCTCAGTCCCCAAAGAGAGACCTCAAAAAGGAGACTTACTGCAGCAAAGCCACGGGGGCCTCTGAGAGTGCACCTGTCCTGAAGCCTGTCCAGGGTTTCTCTATGAGGTCATTGCCTCCTGACCTCCTTTGACCAATAAGCTTAGGTCCTGCAAAAGGCACTTGTGATTTCACTGCCACACCCCTCCCTTGCTGTGCTAATGTCCTGCCCCTGGCCAACCCCTTTGGATATTTGAGCTGCTCCTCTGGTATTACCCCACTCAGTGTTAATTCTGGGGATCAAGCAGGCTATACATGAAAACATCAAAGGCTGTTCCATGTGCTAAACACAGTTTTTCATAGATTTGTAAACTTTAAAACCATATTCCAAAGGAAAACTGTCCCATTAAATTTTTTTTACAGTTCTACTTTTTAGTTTTTTGTAGTCTAAGATGAAGCCTACCCAACCCCACCATTTGCAGATGGAATAATGGGCGTTTTCCTTTTCTAACTGCATACTAGGATTCTACATGGTGCTGTGATGGTTAAGTGAGTAGAGAACAAAAGATAGAACAAAACAAAAATCAGCTTTTCCCAAATATTTCAGTGAACAAAGAAAGAGGGAATAAAACCACTTTTATTGGCCTATTGTGCATCAATAGGCCAAATCCTCTCACGCATGTGGAGGCTACAGAAGTCTCTGAAGTTCTACAAGTGTCTGTGAAAGTCTACTCTCCTTATCTGCCAGTGGAGCTGTACCCCACAGTTACTCACTGTAATATGCATATTTCCCTAATTCTACTGCAAGAGGGGCAGGAAAAACGATCTGTCACAACTGCACAGGAAATGTACAGAGGCTCTGGAGATGTCCTTTTTTATTGGCCCCATAGTCTCAAATAGGGAGAGAGAACTCTTTCTCCATAAAGTATCCAAGTGCACAGCTCCTTGACACTGGATGTGTCTTGAGGAAAGAAGTTGTGGCTATGGGGGAGGTTTTGAAAAATGTCTCAGGGATTTAGGAGCACAAATTACATTGACTTTCAATAGGACTTGGGGTCCTCAACTTCTAAAGTTCCCTCCATAAGCAAGAATCCTCTTTAACGTTGAAAAGTCTTCCATGAAGCATCATACATTAGCCTGAGTTTCCTTAAGGTTAGCCGCTGCCATTCCAAACTCAGTCTGTTAACATGAAGGAAAATGATCAACCCAATTGTGTGGTCTTCTGTAATCCCTGCAGTGAGGCCAATAAACATGGAATAAGCAGTTTACAAAAATGTGCTCTGTAGCACTCCCCAAAACCACTGGTGCCAGCTGAAAAGCCATTTTTCAGTCTTTCACAGATAAAGGAAAGCACTTAAGGAATGAAAGCTATAGTTTAGCATTTCTGTGCTAACTAAACCTTGGCTCCAAAGACAAATAGTTTTAAATTGGCCTAAAAATAGAAAAACATTCAACATTTAAACTGTCCATAGCTGGACTATTTCAGGGGTGAACTGATCACTTTATTTCCCCCATAGGAAAAAAATCATACCAAAATAATCCCAAAACTAATAAAGTAAAATAAGCAAATATTGTCAATATTATCTTAGAGCTTCACTCGCCAGGAGCACTCCACAATTAGCACAAGTTTGCAAAATTCCCAAAAGGCAGAGATTATTTATTATTGAGGAGCTATTTATATCACAGAGTACCACACCACTCTTTAATTGCACCTAGTATAAACAATTTTGTGTTAATCCAGAAGAACTGTCCAACAGTTGATAGGTTTTATCTTGAGTTTTACATTCTACAATTTGTAGAAGGTTTAGACAACGCTGAATGTTGTTGCTAGTCTCTGATGTTGTCTGCTACTTCAATATTTTCAGTACCGTTGCATAAATAGCAACAATGCATCCAATGGGACAGCTCTTAAACAGCATGATCTTCCTTTTATGGATGCATCAGCAAAATTTCTAATGTGACTCATCTGAAGGGACAAGAGCTGTGCACCTATCACTTTGGGTTGTGTTTCTCTCTCTCTAGTTGTCTTGGGTTAACTTGGGATAAAGTAGCATGTATTTTTCTCTGAGCTTCCTTACTAAAGTCTGCAGGCATATCTTCCTGATGCATAACTGCCGTGTTTTATGTAGTTCAGTTGACATTTCCTACTTACTTGAGGGAGTTAAATATGTCCTGGGGAAAAATTACACTTAAGGCTGAAGCTTCCCTCACCTCTTGTGGGGTTTTTTATATCATTCCTCTCCTCTATAGCAGTCTTTCTGGAGGACCTAACTTAACAAGTCCCTCCCAGCCCCTTATGACGCTGAAGCCAGTTAACATGTCAGCTTTTTCAAAAGAAAGCAAGGATGGTATTGAAATGTTTTGCTGTATTTTACTAGATAATAAATTGCATCATACAGTGGTTCACAGTGTATTCTAAACGCATCTTGTTTGATGTTAAGACAGCGGTTTTCCAACTTTTGAGCTGACCCCTGCTCCTTTGAGTTACAATTTTTGGTTGTGCCCTCCCAACCCAGACAAAAATAGACACGTGCAAAAGTATGCTTGATAGCCTACTCATAAACCTAACGAAGACCTTGAACCCAACTTTAATTAAATGACCTACACCTGTAGGTTTCCCATACACAGATACTAATTAATTAATTAGTGTGAAGGGAGTGCCTGTTTCAACACTCTGAGGATGTCCTCCACTTCCTGTTTCGAACAGTACTTTCTCTTTGTCACAGCCAGCGCACAGTATCTGATCTCACCCAAATAAGATGAACCATACAAAAGAGCTTTGATCACACACTTGACAAAGCTGGATATTCTGAGCCATCTTTCAACCAAAAATCCCCCAAAGACTGTTTTTTTAAAATTGAATGTCCAGTGTCCTATCACTCTGACATTCAAGCAGCTTCTCCTGAATGTCATTTGAGAGACAGGACAAGGTCACTACCTCATCTACAAAAGGTTGGATAATCCAGTCATTTAGGGGTGCATTTCCTTCAGGAAAATATTTATTCAACATTTATCTGAAAGCAGTATTGCCAACTTCTTCAAAAATCATGTGTCAGGCTTACCAAAAATCATGAGATTATGTAAAATAATTGATTGTGTTCTTTTTATTTGCCTTCTGCCTTTTGAGCCTTAGGGTGTACTGGGATCTCATTCTGAAGCTTTCTCCACAGCCACGAGGGCTAGAAACTTACGTTTTCTTTAAGAATAGCGGCTGAAATAGTCACATGTCCACTTGACTCCAGGAGCTGGGGCTTTAAGGAAAACTATAATTCCTTTCTGTTTGTTTTAAACCCGACTTCCACATGAAACAACAACTTGTTGCAAAGAGACGTGCCCTTGTGGGCTGCATCTTGATAAAGTTTACAATTTTAATAGCAGAACTCAGAACATCAGTAAGTTCTCGATCCATGTTTCAAGTGGCAAGGTCTTCATGGCATACAATGAGTCCACAATATATGTGGAGCAATTTCAAACCTACTAGACATAGAAAGGTCTCCATGTGTGCAGATTCCGATACAAGTTTCCCACTTCATCTCGTAGGAAGTCGTTTAAAATGTTAACCAGTTCAGATCCAGTTGCACGTCTCTTAACTGGCTTGCAGAGCAAAAAAATCTTCCAGTACTGAAGTTTTTGTGAGAGTTCCCAATGTAAGCAATTAAATGAGCTTCTTTTCATATATCCATTGCTTCATCCAACTGGATTGCATATAAACTGGATGGCAATCGAGAGATCAGCTGTGCATTGATATTTTCTGACATGTCAGCGATTCGGTGGCTGACTGTGTTGTCTGACAGTGGGGTCATTTTTAATTTCTCTGCCGCACTGTCACCAAGCATCATCCTGCAAATGTCAATTGCATCTGGGAGAATCAGTTATTCCCTAGTTGTATAGGGCTTTTTATTCTAGGCAATGGGGTACATGACTTCATATTATGCTTTTAAAGCACTTGCAGGAGTGGATACCACATTTTTCATTGAGGTATTTTTTGTTTAATTTCTTGTAGCTTTTGAAAAAATCTCTGTTCTTTCCTGCCAGATCGCCATGTTTTGTTTTTAAATAGCATCTTAATTTTGTTGGCTTCAGGCTATCGTTTGCTAAAGTTACTGCATACACTATACATTGATGTCTAATTTCTCCTTTAATTGCGATGGAAGTGAAACCAAAATCCAAATATGTGTCATTCATATCTTCTTGCTTCTGTAGATTTTTTTTTCTGTATTGACTTTAGCCATTTCAGTTCCTGCCTTTTTTTTTCAGAACACTACCATCTTTTGGCAATAAGTACCAATCCATTTTTCATCACGTAATGATATGAAAAAAATCAAACACACTAGCAGAATAAGCACTGCACAACTGCTTGTTGTAATGGCAGGATATGATATATGAAACTGGATGGCAGGGATGGTAGTTGTTGCTGTAGAAATGATCATTGGCTTATATTTAAATACTCTGTAACACACTCCTGTGTACTGCATCTGCCTTCTTGTATTGGCCAAAAAAGTCCATTCTGATGAAATCAGTTGCAAAATGTTTACTCAGTATTTCAATGTGTGTAATTGTCAATGTCATGTTCTTATTATGTAGTAATAATTTAGAAAGGTAAAGAATGCCTTAAACATCGCGGTCCCATCCCCCTTGAACATTCTTCCATACCCACCCGCTGGAGGGCAAACCCCACAGTTTGAAAACCTCTGTGTTAAATCCATGAGTCTTTTACTTGTTAAGTGAGATTGAAAACACAAGTATAAAAATTGCCATAAAAAAGCCATCATTTGCCAAGCAGTAACGTACGCTCCCGACAACCCCTAATATTTAATATACTGTATTTGGGGTAACTGTGTGGTAACAACTGCCAGATGGTGATTTTTACTGTACATAACCACTCACAAAAACATTAGTGCTCATTTGAACCATTTACTGTTATGGGAGTGCTATATTCAGGGTATAGGTATATATGACAGACTTATATGCAGTATTGTCGTAGACATGTTGGTCCTAGAATATTCGAGAGACAAGGTGGGTGAGGTAACATCTTAGATTTGACAAGAACTCCCTCTCTGGGTGTCAGTTGGGTTCCTTTTTCTTTTTGGACAGTGATCATCTGTTGACAACTAGCAAGTCCACTGGGTTCTTTAGGTACATTGGAATCCGTTCTTTTATCCATATCAAGGCTATGTGGTTCTAAATGATTATAACACAGGTTTCATATGGAAGTTTTTAATACAGGAGGGTTTTTCTTTGACCATGTCCTTTTGACCTTTACATATTCTCACATTTCCTTTTACCATGATGTTTTTTATTACCACAACATCTTACTAGTTCGTAGAGCTTACACCTATATTGAACATAGGATGACCAGATGTCCCAATATTATCGGAACCATTCTGATATTAGTGGCTTTGTCTTATATACACAACTATACTCTCCCCCCCCATGCAAAAAAAAAAGTCCCTATTTTTAACACTTGCTATCCGGTCTCTTGAACAGGCTCTTAAAATACATAGATATTGAGCCATATAACTATAAAAAAAACCAAACACACAAAAAATCTTCACCATTGAAAGGAAAAAAAACCCACTGATATAAAAAGAGAAAGAAAATGGGAACATTTCATACCCCAAGCAGGATAATGGACTCTCCTGATGGATATCACATGTAAGTAGAAGGGTTCATTACATACAAGGAGGTTACAAAAACATTGATCCTGGAGAATGGAGATTTAATCTTACGACAAAGGCTACATATTTTTGTGACAGTAAGATTGATGGAAGCAAAATCTAAATTATGTAAATGTGTAGATATGAAACTGGGACCAATTAAGGAGAAAGGTCACATACATTTCAATGGAGGATGCAGATTCAAATATATCTAGTGATGTAGTTATGAAGGGGAAACAGACAATGGAATTCAAGGGTTTTTAAAGCAATTCAAGTACTGGGCATTGAAAGCATATTTTACATAAAATATTGGATTTCCTGAAATGGTCCCAAATTATCAGAGAGCCTCTCAGAGCACATAAACTGGGGAGCATTTTTTGGCCATTCTTTGCAGAATTAAAGGACCAATCTCAAAAGAGACCGAGTCCCCTCAATGTTCATTGACTTCAGTGTGAGCCGAGGCTTCTCTGGTCCTCTTAGAATCTAGCCCTGATTAGGGAATTTAATTACTGTACTCCTACAATAAGATCTGCACAGTCATGCCCTGGCACCTCCATGATGCCCAAATTTGTATTATATTTATTTTAATATATGTGATTCAGTAGCACCCAAAGGACCAGCTAAGACTGGGGCCCTGTTGTGCTGAGCACTCTACAAATACATATTGAAAGAGAGTCCCTGCCTTGGAGATCTTAACATCTAAATAGACCAAGATGGGAGAGAAAACAGAGGCACAGACATGACTTGCACTAGGCCACACGGTAGGTCAGTAGCAGAGCCACAAAAAGAACCAGGACATCTGAGTCCCACTCTGGTGTGCTAATCATGAGATCAAGGCATGGCTGACTTGTGTCATAGTCTATATTACTAGAGAGTTAAGATATTGTACTATTATGAACAATTAACATTTATTTTTATCATGTATTACAAACATGTTTTAAAATATATGAAGTGGTGAGTTCAACCACGTGTTCAGTCCTTTTATACCCTTTCTGTAGTTTGGAATGAAACATCAATGCTTAGTTGATTTAAAGAATGTGAACAGACACACAGAAAAGAAGACTACTATAAACATAATTCAGAAAAGCATGACAAACAGGGATGTGTAATGATTTTGTGGTTTGAACAGATGACACTGTCTGGCAGAACCTTTTGTCTGAGGAACGGCGGTACCACATTACTTGTGGGAATGTCTTTCACTCTATTAGTCTTCTATTTATCTTGTTTTCAAAGGTCTCTGTGAATCTTATTCATAGGCTGACCTGCCCCAAAGGCAGGTGTAGCTCTCTCAATGAGAGAAATTGAAGCAAGCTTTCAGAAAATTCATACTGGCAAGCCATTTGGGTTGATAAGCATTGATGGGCAAAATGTGAATTTTAGTATACTGGCAGTCTTCCCTCCTTCAATAATTTCAGTACTTATGTGACTATTTCTGTGTTGGCCTTTTTAGGCTTTTATGCCATGCCCGTCACTATAGTATCTCAGTGTCTTGGTTCAAGAGACTTAGTTCTCGCTATTTTTTCTTTTGTCAGTTTAAGAGCCGATTTGGCTTCCATTAAAGTCCACAAGAATCTTTCGACTGATGTTAATATGAGTTGGATTGGGTCCTTGTTGTTCATGAAAGACTGTAGATTGACCATGAGGGACACTTATGTCTCTTCAGTTTAACAACAGTTCAACAACAGCAGGAGCTGTGGCTTCCCTTGTACTGCACGGCCCATGTATCTGAACCCTGAACAGGAGGTATAGAAGCCTGACAGTCTTGAGGATTTAACTCCTTGATATATTCACTGATCTGGTACCACTTGATCATGAGCATAGCAGACCTCCTCATAGCGCTGAGCTTTCCAAGGATGAGAAGGTCATTCAGTCTTCATGGCTTGTTCAATCCTTTGCATCTCTGCTAAGGCTGCCAAGGAAGGTAACTGCAATGTGGACAGTTGTCCACTAGAAAGAATCATTTTGTTAGGGCTGCTGAACAGCTGTGTAACGATAATGACCTTGTGCGGAGAAATAGGGGGGAAAGGAAAGACACATACCAGGGTCTCATGCTCAGCCCCTCCCCCCAAATGTTGGCAACAGGGGTATGGCATCGCAATGAATGTGAGGTAGTGGGGTCCCAAATTTCTCTCATTGAGCCAGCCACTATTGACCAGGATTGAACCGGGCTGCTGATATACGGAGATATTTTCAAAGGCACAAATCGCAGTTAGGCGTCCAGCTGCTATTGTTTTTCAATGGCAGTTGGGTACCTAACTGCCATTTTGAAAATCTTCCCCCAAAGATTAATACTATGAGGTGCTGAGCCCCTCTGGCAATGTGCTGAATGTCCACAGCTCCCCATTACATTTCAGTGAGAGCTGAAGGCTTCTCAGCACCTCAAAGAATTGGTCATGTAGACGTGATCAGCTCCAAATCCCATTACATGTTCTGGTGGAGCACGAACGCTATTCTAGTAATTAACCGTGATGTTTACATTATAATAAATGTTTACTGTAAATGGTTTCACATAATAAATGACTGTAATATATACACTGTATACTATGGGCCCCATCCTGTAACTCTGTGCATCTAAAATTCAAATGGTGTTTTGGAAATGTAGGGAAGGTAGTATCAGCTTGGATAAAGTTTAGACAAACAATAATTAAATTGTAGTTGAAGAGTTTGGATCTGTGTAGTCCCGAATTAAAAGGATAAAGCAGAATGAATTTACTGATGCATTAAAATCTTCTCTTTGAAAAGCTGGCTTTTAGCAGCAACACTGTGTTTGTAATCCTTAATGTATATATTATGCTATTTATAGTATGTACATTATGGGTCAGATATATTTATTTTGCTCTGAAGACTTATAAAAGCCTCTGTAAGCACACATCTTAGGCTCAGGGAATTCATTACATATGTTAAAATAAGCAACACAAAATTGCTTTCATTAACTTCTTTTGCATTTATATTCAGATCAGGTTTTGTAAATTTCACCCCCCCACACACTTCCAGCCTTCCAACTCTCTCATGACAACACTTTATTTAACAAAATTTAAATGAGCCTAAGTGGTTGACAATTCCCTTTAATAAGTTTTATTATGAAAACATGAAAAATATCTGAAGCTTATGATGAGGCAATTTATTTTCTGGTTTAACAACTAAGGGCACATATAGGGCTCAGTCCTCCAAATTTGTATTTTCATAAGTAGTCCCACTGATTTCATTTGGACGGCTCTTGAGAGTAACAGTTTGCAGGATTTGGTCCATAGTACTTAATCTTGCTCACTTTACTGGCGCAGGTAGACCCACTGGGCCAAATTCTCTGGTGTAAATGGGTGCAACTCCTTTGACTTCAAATTAATTTTGCCTATCTTAACCAGCATGATGACTTCAGTGGAGCTATTTGTACAAGTGAGGCAAACAGGATTTGACCATAATATTACTCAAAGTTAAAAAAAAAAAAAAGACTCCTAAATACAGTGAACAGTGACATGAAGAAATAAATGATTATCTCCTCCTACAGAAATGACATGGAAGTTTTGACTTCAGATTGATTTTGGGATCAGGCTCTTTATTATTAAAATAGAATTCAGATAGTGCTGCAAAACCTTATTAATGCAAATAGTCTTTATTCACATGAGTAATCCTTATTGGGTTACTTGCAGGAGAAAGCGGGTATGGGTGACTGACTCCAGGATTGTTAACTTGCTTTTGGTTATTTATAAAATCAGCAGAGAATCCTGTGGCACCTTATAGACTAACAGATGTTTTGGAGCATGAGCTTTCGTGGGTGAATACCCACTTCGTCAGTGGGTATTCACCCACGAAAGCTCATGCTCCAAAACGTCTGTTAGTCTATAAGGTGCCACAGGATTCTCTGCTGCTTTTACAGATTCAGACTAACACGGCTACCCCTCTGATACTTGGTTATTTATGTGCTTTGAAATGGGATGCTAAACTTGAATAGGTTATTGTGGAAGCAGGAAAAATGATTTTCAGAAAAATGCATAAGGCGGGGTAGAAAGAGAAATTATCTTTCTCAGCTTACCATTAAAGTTCTTTTAAACTCTGCAAACACAAAATGATAACAGTTAAGCCTTGAATGTTCATGATTAGAACAAAAAGCCCAGTTATATATAAGTTACTGCACACAAACTTCAAGAATAAATCTGCCTTTGGATGACAGTTTAAAGGAATCCAATTTTTCTAAACCTCAGAAGGGGCCCATAATATTTTAGCAAACTCATAGTCTATGGTGACATACAGTATAGCTATGGATTAACCCATCATACTTTAGGCCTGAAGGATTTATTGTACTTTACTCTGTTGCCCCAAGCCCAGGAGGAGAGCAGACATATGCTGGTGGTCTGTATGTTTAGAAATATTTGCCATAATATTAGTTTTTGTTTCTTCCCCCCATCAAGTAGCTTCTTTTTAACAGTACAACTTATTCATTTCAGTTTTGTAAGGCTTTGAGTGGTGCTCTCTGTAACAGGAACTGAATTCCACTCTTATTCACACTGAGTGTAATGCCACTGGATTCTTCTGAACTGGGAGCAGAACTTGACCCTTGCATTTAATTTATGTGTAAACTTTACTAGAGATATTTGACTTTGTCTCTGAAGTATCTTGTATGTCAGGCAGCAGTTTATTTCTTGATGCAGTTGATCAGCAGATTATCTCTGAAAAACTTGACGTTCTCCTGAGGGGAGGGCAAGGATACTCAGTTTTACTCTAGCCGTTTTCAGTGACTTTTTATTTTGATCATAACTTAAGGTCCTCTGTGTTTCAAGTCTCCAGTAGGAACTTCTGTCTTGGAATGACAGCAAGATTATATCCTGTAGTTACGACCCTTAAATGAAACTCTTCTTGGCTTCACATAGAAGTCTTGGATAAACACTGAGGGCAAAGTCCTAGCTCCATTAAGTCAATGGGGGATTTTTCCATTGACTTCAGTGGAGCTAGGATTTCACCTTAAGGGTAGAATATAATTGTTCCACATATGGGACTCACATTCATGTTGCATGTGGTAGCTATGAATTCATCAATGAAGGGTTTAAATGGCAGTTCCACATATGGAAAATAAGGGCCCAAGCCTGCAAATGTGCTTAACTTTACTTAATCACATGAATAATGTTAAGCCCACAGAGTGAATTCTTGTTCCCATTGAAGTCCATGAGAGTTTTTTCATTGACTTCAGTGGGACCAGCGTAGGTAAGATGAGGCCCTGAAATATAAACTCTTGTGTCAGAGGCCTAGTCTGAGGCCTGAAGCCTGAACCAAAGTACTTCCAGACACTGCTAAGCAAAAGCTGGGCTGTGAGCCAGAGACAGGCCTCACTCACAGAAATTGGCGAGAAGAGGGTTGTTAGAAGCAGGTGTGTTCACACATAAGGGCTAATAAGAGGAACTTGTGCCAAGATGGCACCTGGACAGCCTGATACAAGGACACTCCATAGACATAACAAGGAACAGGCAGGTCCATCTTAAAGACAGGACAGCATGATGGATAGATCTGTATGTCTGGAACAACATGATCAAAGGGAAGAAAGCACCCTAATGAGCCAAGAGGCTGTACCTCAATACATCAGTAGGGATGAGTAATCTGTCCTGTAACTGTATAAAAGTAGGTCCCGGAGTGCACGTCTTTGGCCAGACTAGGGGCAGTGGAAAGTCCCCCCACTGACGGAGCTGTGTCCATTGCCAGGGGGCACATATTCGTAGTATGTCCTGTAGAGTCTATAGGAAACTATTACTGTGCTTCGTTTGACAATAAACCTGGCTCGAGTCTGTGGTCTTTGGCAGTTCTTTCGGGGTTTGCTGTGTCAGCTATCTGCGTAGAGCCGGGACAGCACACAGAGGAGACACACATGCAGCTGACTGTTATCATCATCGAACAAGAGCAGAGCACCACACCAGTAGCTACTAACAACAGCCAGGATTTCACCCATGATATTTGCTGGATCAAAGCCAAAAGATTTTTTGTTTGTTTTTGCCATCGAGGACACTTTTCCTAGCTCTTCCTTTCCATACATCGGTCTCCCTCTGCCAATTTTATGGGATATAGAAATCCATGCATAAGCCAATCAATCTCTTTTGTAGATTTCCACAATAGGCTATGTATTGCTGCCATGGAGACAGTTTCTGAAGAGCACAGAGGTTGTGCATGTGCCCCTGTACAGTTGATGGTATTCATCCCCTCAGGCCCTGTGGGGTTCTTAAATAGGAGGACCTTGCACACCAATCCTCTTCATCACAGGTGAATTACATTCCTTTGCTGTCATGAGTGTTGAAAGGGGTTTTTTGGTGGGGTTTTTTTGAAGTTTTAGGCTAACTTTTTTTTTTTTTTTTTTGAATGATAAGGCTTGATAACACTTGTATGGGCTAATGCAGGCATGCTGGAACAATTTAAATAGTGCGGGTCCTGAGAGCCATTGAACCAAACTATAAACCCTGTATATGATGGAAACCACTTTAGCACCCCAGCACCCTGGTTCCAGTGCCTGTGGGCTAATGCTCATGAGCCATGCCAAAGAGGTGAATTTTAAGGAACCATATGAATAAAGAGAGTTGATGCATCGTACATTGTGGGGTGGGGGTTGAGCTATAGGGTCAGGGCAGCTGAAGGCAGGAAAATGATAGCTGATGAAGATGATTTCTCTTAAGCATTTAATGGCCTTCAGAAATGTAATAAACGTTTGTTTGTTTTTTAAATTGTAACCACTGCAAACTGCTTGTCTGAAATCCTGACTTATCATAGCCACACATAAATGTCCTAAGAGATATCCATCACAATTTATTATAAAAAATATAATACGTATTTGTTTCCCATTTCTCCACCAGCCCTTCAGAGATCTGTAGTTGCGGAAAAGTAAAAAAAGGCTTTGAATGTGTGGTAACTAAGGGCCCGGGACACTGCTAAACTTTCATGACTCGGGAGCCATGCCATCCTTGAAATAACATATGCTGTAGTTTATATTGTACTGTTTAGAAAAGAAAATAAACTGTAGCACATGGAAACCTTTCCATACGCATTGTGTGCCAGGAAGATAATATGAGGCTGAATTGGGGTCCAAGTATCTCTGTGGAGATGGAGGAACAAATTAGAAAAGGTGTCTTCCTCCTCCTTCTTCACCAGCCCATGGAGCCATTCCATGTAGGGTACTTAAGTCCCAAAGCTGTATCTGTGCCTGTTGACATTTGGCTTTTATGTTGTTTTTGTTTGTATTGACTGTTTAGATTGGAATCTCTGGAATTGTCTGTATCGTGCTCTACAATGGGGCTCCAAAATCACTGTAACAAAATTGAAAAAGAATTTTTATTTTTTAATAAATTAGGAACAAAATAAATTCTAGCAATAGTATAGGATCATTCCTAGATGGAGATGGTTTTGATTTGGAAAAGGCAGAACTGCTCAATAAACATTTCTCTTCTGTATTTGGAAAGAAGCAAGATGAGGTCCTTGTATCATAGGAGGAGGATGTGGGGCCACATGTGTGGGGCCATGAAGGAATTCTCCCCGTAGTCAGACTGGCAGTGACTTTGGTGAAGGTTGAGGGGAGTAGCCTTCCTCTGAAGCATGTGGGTGCAGGGCTCTTCCCAGATTATCCAGTTATATATCACTTAATCATTTCCCTGCCACCATGGGGAACTGGTGCACATTGGTCCCTTCTGTTCTCTGCGTGTGGCGTGTAATAATTTAGTCTCCTGTGGGCTACAATACTTTGGTCTAATTTCAGTTGTTGGGTTTAGTGTGCAGGTACTGGATGCTGTTGATGGTCTGTGATATACAGGAAGTCAAACTAGATGATTTGGTGGTCCCTTCTGGGGTTAACCTCTACAGTTCTATGAAACTTTCTATATTTGGGGTCTGCCTTGGGTTGAATTTTTTGGCAGTCCTTGTCGGCAGAATTTGTTCAGTGTTTTCTCAGAGTGAATTTAAGGATTAGAACTGTGCAGAGGATGAAAATGCCATTTTGTGAAGGATTTTGAAATTTTCCATGAAGGAAAAGTCCAAATTTTATTTTTGTGTCAGTTTGATTTTGACTTCTTAATTATTTTTATATTGTAACATACAATACAATGCAAAATTTCAGAATGAAAAATAAAACTTACTTTTCTGAAAATGTCATAAAAGGATGTTTCACCACTGTCTGGACTTTCTTCCTTTGGAGGGTGGGGAGGGGGAAGGAAGGATTTTCGAAATCAAAATTTTAGCTACATTGACTTGTTTTTGGTGGAACTGTTTTTTTTCCAACAAAAAATGGTTCCGTCACTCTTTTTCTGACCAGCTCTTTATTTGGGATAAGTACATTCTTTCTTTTGCCCATGTTAATATATTATTACAACCATTTGCTTGAGAATCTGTAGCACTTCAATGCTTTGGTACAAGGACTTGAACTTTGGGAGAAGCATCAGATAATCACATGCTATTTACTACACAGGACCTCTGCCTTGTTCAGTGCACTGAATAAATTGGATGAATCAGGGTTCTGTAGTGAAGGAGTCTGTTGTCCTTGGGGCCCTGGCATCTTTTGTTGCAGAAGCTGGAATGTGTACTATGAATAAGACAGGAAAAGGCAGGATGGTCTAATGTCAGGGCTGTTGAAGGTTGTCCTGGTTGGATTCTATCTCTGCCTTTGCCTCAGAATTCCTATGTGATGCTGGGCAAGTCATTTAAGTCAAACTTTTCACACGTGGTCACTAACTGAGTGCCCAACTTGAGAAATTTGGGCCCAGCTTTGTGGAAGTGTTGAGCACTCACAGCTGCCATTGAAGTCAAAGGGACCTGAATTCTGAACAAATTAAGTTCAATAAAATGCTACATTATCTGAAAAGTCAGGCCTAGTGTCTCACATGGGGCACTCAAAATTAGTGTACATCTTTGCTAGTCATTTCCCTGTGCCTCAGTTCCCCACCTGTAAAATGGGATAATACCACATGTTTTCACAGTGACAATCTGGAGATAAATATATTCATATTTGTGAAGCCCTCAGTACTAGTGATTAATTCCACAGACAAGCCCATGAGGAAATTAATAATTTTGTATTCAGGACATGGTATGAATATTGTGAATTAACTAAGAGCTGAGGCCACACAGTGAACAATAAGCATAAAATGAAATATTGAATAGCTGATCATTAAGGAGCACTGTCCATCCTGTGCGCTGACTCAGACAGGCATCCTGTGGGGAAAAAAATATGTGCTCATGTCATTAAAATTGCATATGCACAAAGAGGCCAAATTAAGGTAGCATGGGCAACCAACCATTTCCAACTATTTCCTCACTTAATTGCTTGACTTTGCAACGCCAATGCTTTTTTAATGTAGATTTTTGTATGGAATTATTATATATATTAAACGTAGATTAGTAAATATGTTATTGTCTTCTTGGCATTATTTAATCTTCATCACACTCAGAGCTGTTTTCTTCTAGAGTCATTTTTCATTTCTGGGAGCTGAATCAAAACTTACTGGAAGAAAAGTACAAGCAGCCCAGGGGGAAAAAAAGGGAGTAAAATATTTTCACACATGAATAACTCTGTGTAGATTCTGAAACTCCCTTTCACCATATAGACACTCTAATGTCTAGTGTCTCATATCCTTTTCATTTGTTGTGTATGGCTAAAACAGTACACTGCACTGGAGAATACTATGACTGTGATTTATCATTGCTCCTTTAATCAAGGAACTGTTCCTTCAGATAAGCTGTCTTGTCTGAAATGCTATCCCTGCGGGACCATTTAGTCTGATTGGAAAAACAGTGGCAAACTCCATAGCCCTTTTTGGTTCAAAAACTAGAACAGTCTCTTCTTCTATTTCTTTTCCTCTGAAGTTGTTTACAATAAATTTCCACGTCTTCTCTGCTTTTAGGAATAAAACTCAGCAGAGTGCCCTATCCTAAGAGAAGGGTGAACTTGCTGATGAGCAAAAGAACCAAAAGACTGCTTTGCTGTAAACTGGTAAGTGCAGCACACTCTTCTAACTCTGCCAAACTATGGGGCAAATACTACAGTGCTTACTTAGGGCTAGATCATTGCCTCCACATCCCTGAGCTAAGTAAACCATGATCTAACAGGTCCAGGCTGGATGTGCGGGATGAGGGAGGGGAGAGCAGGTCCTGTGATTGCTTGCCTTTCTCCTGATCCTGTGTAAGCTTCTATGTGCATGCACCATGCAGATTTGGCTCCATGGATTTGAGGGGCAGCAAATGGGGGTATGCAGATTTATATAATCTGTGTCTACTTGCACAGTGAGCCCTGCTAAAAGGAGGTGTTAGGAGTAGTCACAGTAGGAGATGGTATATGGGCAAGGTTTCTTTAGTAATCATGATGTCAATGGAATCAGGGGATTAGGAATCTTTGTGGAGCACAAAATCCCCTCATGGATTCTCCTGGAGTCCCTGAATATCTCCCAAATTCAGGACTTCCATGCATTTAGAGGACTGAATCCTGTAACCCATTCCATGGAGGAGCAAACCTTACCATCCCTATATGACTATTTAAAAGGAGCTCTGGAACTCTCTGCTTATGAAGTTTCCTGGCGCCTCACATAAATTGTTCCTGCTTAGGGAATAATCAAGCCTATAGTCCTTACTCAGACAACATTTCCATTGGATTTGTTTGGCTCCATTTCTGCCACATTAACATAATCTGAATAATAACTTACTCTGCAAATAGTGCCATTGAAACCAAGTTCAGAGTAAGGGTGGCAGAATCAGATCCTTTGGGGGTAAATTTAGGGGCACAATATCACCTTACTAAACAGAGATTTAACTCTCCATGCATAAGATAAATATATGCTAATAGGTAAGAGGGTTCTTTTAAATAAAAATTTTTTATGATAAAATGCAGAATACTTTCATTAAGTAAAACAATTAGAGTAAAAGTCTTTGATTATTTTGATTGTGCCAGATTTTAGATATGAAAGGTGTTGGTTTTTTTTTCCCAATCAAAATGAAATGGTTTTATGGTTATATTTTATTTGAATCAAAATAGACATGAATAGCTATTATGGACAAAATTCTGCTTGCTTTACTCACATAAGTACTTCCACTGATTTCAGGGCGGGGGGGGAGGAGATCAATCAGTGGCCTGCTAAACTGAGGGTTGTGAGTTCAGTCCTTGCGGGGGCTACTTAGGGATTTGAGGCAAAAATCAGTATTTGATCCTGCCTAGTGAAGGCAGGGGGCTGGACTCAATGACCTTTTGAGGTTCCTTCCAGTTCTAGGAGATAGATAGGTATATCTCCAATTATATTTTTTATATTATACATATTATATTTATATACCCACATAAGTAAGGCAACAAGCTTTGGCCATAAAATTTTGCTTTAATTGATTGAGGTTAGTGTTTAGTAAGTTAAATGGCAAAGGAGGATTTTGGAAACTTCCCTTATTACTGTTGATCTGCATTCTGGTTGCAAGGATCGGCTCACTAGTAATAAACCTCAGTTAAGGCTCTAGGTAATGAAACTATGACCCCAAATTGCTAGTGACAGTCGAAGTCTAGTTATTTTGCACAGAATCTGCTACAAGCTTGTACACTCAGAACATTATGATGTTCATTAGTGGGTATATCTAAACTGAGTTCTTTGCTGCAGACAGGGTAGTTTAAAGTGTGTGTGTGTGTGTGTGTGTGTGTGTGTGTGTGACTATAGACAATGTATATTAAAATGGGCACAAATAACATTAGCTATAATGTAAGGTACAAAACTGTGTTTTGTATGACCCCTTGTTTTCAGATGGTCTATCTTTCACTTTTTGGGCTGTATCTTGAGAGGCTTTGAAACGTGGTGCATGTTATCTTCAGCTATTTTGCAAAGAAAAAAAACACTTTGATTATTGTATAGAGAAAAAAAATTGGCTAAATATATAAATGGAGCTACATTAAAAAACAACTAAAGTTGAAATTTGCTGTGCAGTATTTTTCCTCCTTAAGGAGAAGGTGACCCAAAATTAAAGTAACCTTACAGGTTGCACACTCTCCCTTCTTCACAAAGCCACTGGCCCCCAATCCCTCAGTTAGAGGGGAAGGGTTCTTCCTGCTCTCAGCAAGTTCAAGCTTGTTCATTGACATGTGAATGCAAAATGGGTGTAGAACCTGTTGTGACTTTGGTAGTATTTTACAAAACAGAAGAGAGTCAGGCCCCACTTAGTTTGGGGAGATGTGTTTTTCTCATGAGAAGGTAGCAGGCAGCTCATTGGCCTGAATGGGAAGCCTAACTAAGGGCACAGGATTGGTCCTTGTTTGTAAGATACAACCCAGCATCTTTTACTTCGTTGCATTTTGCAGTGCGATAGTTCTTCACACCTTAAACAAAGTGTCACTTCAGATAAGATGGAGGGGAAGAGAAAACCCCACTAAACATGCATTTTTCTAATTAACTTAATAAAAGCAAAGTTTAAACAACACTTCCTGTGTTCTGGGGCCAGGGTCAGCTAATGATAAAAAAATTCTCTTCTAATCTGTTGACTTTTGTCTTGACATGACAAACTGCAGGGTGATGTGAGAGCAAAGAGTACTTTGTGTGTGAAGTGGGGTTTATTTTGCATAATTTTTTTTTTCCAGAATCATCAATGTGTGTTTGAAATATCTATTTGTGTTTGTTCAACTGATTTCTAATCTGTAACATTTCTACAGCTAAGCAAGAACAAATATGGGAATCTGGTACCTGTGAGCAAATAACTTTTGGGTATTTTTCACATGATCTGTGCGGGGCCTAATACTGATTTCACTGTTGTAAGATCTTAGGATAAAAGAGAAGCTGCACCAGTTTAAATTAACTCTATTTTAAATTGATTCTTGTTAAAACTGGTGCAAACACCCTATATAGACGCACTTCACCTGGTTTAACTATTGCTTTAATTGGTTCAGCTTGGATCTGTCAATTACCAAATTAAACTAAACTGATTTACATGAGGTTAAACCATTTTAAACACTATCTTCATATGGGATTTAACAAGATAGGTTTAAAAATGATTTTAAATGGTGCATTTATTCTCATATAGACAAGGCCCAAATCAAGTATAATTTCACTGAGGCCACACTGAGACCCATCTGTGGCTGTTTTATGAGAAACATCTGAACTTACTGGCATTTTGTGGTGTTGACTTTCAGCAAAGTACCTAAAATGTGTATCATATTTGAAGCACAAAACAAGTACTAGGTCTTTCATTCCATAATGCTCAGAAAACAAGTAGCTATATTAGTCAGGGCTGTTTTCCCCAAACCTCCAATAGTGTGTTTACTACCTAAATTGAAAGCTTGTGTATGTGTGTTAGGATATTAGTTTGAACAATTATGTTTTTGTCTGGAAATTGTTATTGTCTGGGATTAATTTCAGTTATGCTAGTTGAAAAAAATTATAATTACATTAAATACTGGTATTATATATATATATATATATATATTTTAAAAAAGTCTCTCTGTGCCATGTTTTTGTGCATCTCCAATTTCATCTTCTGCATTAATGCTGGTGAAATAGCTCCTTTGTGATAGTCCTGACTGTAAAGTCCTCTTGTCAGCAAGTGAAACTTAGTTACCCAGACATGATTATGAGAAACAGGAGGGGACTGTGTAGCTAAAGTGTTTAAGGCTCAGACCTGCCATCTTAGAGGGACACTTGGATTTGGCTGCAAATGAAATGAGTTTCATGATGCCATGTCTGCCTTTTCTAACTGCAGCACAGCTCAAAAAAAAAATGCTCCAAATCACGCAGAAAGGACTAGTGAATGCAGTGAAGTTCTGTGTGAACTAGGTTTGGAAGATACTGTAGTTGGTGGATTTAACTCACTGGGTGCTCAGATAGTGCTGGGTATCATACAGAGGGGCCATTGACCTAAAAGGGAGTCATGCTAGATTTAAACCAGTACTAGAGAAAGCAGAATCTGGCTTTTGGTGTTTTGTGAGTGCATGATTTTCAAAATAATAAAATAAGTTTACAAAGCAACACAAGGATATATACAGAATGCCACCTTAACAAAGTATAATCTGAGTATTATCATCATCTGCTGCTTTTGAGCAGGGCCAGCGCTTCCATTGAGGCGAACTAGGCAATCGCCTAGGGTGCCAGGATTTTTGGGGGGCGGCAGGCGGCTCCGGTGGACCTGCCACAGTCGTGCCTGCAGAGGGTCCATTGGTCTGCGGCTCTGGTTGAGCAGCCGCAGGCATGCCTGTGGACAGTCCACTGGTCCTGCGCGGCTCTGGTGGACCTCCCGTAGGCACGGCTGCGGCAGCTCCACCGGAGCCGCAGATCAACGGACCTTCTGCAGAAATGGCTGCAGCAGGTCCACCGGAGCTGCGGGAGTGGCGCGCAGGGTGGCGAAATGGCCGTGTACCTAGGGCGCTAAAAACTCTAGCGCCAGTCCTGCTTTTGAGTATACTAGTTGGTACTATTTATCGTGTAAGGGCCTTATCTAAAGCCCATACTGGAGTCAGTGAGAGATTCATGGACTTCAGTGGGCTTTGGACCATCCCATCACTGTCTTTGGTATCATTTGTTATAGCTGATACAACACTGAGTGCACTGTATGACTTCAGTGAGCTTGGGATCAGGCTGTACAAGCCTATTCACTTACAAACATATTTTTCATGTTAACCTCCATAATCAGCTGGGAACAAGATCATTTCCCCCACCCCCTTCTGTTGAGGAGTTCCTAGAAATACAACCGTTGTCAAACTGTGGTAGGGGTTTGCCATTTCCAGGTGAACACAGTAGCAGTGCAATCAGCAGCTAACTACTACAGATTGCTATGATAAATAATGGCTGTTATTAAAACAAGTCTTCATTTAAACAATTTTTATTTTGTTAATATGATACTAGTGGATAATAACCTTCACCCCCACATGCTTCTCCTCGTTAGAGAAATGCTTTTCCTTGAACCCATCAGATGGCCTTGTTAGTGTCTCACTACCTTTCCTGCAGGTTGTGTGGGAACTGCTGCTGCTCCCTTTGCTTGGGGAATCAAAGCTCCTTTCAGCCTGTTGAACTTGGTCTCTGTGAGTTTAGGCTGTTAAGTTTCATGTGCCTCAGAGAAGCACTTGGGCAAGAAAAAGGAGTTCAGAGGTCAGCAAGGAGAATAACCTAGCATAACAGTTATGTTATTGTTGTGCTCTCTGCTTTGGATACCCCTTCTTCAGAATGCTGACTGGTACTGCCTGGCTGAGACTCCAGAGATATTTGCCTGAGTTTCAACCCTTCTCTTTAAAGCTTTAAGGTAGGAACATGATTATTGTTTCTTGTAAACACTACTTCCTTTTTCTGCCTGATGTTACTTTTGCAGTAGTGAGGCCTCCTCCCTCAAACCATGTGTGAGTATTGGATGATGTGAATTTAAATGCAGTGATCATGGCAGAGTTTGATAAGAGCTGTACTCACTAATATGAAAATTAATCTGTACATAAAAGTTACTACTGAGGTAGATGTAATTGCTAAACATGTTCCTTGTGTGTAAAGATAAAATTAGATCATAAGAGGGTATATTTAAGATTGTTAACGTAAATACTAAATATCCATACAATGTATCTAGCAATTCATCCTGTGCTAGCATTGGGGTTCAGTTTCATATCATCATGGTTATATCTTAATTTTTTAATGCTTTTCCAGCTGTACCCACTGCTTCTTGATTGTGGCACAAAATGGCTATTTAGCATATTTTAGCAGTTCATATTTTTTTGTCCCTAACATGGCCCATATTGGCTACTGCTGTGTAAAAGTCACAATGCTGTTAGCAATCTGAGTTTTCATTACACGTTTCCTTGCTGAGGGATGTTTACTTCTGTCCTATGGAATGATCAGGGAATTAGCCTCTTCTCACACCTCAATAGCTTAACAAATATGGCCCTGTGTCTCCCCAGTCTAATCTGGGACCCTGCTACTCTTCAGCAACATGGCTCCCTGCCAGCCCTCTACGGGGCAGTTCCATACCAGAAAGAGTAGGTAAATAGATCCATTTAACTTACCTGCTGTATTCCCTGGGTTTGTTGGGGCAGTTCCATGGAGAATTGCTATCTCACTGGCTCCACCCTCTACCATAGTGCACAGACTAAGCTCTGTAAAGCTGCCACCATAGAAGTGCTTTTGCAGGGTGAGTGACAGTGCTATGGAAGTTACACTCCCTTCTTCCCTAACCCCTGCAACAATGAGCCAACTGAATGTCATCCCATCTGCCCAGGGAGATGAAGGAGATAATGGGGCTTCCTATTATTTCTTTTTTATAGTGCACCATAAAAGTAAGTGTCACCCTTCTGTCTGACAGTGTCAGTAGCAATAAGGGCCAGGTTCAATATTGAGGGGTTCCTCTTAATGTTCCAAAACAGAATAGGCTTGAGCCCCCATTCAGAAATCAGGGACAACTAACCACCATCTCTGAGTGCCTCTGGGTGTGTGTCTACACTGCAAATAAAAACCTGCTGCTGTCCTGTGCCAGCTGACTTGGGGCTCAGGCTAAGGGGTTATTTAATTGCAGTGTAGAGGCTCAGGCTGTAGCCTAGGGTGCTAGGACCTTGTGAGGTGGGAAGGCCAAATGTCTACATTGTAATTAAACAGCTTTTAGCCCAGTCCCCATGAGCCTGAGTCAGCTGGCACAGGCCAGCTGTGGGTGTCTAATTGCAGTGTAGATATATCCTAAAGAGGCAGAACTTCACTACTCTCAAGTACTCAATCTGTATATGACAAAAGAAAACTTTTATTAAAAAGGAGAGGAATCTCAGCATTAAGGTGGGGAAAGACTGCAGCAATGATTCAAAGGGCTGCTTTGATGGGGAGGACTCCACATGCTAGTCCTGCAGGAGGGGGCAAGGGGTGCAGGCTCTGGGAGAGGGTTCAAGGCTGGGGAAGGGGGTTAGGATGCAGGAGGGTGGGAGGGGTGTGGGCTCCGGCCAGGCGGCGCTTACCTTAGGCAGCCAATGGGAGCTGTGGAGTCAGCGCTCAGGGCGAGGGCAATGAGTGGAAAGCTCCTGTGGCCCTGGATATGCTGGCCGCTTCCAGGAGCTGTGCTACCAGACTTTTAGCGGCCTAAAATCTCCCAGTTTGGCTTTAGTAGCCTCCAAGAGAAAGAGACCATTTCTGGGAGACTTCTGGAGAAACCGGGAGGGTTGGCAACCCTAAGGGAGAGTATGCAAGCTAGGAGATAATCCCCAGTACAGCAAGCAGGAGGCACCACTCATGGTGAGTGGACCCTGTGACATATGCAAACCATAAGTAAAATCCCACCCCACAGTATCTTGGGCAGTATTCTTTGCCTCAATTTCCCACATAGCCATGTGAAAGCCTGGTGGATGAATGTCCCTTTAACAAGCCGCTCCCCTTTTCCTCCACTGCACCCCATTCATGGTTGGTTGTCCAAAGTCAGCAAAGTTCTGAATTCATGGGTTCACCTCCCAGTCCTGGTTAGAGGTGTTGAGTAATGGTGCTGTTCACCACTGCAGTTGTTTGCCACTGTTTCTGCCACCTTCGCTGTTCACAGTTGTGTCTGCCACTTCCTGGGCTCACTGCCTCTAGCTGCATGGTTCCACCACTTAGCCCAGTTCTTAGTGATTTCAACTCTTAATGATTTTGGTTAGTGGGGAACCTCACTGTTTCTGGATACTATATGTTGTTTTTGATCACAACGCTGTTCCCACACCAGCTCTAAGGTTCAGATCCTAGATCTGCTCATCACTGATTTCAGCTCCCATGATCCTTATAGGAAGTACTTCTCTCCACCGTGGTATTTCTGTAGGAAAAACAGCATTAACCGACTCTGTGTTATTTACAGAAGACTTTTAGGGTCAGAATCTACTTTGAAGAGCCATGTTATAAGGAATGCTGCAAACAGTGATTATGTAATACTGCAATGTGCATAACATATACCTTACACTGCAAAAGGGAACTGAGGATCTAGTTGTTAGTAAAGTAATTAGCATAAAAATCATAAGGAAGAGTAAATTCTGCCCTAGGATGTATAAGTGAGATCCCACTGACTTCTACTGAAGTTCCATGTATTCCTTCAACAGCAGAAATGGCCTTATAATGGTTGAGCTTGAAAGGAGAGTGAAGTCTGCATAAGGCATAAAATACTCAAAATATCCTATTATAAATTCTGAAAATCAGTACTGGTGCTATGGGTTTTCTATTTGTCCTAGAAAATATCAAATTTCTTCTAGAGTGTGTCTTGTATGTGAGGAAAAAGAGAAAATCAGAGACAGTCAGAGGATAAGATAGATGAAAATAAATGTGGAGAAAAGATTTAAAGCAGGATTTCACAAACTTTGGAAAGTTTAGCTCACCTAGGAAAATGAAATAGTCATGGCTCCCCGTCATTATTTGTTATAGGCCTATGCTGCTTAATTTATATACCTTGATGTGGATATAGAGGCAAAATGAGGACAGGCACATGCATTGAATTAAGAAGCAGGCCACAACTTTTATTAAACTTTACCAGAGGGGAGGGGCGCTATTCACCTTTCACCCATACTCTCCCATACCAGGCATTTAATTGGTTCCAGTGTGGGGGGTTACAGGGATTCTTGCTATACAACTCATAATGCGAGGTAGGCTCTTCTCTGCCTATCCCCTTGGACTCCTCTCTTTCTGAGTCCTAGCAACCTGCTCCCCCAAGGGGGACATAGGTTATGGCAGGGTGGGGACCTCTGCCCACGAGAACCATAAGGTCTAACCTCAGCCTGTGACAGTCACACGTTCTCACCCTATCATATGAGCCCAAGGCGCATCACCAAAATCCCAGGTCTTTTACCTCTGGGAACTATTCTTTTTATTTTCATAATTGCTGCAAATTGTGATAAACAAACAATTCCATCCAAGTACCTCAGTTTGGTACTAATCTCATTGAAACTTAACCCACTGTGGCTTGAAGGTGTTGTGAGGAAGGAAAAAACACAAAATAAATCTCCCTGGCCTTCCATCAATTTGTCCATGGGAGAAAAAAAAATCCTTCCTGATCCCCTTAAACAGGTGATCAGTTAGACCAACATCACCTGTCAGGCTGGGTTCCCATTCCTACTTTAGGTGGGTGGGTTGGGCTACTGGAATACAACCAAAAGAGGCTCCACATGGCATCTGTGCCAGGTTAAGTCCTGGCATCTGGGTAATGCTGCCAATTAGCACCTCTCCTCCCCAGATGGCCAATGGGTGCCAGAGCCTCCCAGGGGGAGGAGCTACCTATTGTCCCTTGCCGAGTGTCTCCCTCTCTTGCTGCTGGGACATTCCACCACCCATTCGTGCAGGTGGGTGGCATGTCTGTTACCTAGTGAGCCCCCCAAACTTTGGGAAATGCTGATCTTAAGGAATGCCTGGAAAAGGGTGGTGAGAGAAACTAAGGAATGGATTTCTAGCAAAGCCACTAGAGGCAGGACAACTGTGATGATTCATGTGTATGCATATTCACGGATACCATATCAAGCATTGGCAACAGAACTCCTGACTAAAGGTGGGTGAAAACTTTGACTGAGAAATGTAAATTTGGGACAATCAAAACATTATGCCAAATTGTCTTGATTTCACTGTATTGTTTTGGTTGAAAGAAAACTTAATCTTAAAAAAAAAGGCAAATCTTTGTTCTGACATTTTTTTAAATGAAACATTTCAATATTTCAAGTTGAAACTACTTTTTATTGGAAATTTCTTTCAAAGGTGTGGGTTTTTTAAAATTGTTTTGGTAATAAAAAAAATCCTTTGAAAGTGAAGCAAAATGTCTAATTTTAGGCTAAATTAAATGTTGTTTGACCCAAACCAACAAAACTAATTTTATTGAATTAAAAAAAAATCTTTTTGAGTCAATTTTAAACTGCCAGAGGGATGTGCAGATCATTTATTTACAGAGGCCTGGCCTACACTTCAGAGTTAGGTTGACATAAGGCAGCTTACGTCAACCTAACTCTGTAAGCACCAACACTCGAGCACCCACAGGGCTGGTGCCTACTTGGACAGGAGCACCTCTGGGGAAAAAAACGGTGCTCAGCACCCACCAGCCACAGCTGATCGGTGCTGCCACTGCTGAACAGCTGATCTGTGGCTCAGGGAGGGGTTTGAAGGATGATGGAGAGCAGTGAGTGATGGGCAGGTGGGATCCTCAGGTAGTGGGCAGAGTGGGGGCAGGAAAAGGCAGAGTGAGGGTGGGACCTTGGGGGAGGGCAGAGTAGGGGTGAGGTCTCAGGGCAGAGTGAGGGTGGAGCTTGCCAGGGGAAAAATGAAAGTCGGTGCTCATGTCTACACTACAGCGTTGTTCCCACCAATGCAAGTTACCCACTACATGGACCTAATAACTCCACCTCCGTGAGAGAGCACTTAGGTTGACGTAGTTAGATCAATGTAGTGTCAGTGTAGACACTGCATTGACTGTTCTGGCTGTCAGTCTCTGACAGTTGACAGCCCGGAGCCCCTTGCTGCTAACTGAGGTTGACTTAATTTTGTAGTGTAGACATGGCCACAGCTCTACTCCTGACCTTTGGCCCTCAAAATCCTGAATGGGCCTTTACCTGGTATGAAAGGAGCAACTTCACCCTGTCAGCCAGTTGAGAAAGGTGACACAGAGATGGAACCAAACTTTGCTTGTCATTCCAACAGTATGAATCTGAAGTAACTCCTCTGAAGTTAATGGAATCATTCTGAATTATGGGGATATTAGTAAGAGGAATTGTGATCCATGAAGGGACCCCACCCCCCGCATGTGAACACACACACAGACACCCAATGACAATGCTGTCAAGGGCACCAGTAATATTAGGTGCCTGTCTAATATACCTGGTGCATAATCTTATGGATTCCATGAAACTATGTTTAAAAGGTTACTACACATCTGGGTCTCTTGGCAGTTTCTCTCTCTTTTTTGGACTTCATGCAAGACTCAGTCTCTCAGAAGTTAATCCTTCTGTCATCTTAAAGACAGGATTCTTGCTGCATCACTCCTTCATTGAAAGCAGCTGTGCCATCTTTTCTGTGTGCTAGTCTGTGGCCTGGCCATCTGCACTGCAGGAAGCACACAAGTCACTCACCAAGCTCCTTTTCCTTGGAAGCTACTGCTTAAACTGGGAACACCTCACTGCCTGTCGTCTGTGTCATTTCCAGTCCGCTTGAGCCCCTGAACTGACTCATGCTCCTTCGTTTTCAAAGCATTGTGTGTGGAGTTTTAACCACTCAGCTCCCATTAAGGTAAGTGGAAGAGATGTGGCTAGAACTCTTTGAAAACATAACTTGTAATGCTGAAACAGACTACTGTAAGTAAGCCTGGATTTAGGAAGCCAAAAAGAAAGTATTGATGAAAAGGCTTCCGCTGTGGAAAGACATTTAAGAAAATAATGGGAGTGAGGTCAGGTCAAGGACCTGGGGCTCTATTATTGTGATTACCCTTTTTTGAAAAACCATACACTAGTGCAGAATGATGTAGCCCTAAGCAATTGCCGTGTGTGTGTGTGACAGAGAGAGAGAGTGGGCAAGAGATCTGGAAGTTAAACTCATTTATGTTGTTAGAAAGTAGAGTATGCACTAAACTCTTATAAGCAGACTTTTAAAATTGTTTTGTGAGGTCTTTATGTCTTGCCTTAAAGCAATACTTAATGCGGTAGCTGCCAGTTTATTTGAGTTTCATGTATTGAAGTTCAACATGCTGTAGACAGATGAGAGGATGAGGCCTGTCCTTATGATCCTTTTTAACACTGCTTTAATCTCAGCTTTTTTCAGACTAGATTTCAAGTGGATGGTGTCCCTCCAATACACAATGCTATAACATTTAAAATGTGTCTTTTCTTTTTCTCTGAGCATTACAAACTAGGAGACAAGAGACTCAAACAAAAGGCAACGGAATTTGGATGAAAGCATCTGGGGACAAAATCTCAGATGTTGTCAATGGTGCTATATCCGTTGACATCAGTAGAGCTACATGTACTTTCGCCCGCTGAGGATCTGTCCCTTGGTCTTTAAACTGGTGTCTTTAAAAGAGCCTAAAGAAATTGGGTGCTCAACTCCTCTTTAAAATTCAATGGGAAATGGGTGCCTCGTTCTCTTAGGTACTTTAGGAAAAAAGCCTTAACCGCCTCCAAGTAAAATTAACTTTTTTTAAAGAAAGGCCAAAAAATTCCACAGCTGCTGCACAAAATACAGATGAGTGAGATCTCTTTCTCTCTCAGCAATGTACGTTTTCTCCTGACTTAGTCCAACGGTTTTAACTGTGCATGAGAAGCCTTTCAACACTTTGTGCAAATGCTTAAAATTACAACAATGGTGAGAAACAAAGGAAAATAAGCAGCTCTGCAATTTAAAAGAAATGAGGAAAAATATAATTCTCACATCAGTGTACAAATTTGAAAACTGTATTAGAACTCCAAAGAGAACACAAGGAGATTAATTTACTTCATAGCCTATATCCTCTGTTTCCATTTCTCTCTCCATACATTATTTGACTTTTCACTGCCAACCCAGAGAAAGGCTGATGAGGGACTGAAGACTAAGCAAATTAAAACAAGCCATTCCTAAGGCAACTGGCCGGAGAGTATTTTTCAACCATGCCCATGAAATCCACAACAATTGCAAATGGGGATCTATGTTTATATCTTAATTTATGTTTCTAATAATTCCACTCATATGAATAACATGTTTCTTATAAACTGGATAATAAACTATCAGCTGAGACCACAGTAAGCTAGCAGGATGTTTTTTGTTGCATTTTTAATCAAATGTGGCTCTACAGGCTAGGTACCAGAATGCCATTTTTATATCACCCTCTTCGCTGAAAATGAGCATTCTCAAATCTTAAAAGTGTGAAGCAATATAACTTATCCTGAAAGTGTATTGAATCTTTGATTTCTATGTGTATCCATCAAAGGAAGGAGAATATAGAGAAACTGTCATTTGGAAATAAATGACCTTTGCATTGAAGTAATCCCTTTGGAATCCTTTTAGCTGAAATATGCTATATAAAGGCAGGGCCAGCACTTCCATTTAGGTGACCTAGGTGGTCACCTAGGGCACCAGGATTTGGGGGGGTGGCATTTTGCCACCCTCAGCGGCAATTCGGTGGCGGGGGGTCCTTCCGCACTCCGAGTCTTCGGCGGTAATTCTGCTGTGGGTCCTTCACTCGCTCTGGGACCCGCCGCTGAAGTGCCCCGAAGATGGGGAGCACAGAAGGACCCGCTGCCGCAGAATTGCCGCTGACTGGGAGCACGGGAAGGACCCCCTCCTAGGCAGGGCCGGCTCCGACTGGGAGCACGGCAGGTGGCTTCGATGGACCACGCCTGCGGGACGTCCACTGGAGCCACGGGACCAGCAAGCGGCAGAGTGCCCCCTGCGGCGTGCCGCCATGCTTGGGGTGGCGAAATGGCTAGAGCCAGCCCTGCGCCTAGGGCGCAAAAAACCCTGGCGCCGCTCCTGTATAAAGGTATGATTATAATTATTATTTCAGTTGCCCCAACACTGCTTAGTTTGGAGTTGTAGGAAAACTGAAGTTAATAATAAAAAATATTTGTGAATTTAGGACTTGTCTACACTACCACATAGAGTTGATCTAAGATACACAACTTCAGCTATGTGACATACTTAGATCTTCTTACTGCGATGTCTTCATTGCAGTAAGTCAACAGCTGATGCTCTCCTGTCGACTCTGCTTGTGCTTTTCATTCTGGTGGAGTACTGGAGTTGACGGGAGAGTGCTCTGTGGTTGATTTATATAGATGCAATAAATCCCCGTGCCTCCCTCGCTGGATCAATTGCTGCCTGTTTAGTTAGAGAGAGAGAGACATTAACCAGTGAGGAGTTTAATACTTCATAATGTGAAAGCTTGAGCCAAACAAGAGTTGCACAACCTTCCCTACACAGAGCTATCAATTCACCTCAGTATTGACCTGCGGCACTCTTATTATTCTAGTCCTGAATCTCTTGTGAGCAAATAATGTGTCTGAGGAATTTAGCCTCTTTCCGTTTGCCATAATTATTCACTGAACAATTCTTGATCTTTAGATCCTTGTGACTATTTGAAAGCTGAAATGTTTTAACTTTAACTGTGCTGCTTAGTTTTGATGGGGCACACAGGTCACAAGTTATTTCTTTGTTTCCTGACCAGATGGTGTAACTCTTTTAAAGTCACATTGCCTGTGCATCTCTAAGTGCAAAATGAACAGTCTCTCTCTGTATATCTAACTCATCTGTTAGAATATTCACAGAAAGTGAGCACAAAAGGACTCTAATATTAAAGACTAAGTGAAGACCATATTTTGAGTGAGTATCAAAAGAGATTTGATTTTTTTTATTAGTTGTGCGCCTCTCTTAGCAACCATGTGAAAGGGTGGATGAACTTGTTCACAAATGTGGACTTGAAACAGCCAAAAAAGCTCCTTAACTTGTGACTCAAACTGGTCAGAGAATGTTTTTCTTCTTTCTGCAGTGAAACCAACCAAAACATGATTTTTGTCAAATTGCCATGGAAAACTTTGTCTTGAAAATCAACAATTCTGGACAAAATCCAAGGAATTTCCATTCAGAAATGCTATTGTGGTGCCTTGTGCCCTCCTCCCCTTCTCTCAGGTGGGCTCCCTAGCTGGACCACCTTCCCTATACATCGTAGTCTCCCCTTTTGCTGACACCTGCTGGGTATCATAGGAGTCCCATGACTCTGATGCATCCTGGAAGATGTAGTGCTGCAGGAAGCCTGTCCCACAGAGAAGAAAGGGGGGCATGTGAGGCAGCCAAACAACTCCTATGAGATACTGTGGTATCACCCCAAATCTGAACATTTTTGTTTGGAAGTATTTTATTTTTTGAGGAGAAGTCTACGTTGTCTGCAAAAAGCAAATTTTTTTAATGGAAAATTGGTTTTTCAACTAAACAATTTTATTTACAAAAAGAAAGTCTCAACAGAAAATTTTCAACCATTCCTATGTGACTTCCATTGAGATCTGAACTCCAGTCACAGAATTAAACTTTTAGTCCATTAATCTAATATGCCCCCTAAATTCCAAACCATAGATCCAGTTGAGCAACACATGCAGGGTTGTACATACAGTTAGGCATGTGTTAAGCATCTTGCTGAATAAACACCTATGGCTGGCCTCCGAAAGGGCCAGTGAGCAACAGTTGGTCCTAAAGAAGCCAATCAGAAGCCAGGATCTCAGCAGCTGTTAGAATCAGGCCTTACAGTTATTTTTGTATCTTTTATTATAGAGCCATGATTGGTCAAAGAATCTACGACATATAGACACAATTTTGTTCTCTCTAGCCTCAGTTTTGTGCCTTGCATGGCTGTTGTGCACATAAAGATAGTTGAAATTATCTGAATGAGAATTAAGGTTTAAACTGGTTGATCAGTATACATAATCTGCTGTTTTATGATCATGAGGGGAAAAGGAGACTCTGCTGTTGTGTGTTAGAAGGGTCTTGTGGTTAAAACACTAGACTGGCTCTTGAGATGTACCAGAGATTTGCTGTGTGGCCTTGGAAAAGTCACTTAGGTCTGGTCTACACTTAAAAATTAGTCAGGTCTAGCCACACTGCTCAAGGGTGTAAAAAAATTCATGCTATCTGTGCCGTAATTAGGTCAAATTAACCCCCACTTTAGACATGGCTAGGTTGACAGCACAGTTTTTTAACTGACCTAGCTACTGCCACTCAGAGAGCTGGATTAACTACATCAGTGGCAAAACCCCTTCCATCAGTGTAGGAAGCGACTACACTACGGTGCTACAACAGCACAGCTGCAGCACCATAGCTGTGCTGCTAAGCTATTCCGATGGGTAGGAAAGATAGAAAATGTGGCAAAAGACCACCTTGGCTTAACCACGAGATTTTGCATGACCTACAGAATAAAAAGGAGTCATATAAAAAATGGAAACTAGGTCAGATTACAAAGGATGAATATAGGCAAACAACACAGGAATGCAGGGGCAAGATTAGAAAGGCAAAGGCACAAAATGAACTCAAACTAGCTATGGGAATGAAAGGGAAAAAGAAGACTTTTTATAATACATTAGAACCAATAGGAAGACCAAGGACAGGGCGGCCACTGCTCAGTGAGGAGGGAGAAACAGAAACTTGGAAAGGTAGAGATGCTTAATGACTTCTTTGTTTGGTCTTCACTGAGAAGTCTGAAGGAATGTCTAACATAGTGAATGCTTATGGGAAGGGGTAGGTTTAGAAGATAATGTAAAAAAGAGCAAGTTAAAAATCACTTAGAAAAGTTAGATGCTTGCAAGTCACCAGGCCTGATGAAATGCCATCCTAGAATATTCAAGAGTTAATAGAGGAGGTTCTGAGCCATCTTAGCTATCTTTTGGAAAGTCATGGGAGACGGGAGAGATTCCAGAAGACTGGAAAAGGGCAAATATGGCCCATCTATAAAAAGGAAATAAAAACAACCCTAGGAATACAGCCAGTTTGTTTAACTTCTGTGCCAGCGAAGATAATGGACAAGTAAATAAGAAATCATCTGCCAACAACTGTAAGGTGGTAAGGTGATAGGGGAATAGCCAGCCAATGGATTGTAAAAACAAATTGTCAACCATCTGATAGGCTTTCTCTTGAATAGGATAAAGAGTCTTGTGATAAGGGAGAAGCGGTGGCTTGCGTATACTAGACTTTATAAGGCATTTCTACTTCTCGCATGATGATCCTTACGTTAAACTAGGCAAATTACAATTAGATGGGCTACTGTAAGGTGCGGTGCATCCAATGGCTGGATAACCGTACTCAGAGAGTAGTTATTAAGGCTCCCAATCCGCTGGAAAGGATATAACAATGGTTCTGCGGTCTGTTGGGACTGGCTCTGTTCATAATCTTCATCAAGACTTAGATTTGGCATAGAAAAGTACGCTTATTAAGTTTTTGCGGATGATACCAGACACTGGGAGGGCATTGCAACTGCTTTGGAGGACAGGGTCAAAATCAAAAATGATCTGGACAAATTGGAGAAATAGTCTGGAGGTAACCGGAATGAGTTCAATAAAGACAAATGCAAAGTGCTCCACTTAGGAAGGAAACAATCAGTTTTCACACATACAGAAATGGGGGAAAAAAAGAAAAAAAAAAAAACTGTTTTCCTAAAGGAAAAAAAGGGGAAAAGTAAAAAAATGGGGAAAGAAAAGGGAAGATCTTAGGGGGGGTTGGAAAATAAAAGTTGGGAAAAACCCCGCCAAACAAGGGGGGGGACTAATATGAGTCAACAGTACGATACTGTTGCAAAAAGCAACGGATCTGGGATAGCTTAACACGTGTGTTGTAAAGAAGACACGAGAAGTCCTTCTCCGCTCTATCTCTGGCACTGGTTTAGGCCTAACTGAGTATGTTCCAGTTCTGGGCACGCATTTCAAGAAGGATTGTGGAGAACATTGAGAGGGTCCAGAGAAGAGCAACAAGAATGATTAGGTCTTGAGAACATGACTATGAAGGAAGGTCTGAAGAATTGGGTTAATTTGTTTGGAAAAGAGAAGACGAGAGGGGAAATGCTAGCAGTTTCTCAGGTATCTAAAAGTGGTCATCAGGAGGGGGAGAAAACTTTGTCACTCTAGGCCTCGGATTAGAACAAAGGCATGGGCTTAAGTGCAACAAGGGAGATTTAGGTTGGACATAGAAAGAAGGTTCCTAGCTGTCAGGGTATTAAACACTGGAATAAATTGCCTCGGGAGGTTGTGGAATCTCCATCTCTGGAGATATTTAAGAGTAGGTTAGATAAATGTCTATCAGGGATGGTCTAGACAGTATTCGGTCCTGCCATGAAGGCAGGGGACTGGACTCGATGACCTCTCGAGGTCCCTTCCAGTCCTAGAGTCTATGAATCTATAAGGTGTAGAAATAACCTTAATCTCTCTGTGACTCTGTTTCCAATCGGTAAAATGGGAATAATAGTTTCTTTGGAGTATTCCAAGAAAGGTGGTCAAAATTTTTCCATTTTTTAAAAAAACAAGGCAAATACCTGTTCTGACCAAAACAAAACAAAAAAACAGGTTCTTATAAAAAAAACCCAAAACCAGAAATAAAATTTTCAGCAATTGAAAATTTTCAATTTAAGAGAAACCCTCACTCCCCAAAAGGAGAGAAATTCCCAATCAGCTCTAAACAATTCCTTTCTCTTATCCTTTGTCAGTCTTGTCTGTTTACATTGTGAATTCTTCAGAACAGGGACTGTCTGTTACCCATTGTTTGTATATCTCCTGGGACAATGAAGCCCTGATCTTGACTGGCATCGCTAGGAACTATTATAGTACAAACAACACAGTAAATTCAATGATGTTGTGCACTACATCTTAGTGAGCTTCCTACAGAAATGGTAAGTATCTACTGCCACTGTTGTTCCTCCTCCTGAGTTCCCGTTTTCCAAGGTGACAGAATTCAGTTCACCTTAATTTCTTTATGGTTAAATTCCTACTGTGCTTTCTCAGCAGTCCTCTTCTGCTTCATTACCTAAGCAATCATGAAATCTGTATGGAGACAATAAAGTCAATTGGTCTTAAAATGATTCTCCTAGTTAGCTCATCATGGGAAGCAAAATGGGGATGTTGCTTTATTATAGGATCATCAAACTGCTAGATCAACAGCTTTATGAGGACATGCGAAGACACAACACATTTTTTTGAAAATCTAATTCTTATTCTTAACAAATTGTGCCCAGCATTCTTCCTCACTCCCCAGATATTGCAACTTAAACCTTTTATGGCTGTTTCTAGGAAAAGCATGAGGGGAAACTAGTTTCCTTCTAACTGGGCTATTTTTCATCAAGTGAGAGATGTTATTACATTAGTGAGAAAATGTAATTTATATAAAATGCAAAAGAACAGAACTTTGGAAATAAAGTGACTTTTCTGTTTCGGCAGGATGCTTTCCACTTTAAAATGGATTTCATTTAGCAATGCGGAAACGAGAATAAACACATTGTTTTGTATTGGGTTCATGTACTAATAATTGTCATCCTAGGTTACTGCAAATTATCCCAGACTTGAAATAACCATCGTTTTTTCCATTATTTCTCCCCTCTTTTGCGGGTGACACTTCATTACTTGAAGCCTGCTTCTTCTCCCTCCCCAACCCCCATGACCTAATAATTCAGATTCTTGGCAAATCATGTTGAGTTTTCTGGTAGAGGTAGAGCAATCATTCACAGCTGTCTCTTGCTTAGGTGTGCTCTGTGTTTTAAAGGTTTGGTGCTGCTTCAACCTGAAATCAAAGGTGTTTCCAAAATTCTGGCCTAGTAGCAGCAGGTTTGTAACCAATTCTGTTCTTACCTTCCTGTTGATCGCTGTTTTGTATTTGTGGCTGATACTTTACAGATGGTGTTGTCCAAATACTGATGCATGGAGACAAGATGGGACTGAATATTAGTCAACCAACATTGCTCCAGTAGGAGTATTAGGTTTATTTTCCATTATTGTACTAATCGTTCAGTAATACAGTCTAATTTCCACTCATAGTAATATCCAAAGCAAAATAATTGAATTAATAGTATTGCGCATGTGGAGTGGTAGGCTAATAATGGCTAGTTGTAGCTAGTTGGGGCTAATAATGTAAAATGTGTGAGCTCATTTGACAGCAAATTTCAGACAAAACAATGAGAGTGCAATTTTTGTTGTCTTGGTAAATTGCAAGCTCAATTTCCAAACACAGGCATTTTAAGAGATGTCTAATACCATTTTTGAATGCTTAGATAAGAATTTAGGCACCTAGAATGAGTATCTGGGTGCTGGAATGTCAGCTTAAACTTACTTTTGTGGGAATTAGTCACTTTACCAACATGCTTTATTAATTTTACTTTAGCTCAGCTTCTCTGCTGTGCTCAGAGGAGCTATCAGTGTTGCAGCTCCCTGATTCCCTGTTGCTGCCCCAACTCTAGGAAGGGTTAGAGTGGCTGGGGGTCCTCTAATTTCTACCAGTTGGTAACAGGCCCAAAATACAGTTTGTTAGCTGAGCATAGCCAGGGTGCATTGTGGCTGAAAGCCACAGAGAAAGAAAGCTTAGGAGCAGGCTATGCCGGCTCTATACCTGCGGGGCGCCCCTTACTGGTAATATCCGAAGTAGGAGATTTAAGGTGAATGCCTCCTTCCTTTGCACTGCTTAGGCAAGCAGGCCTGAAAATTGGCCCTCTCTGTCAATAACCTCTTGAGGTTCCATGCTCATTGTTTCTCAATGGCTCCAAATTAAACATGCTCAGATTACAAGTAAAAGGATGGGCTGGGTGTTTTTGCATTGGCAGCTTAAAATAAAAACAACAGTCTGGTATGTGCAAGTCAAGTTGTGGTCTTTCTGATTGTTGTGTCATGCAGTAATAAAGTTTCTGCAATTAAAACAAAGTCAGCTGTTGACGATGTGTGAGCCAGGAAAGAATCCTGCTCACAATTATTATTTGTTTTTAGGAACCACCAAAAGGCCTGATTTTGTGAGCCCTCCAAATTGTTTATAAGGAAGAAGCTTTTAGACGTATTCCATTGCTGAAAACTCCTGGCCGGGTCCTCATCAGGTGTAAACTGTTGTAGCTTCTTCAACTTAAAGGGATCTACATGAGCTAATAGACACCAACTGAAGATTTGGCCCCTCAGTCTCTTGGCTTTTAAAACAACTCTCAACAGAAATTGTCCATTTGATTTATAGGTAGATCTATTACTCAGACACTCCTGTAGATTAAAAAAATTCCAACCAAGGCACCAGAGCAAATGTTTATTGCTAGCGTGAAATTTAGGAATACAGTATATCTGAAGCTCTGACAATCCCTTTAAATTTAAAGTGTGGTGAAAGCTGTATTTCATTATGAGGACCCTACCTATTAACTTTCTCAGGTGTATCCTTTATCACTGCTTTTTACTAGTTGCATGTACGGCAAATAAATCATTGTGTGTCTGGGAAATTTTTTGAGCTGGGATGGTTAGCTCACTCCCATTTCTTATGTATTGAGGTTGCATAATTGAAGATTCATGCCTCAGCGGACCTCTTAAGCATTCAACATTCTTCTTGATAGCTATTATGATTTAGAAAGTCAACCTTTTATTTGGCAACGCACATTTCAAATATGCCACGGTCTTCAAGATCATTAAAGAAGGGGTTGACATCCTGATTGTTCTCTCAGTAGGTTGCTGACCTCTGAATGTCTGACAAGTTCTCTTGGTTTCATGGATATCAGAACCTTTCTTTAGACCATAAAGAGTAGATTATTCTAAACAGATGGACCTAACTGTATAATGGGCCATTAAAGTTCAAAATAGTGTTCTTTATTCAAATAGTGTTTCATTCAAATCTTACTTGCATCAGTGCAAGTCCATTGACTTCAGAGGAGTTACTCCTTTTTTACGACCATGTAAGTGGAATCAGTATCTGGCCCTCATTCTTTTAGCAAACTGACAAATAATTTCAATTCACACATATGGATTTATTGAAGTAAGAAGATTAATTGGTTTGTGAACAAAATAATTCAGGCAGTAATGAAGACCAGTTAGAAAAACAATGACATGCTTGATTCTCACTTTGAAGCAAAGCAGTCCAAGAATTATTTTAGTTTGTTGCCAGCCTTACATCTTTGAAGAATGTTGGCTATGACAAAAATGTATTCCCAAAGCACTCACCGAGAGATCCAGTTAAGAACATAAGAACGGCCATAGTGGGTCAGACTAAAAATTCACGTAGCCCAGTATCCTGTCTTCCGACAGTAGCCAATGACAGGTGCCCTAGAGGTAATGAACAGAACAAGTAATCATCAAGTGAGCTATCCTTTGTTACCCATACCCAACAGAGGCTAGGGACATCATCCCTTCCTATCCTGGCAAATAGCCATTGATGGACCTATCCTCCATGAATTTATCTAGTTCTTTTTTTGAACCCTGTTATAGTTTTGGTCTTCACAACATCCTCTGGCAAAGAGTTCCACAGGTTGACTGTCTATTGTGTGAAGAAATAGAGTAACTTCTCACTTAACATTGTAGTTATGTTCCTGAAAAATGTAATTTTAAGTGAAACGATGTTCAACAAATCCAACTTTCCCATAAGATTTAATGTAAGTGCGGGGGGCTAGGTTCCAAGGAAATTTTTTGGGGGGCAGACAAAAGGCATTATACTGTGCAGTACTGTAGTGAGGCTTGGAAGTTCCCCTGGCTTACCCCACACAGGCATAGCCTACTCCGGGCAAGGACGCTAGGAAGCACCTTTGCAGCAGTAGTGGCAGCTTCCCCAGAGAAGAACAGGCACCGACTTTGCTGGGGGATGCTCCAGGCCCACCTCTTACTGTCCCCACTCCACTCCAGCCCACCTCTTCCCACCCCCACGCCACCTCCTCTCTGGAGCAGCCGCATCCCTGCTGCTTCTCCCCTCACCCCCCCTAAATCATAAGCGCCTCCAAACAGCTGTTTGGCGGTGCTTAGGACTTTCTGGGAGGGAGGGGGAGGAGGCGGAGAAGAAGAACTTGTGCAATGCTCCCCTGTAAAGTTGCTGCTCTTCCATAGAATCTTACAGGCAGTGAACAGAGCAGGCAGCCAAGCGACGTTATAAGGGAGCATTGCACTACTTTAAATGAGCATGTTCTCTAATTGAGCAGCAATGTAACTTTGAAACAACATTAAGTGGGAGGACGTTAAGTGAGGAGTTACTGTACTTCCTTTTCTCATTTTAAACCTGTTGTCTATTAAATTCATTGAGTGACTCCTAGTTCTCATGTTATAAGAAGGAGTAATTAACACTTCCTTATTTACTTTCTCCACACCAGTCATGATTTTATAGACCTCTATCACGTTCCCCCTTAGTCATCTTTTCCAAACTGAAAAATCCTAGTCTTATTAACCTTTCCTCCTATGGAAGTTGTTCTATACCCCTAATCATTTTTGTTGCCCTTTTCTGAACCTTTTCCCATTCCAATATCCCTTTTTTGAGATGGGGTGACCACATCTGCACGCAATATTCAAGATGTTGGCATACCATAGATTTATATAGAGGCAGTATGATATCTTCTGTCTGAAAGGGTCACCCGAAATGTAACTTCGCTAGCTAGGTAGTGATCCAAAATCCAAGTGAGAGTCAGAGTAAGTGGGGACAGGTGTTCCTACCTTGTAGTGTTAAGAATCCTTGATATCATTTGACCTTCTTGCTTTAGTGTTTAAATACAGAACTGATCAGACTCAGTTTGTGTCTTGTCTACGGTTGCAGCAGCATGTAGAGTACACACACTACATGTGTGGCATTGAAAGGCTCTGGCAAGAGGGAGGGAGCAGGATACTACACTATTAAAAGTAACTGTATAAATGTGGGAGGCACTGCATGGGCATGTAAGGTGCTATGTAGGGTAAATGCCATATATTTCATGCACATAGGGCAATCTACTCTCCTAAGCTGTGCCTCACCATCTGCAATGCTGTTTATACCCATGCTAGTTGGTCCTGCAGTGTTTGTACTTCACATGCCACCACAACTGTAGGAGTATCTTTTTAGAGTCCTTGTTTCTGCTCAGTTATGACTAGAACTGAAGTCACTGCTGAGCAAGTTTAGGTGGATGAACCTTAGATCTGGTGTGGGGACAGTGTTGCAGTGAAAGAGTCTCATGGTCTCTGACAAAGGTGGAGAAGAGGCATCCAACATCAGAACCCAAAATGGACTAATTTAAAGCCATCCATTTGATATTCCAGTCCAGGGATAATACTAATGTGGGTTTCCTGGTGGTGTCCAGACCATATAGCTTCTCCTTTCTTTACCCTACCTTTGCTAAATAAATTGTTGTTGATCCACAGAGGGGATTGGGAGATGGAAGAGAGTAGGATCAGTTAGCTGTGGAGATCCATCTTTGTTTTCATAGATGACAACATTCCTTGTTTGCCTGGGGCTCTCTGAAGTTTTGCAAATGGAATTTAAATACTTGCCAAAATCTGAGGAGCTGCATCATTTGGTTTCTGATGTAATTTCTTTGGGGGATCTGTGGCAAACAGCATGGGAGTTTACTCTCTGCCTACTCCCTGTAACTAGAACTGGTTTGTGAGGCAGAGTTGCTCCCTGGTGTTTGTACTAAAAGAGTGGATTGCCTGCATGCCCTTAGTGACCACTTCTGTTCCAGGACGGATATATGTAAATAAACAAGTTTCCCTAAGGAAAATATCCAGTCGCTGATTTCTCCTCTAGTGGGAAAACTGTAGAATTCTGACATCTGCTACCACTTTACAGATGTTCAATTATTGGCAAGTTTATCTTCTTCCAGAAATGAACCCATGGTTACTTCAGCTCTGAAGGTGCAGTACCAGCACATACAGCTGTTTTGTTGCCATGCTGTGGGGAAAGAGGAGTTTTTCTAAATCTGTCTCCATGTAATTCATCAGTGCACAGCCTGCCTACTGAGGCTGTGTACTGATACCGGGTTTTGCCCCTTGCTAACTGTGTGCTAAAGTGTCTCCCTCAGAAATGAAATGGGGAAACCACTGCCTCTTAAATTTGGTGACATGCTCAGATGTTTGCAAGAAAATCTAGAACATATGTCTTGATTTCACACATGCAAAGCGTGCTTTAAAGTGCCATTTTTCTCCAATGACTTTTAATCTTGTGAACATTCTGCTATTGACAGGATCACTAGTTTAGTAGAAAGAAAGTAGCTATATATATATAAAATCATGAAAGTGAAACTTTGAGGCATCATTTTAATGTTTTAAAATATATATGAAAAGCACTAAAATGATGCCTCATGTCTAAAGTTCCACTTCCATGATTTTTCCATAGCTTTAGAGTCAAGGATAATTGGCTTTTCTTTATTTCTTTTCTTTCAATTGTATATGTTTGGTGGCACTTCTGAATGCATGCCAGTGGGGTTGAAGTTTTTAGCATGAGTGCAGTGACTGAGTGCAAACAAATACTGATGATCCTTCTGCCAGAAATTTTGCAGCCAAATTGAACACACAGACTGAGCTTGAGCTTCCAGTAAAAAGAGATTTTTGCTTATAAAATGTCAAGAAACAAATGGCATGCCTAAATTATCTGTCAGAACAATCATCCAAAAAATAAACCCCGCACTCATGACAGGAAGTGAAAATCTGCAGTCCTCAAATTTCTTTCGTGCTGTTGAGACACTACTTTCTTGGAAAGCATGCTGGCCCAGGCTTCAGCTGACTCACAGCATTTTACAACTGCCATAAATATGACTGTGCAAAAAGTCCAAAAGTTCAAAGCACAGCTGCATATCTGACCTGATTCTGCAGAGTGCGCTGAGTGGGGTCTCACATTCAAAGTGAGTTGAGAATGCAGAGCACCTTGCAGGAAATGACTAGGATTTTGCAGGATTGGGTCCTAAAGTAAAATTCCATAGAAGTTCTATCTCCGCATGTAGCAAAATGAATGGCAGAGTATAATGCTAACAAATGGCCTTTATTAAGACTTCAGGTTCAATATACTCAAGAAGTTAGCACACAAAGACATTCAAATGTTAGACCAGGAGTTCTCAAACTGGGGTCGAGACCCCTCAGGGGGTTACAAGGTTATTACATGGGGGGTCATGAGCTGTCAACCTCCACCCCAAATCCCCTTGCCTCCAGCATTTATAATGGTGTTAAATATAAACAAGTGTGTTTTAATTTATTAGGGGGGTTGCACTCAGAGGCTTGCTGTGTGAAAGGGGTCACCAGTAAAAAAAAGTTTGAGACCCACTGTGTTAGATGCTAATGGAGGCTGTTATTTTCATGTGAGACATGCAGTTGCAAACCCAAACACCCCAGTTTGCTCTCAAAAATCTTTACATTTGCATTGTAATGAGAAAACGATGAGTCAGATGCTGAAACTAATGGCAGGTGGCTTAAGAAGGAGTAAGAGGTGTTTTGCTCTGGGCCAAGCATTAACCCTTTCCTGCTTCCTGGTGAGGAGCAAGCTTGTGGGTTGGAGCTCAGTCTTCCCTCACAAACACAAAGACCTGCACCTATCATGAGGGAGGATCTACTTCTCTGAGGAGGTTGTACATAGCTTAACTGGAAGTTGAACCGTGATTCCCTCTGTAGGTGGATCTCATGACTGCAGTCTCTGGTGGCTGCCATTGTTACTCTGAAATAGACTTTGGGGTGCTGCTACAATAACTTGCCTATTGCCCCTTTAGTCTTTTCTTCCCAAGGTAAAAGTTCCCAGGGTTGTTCAGGAAATGCTAAAGGACTCTGATATAACCTTCCAATAAAGTAATTGACATAGTTTGTTTTGGAAAGAATACTGCCTATCTTCTTATTAAAGTAACTAATAATCCCTACTATAATATGATCTAAAAATCCTAAACAAGGGACAAAATTCTAAGTGCTCTTTAACTTGCAATCAGGGCTTTGTGTCTCAAGATTATTTGAACTATATGCTATTACAGTTTAAGTGAAGCAAACTGGCCACTTGCAACAAATTGCTGATAGCAGATCCTAAATTGTTTTAGTTTTTACAAAAATAAAATATAATTTAAAATATGCACATATTTCAAACACACACATTCAATACTATAAACTATCCTAAACTATATACTAAACTATAATTAAAATAATATTAAGCTTACTCTAAATCCATTGCTGCTTTCTTTTAAAAATCACTACCACTGCTTGTTCAGCTCCCGGTCAGTCAGTTCTGCTCTGTTCCAGCTTTCTTTTCTCTCTTTGCAGCAGTTTTCCTTTTGGCGTCTCTTGCTGGCTTCCTGGCTCTTCCTGCAGGCCTCTCTCCTTCTCAGATGCAGCCTCCAGACTCTGAAACTGTTGCTGGCATCTGGCCTCTTATGGTCCATCCTAGCTCTTTCTTTATATACCTTCTTATTCTTGGCAACAGTTACCTCACTTGCATATACTCAGTCTTCACCATTACCTCAGAATTCTGATTGACAGCTCTGGCCTTTAAAGCAAGTTGTGACTGGTAGGAGTGGGTTCTGGCCAGCTAGCCACTTAACTGACTGACCTCTCTATTACGCCTTACTGCACATGCTCAATAGCTGACAATTTTGCACATGGTCACTGTTGTCCTTTATATCAGAGCTGTGATTCTGATGAACCATACCCACATACACTTGGCTCTTTGCCAGGGCACCTTTCTAATTTTTCTTAGAAATCCTTAGTTCTTACTGAGCATGCCCATGGTCCACAGCATCCATCTCAGAGTGGAGTGATTTTTGCTTATTCAGAATGGAGATCAGAAATACAAAGTAGAGACTGGTTTCGTAGTGGTAGCCGTGTTAGTCTGTATCCTCAAAAACAATGAGGAGTACTTGTGGCATCTTAGAGACTAACAAATGTATTTGGCTATAAGCTTTCATGGGCTAAAACCCACATCATCAGATGCATGGAGTGAAAAATACAGTAGGCAGGTATATACATTTTCCACTCCATGCATCTGATGAAGTGGATTTTAGCCCACAAAAACTTATGCCCAAATAAATTTGTTAGTCTCTAAGATACCACAAGTACTCCTCGTTATTTTTAAAGTAGAGACTGGAGACTTTTCTGTGGTAATGCCATATGTGAGATTCAGACACTGGGAGATGAAGATTTAGGTGGCAGTTGGTGTAACCCACATGCCTTTTGGGTGTGATGTTCTGTCCCATCTAGTGGTACTGAGACCACTTAAAGAGAGAGAGAAAATGAGTCTGCTTTACGGCCTTAGCAAACAGCCAGTTGGCTTTTAGCTCATGCAGTAGAGGCTCATGCACTAAACTCCAGAGGTCCCAGGTTTGATCCTGCATGCCAGCGACTGGGGTCTGTTGGCATACATGTAATAGCACATAAATAATGGCTGGTTCCAGAGAGGAGGATCTGCTAAACCTATTTAACGTCTCTAAGAACTCTGTCTGGAACAGCGTGTGTGAGTGACTTAGCGTATCTTTCTAGATTGTGTTGGTGCAAAAACGGAAGTCCCATTCATGTACGTTTCCAATTGCCTGGTGAATAGCATAAATCTGTCCATTTTCAGAGTACATTTTATGAATTAGAATGATAAAAATAATTATAGCATTTGAACAGCATTGTTTTCCTTAAATGAAGTCCCGCATGTCTGTCTTCTCTCTCCTTGGCAGTGTTTTTTTTTTTCTTTGATTTGACTGTAGACCTTGTCTGTAGTGTAGACAAAAGAACATTTTAGGAGGCTGTAAGTTGATACTTAATAGCAGGAAGAATCCTCCCAACGATGAGAATGTATTAATTGTTCATCAAAACAAAGGATCTCTCCACTACACAAGCTGCACTTTTAAAAATCACATCTAATCTGCCTATATTAAAATAGGACTCCTACAGAATTAATTTTTTTTCATGGTGCCCAGTATATGGGCCTAGTCCTCGGCAAAACTATTGACTTTAATATCGGAAGCTGTAGTTTAAAGAAAGTTGTGCCTGATAAATGATTGCAGAATGAAGTCTGCACACTGGCTACAATTAACCCCCTCTTTCCCCTGCTCCAGCATTTAACAACAGTTACCACCCAGTGAGATGAGATCCTACAGCTTTTCCTTATAAAAAGGCTAGAAAATAACCATGGTAACTATTGGGAACTAATGCTATTTTAATAGTGACTATTGTTTGGGAGTTGGTGAGGAGGAGAAAAGGGGTAATGCACAGGAAATATGTCCAGGTAGGGTTGAGCAAAAAATGGATTTTTCAATGGGGGAGGGGACAGAAAAATCTGGAAAAAAAATATAATTTGATTAGTTTTAAATTTAACAAAGGTCAATTTAAAACACTGTTTTGAATTGAAAAGTCAAAAGAAAAAGTTTCAAAATAGTTGAAGTGAAACATTTTTGACTCTTTCAAAAACATATTTTTTTTCTTTTTCAGCCAGAATCTTTTGCCAAATCCAACCTGAATTCAATAAATAGATATCAGGATTCTCCCTCCCCTCCCCACCCCCACCCAAACAAACAAACAAACAAAAAAAACCCAAATCCTTTTATAAGGAAAAACTATTTGTTGAAAATGTTTTGCCCAAATCTAATGGTGCTTATTTATTTATTTATAAGTTGTTAAAAGAAAATATCACTGTGTAACATTGTCTTTTTTCTTTTATAAATTTCTGAGGTGGGAAATGGATCATTTAATTTTATAAATGAAGTAATAACTCCTGTATAAAATTATACTGACATTCTCCCCTCTCCCTCTTTATCCAGTTGATATCCTGAGCTTTCCTCCAGAGGGAGGGGGCATTTAGTGTTTCTCATTAGCAAGGAACATAACCTTCCCCTGACTAATAAGGATGAGATTTAGAAAATTGCAGCATTTTGCCATCTCAGAAATCTGTGTTAATTTTTCTAAATTAAATCCTGTCTCACTTTAAATGGTTATAATGTCTCTTTATTTACAGAACAGTGTTTTCATTCAGCCTGCTTTTATTTTCCCCTGAGCTTGTTAGAAGCTGTCAGTGTTGATGCAGTTTGACGTTGTGCCCAGGATGCATCAAACCACAACCCCAAGAATAGAATGTGGCCATTAACAATTTAATAACTTCTTGCAATGCTAAATTTTTTTCCACATCAGCAGTGTGACACTTGATAGCGGTGTGATTTTTACCTTTATTGAATGAAACTAGACTATTTACATTACACGCCACAGCTTCTAATATGCCTCAGAACCATAACATTTCACAGGTTTAATTTTTAAGTATCATCTAGTTTAAGATGTCAGAGCATATGTTGAGGTTTGAGTTGAAACACATGATTAAAAGAGGGAAAATAATCCTGGCTGAGGGGCAGACACTAAGGCCTTATTCAGAATAGCACTTCATTCTAGCACTAAGTCAAATGCCTTACAGAAGTCTGTTACATCAGCATTCTTACCTTTATCAACTACACATGTAATCTCAGATATCATGTTAGTTTGACAGAATCTATTTTCCATAAAATCATGTTGATCATTGTGATCATCTAGTCTGACATCCTGCACACCTCAAGCACAGTGGCTGAGTTATTGAAGTCCTCAAATCATGATATAAAGACTTCAGGTTACATAGACTCTACCATTTACTCTAGGTTAAACCAGCAAGTGACCCATGTCTCAGGCTTCAGAAGAAGGTGAAAAATCCTCAGGGTCTCTGCCAATCTGGCCCAGGTAAAAAGACCTTCCTGACCCCAAATATGGTGATCAGCTTGACCCTGAGCCTGTCAGACACCTGGGGAAAAGACCCACCGGTCAGACACCTGGGGAAAAATTCACTGTAGTAACTTAGAGCCCTCTCCATCTAAAGTCCTGTCTCTGGCTGTTGTCATCAACATATAATGAAACTACATCATCTGTTTTTCTTTTTTACTCCCAAATATAAAACAGAACAATTTATTGAATATTTCTGTCTTTTTTTCTGCATTATTAGTGATAATTCTTCTGTTTCCATCTAGTAATGGACCAACATGATTGTCAAGATTCTTTTGGTTCTTAAATTTTTTTAAAAAAATCTTTTCTGTCTTTATTGCTGCTTGCCATAGATTTCTCCTTGTATCCCTTTGCTTCCCTTATCAGTTACATACAGCTTTCTTCACTTCCCCTATAAATCAGGTTGACCTTCCTTGATTGTGGGTCTTGGGGGTACCTAGTAAAGTTTTTTAAAATGATTCCCAAAAATCATGCACATTTTTTCCAGTAAAATTCTTCCTCCTAGCTGGTGTGTGTGTCTATGTGTGTTTTACTGGTCTGGACATATTCTGCTTGCACATTATAAATGTGATCAAGTCATGATTCCTTGTATCTAAGCTTCCATTACTACTTAGTTCTGTGATGAAGACAAAGTCAAATATAGAATTCCTCTCTGTTGGCTAAAACACTTTTTTTGAGTTAGGAAATTGGAACTTCTAAATACTATAGGTGACAAGGATATTTTAGTAATGGCAGCATGTGTCACTCAAATCAAAGTCCCTCATGATCATGCAGCTTCCCCCCCCCCCCCCCCCATATGTTATGGATAGGTGGATAAGGAGATGGCCATCTAGTTACCTAGTGTGATTTGGTGGTCTGTAAGAGACACCAACTAATGCCTTATCTTGTGCATTACTTGTTAGAACATTGATGCCTAAGCAGTCAAGATTGTTTGTTTGTTTTCTTTTGAACAATCATGACTTGGAAACAGGTAGTGCCATTCTCCCTCCTCTTTTGCCTATTGGATCCTTCTTAAATAGGTTATAACCATTGATTTTAACATTCCAGTAGTGCAAATCTCCACACCATGTTTCAGTTATACCAACTAGATTGAATTTATTTATAAATGAGCAGACCCAATTCCTCTTGTTTATTACTCAGGCTACTCAAATGCTGTGTAGGTAGTTCAAGCAATTCTTGTAGAATCATAGAAGATTATGACTGGAAGGACCTCAGGAGGTCATCTAGTCCAATCCCCTACTCAAAGGAGGACCAACACCAACTAAATCTTCCCAGCTAAGACTTTGTCAAGCCGAGTGTCAAGGTTTCTTTCCCCACTCTGAACTTTAGGGTACAGATGTGGGGACCTGCATGGACACTTTTAAGCCTAATTACTAGCTTAGCTGTGGTATACTGCCACCACTCAGAATTCCAGTGTCTGGGGCACTCTCTGTTCCCCCAAAACTTCGTCCCCTGCCTGGGTTGCCTTGAGGGACTTCACCAATTCCCTGGTGAACACAGATCCAAACCTTTTGGATCTTAAAACAAGGAGGAATTTACCATCCTCCTCCTTTTCCCCCACCAATCCCTGGTGAGTCCAGATCCCATCCCCTTGGATCTTAAAACAAGGAAAAATCAATCGGGTTTTTAAAAAGAAAGCTTTTCATTAAAGAAAGAAAAGGTAAAACTTATCTCTGTAAAATCAGGATGGAAAATGCTTTACAGGGTAATCAGATTCCTATAGACCAGAGGGGCCTCCCCTAGCCTTAGGTTCAAAGTTACAGCAAACAGAGGTAAAATCCTTTCAGCAAAAAGAAACATTTACAAGTTGAGAAAACAAACATAAGACTAACACGCCTTGCCTGGCTAATTATTAACAAGTTTGAAACATGAGAGACTCATTTCAGAAAGATTTGGAGAGCCTGGATGGACGTCTGGCCCTCTTAGTCCCAAGAGTGAACAAACAACAACACAAAGAGCACAAACAAAATTCCCTCCACCAAGATTTTGAAAGTATCTTGTCCCCTATTGGGTCTCTGATCAGGTGTCAGCCAGGTTTACTGAGCTTCTTAACACTTAACTGGTAAAGAGACATTAACCCTTAACTATCTGTTTATGACACCGAGCCTTACAAACCTCTAAGGATAGAAATACCAACCACCACCACCTCCCTAGGTAACCCATTCCAGTGCTTCACCACCCTTCTAGTTGAAATACTGTTTCCTAATATCTAACCTAGACCTCTCCCACTGCAACTTGAGACCATTGCTCCTTGTTCTGTCATCTGCCATCACTGAGAACAGCCAAGCTCCATTCTCTTTGGAACCCCCCTTCAGGTAGTTGAAGGCTGCTATCAAATCCCTCCTCACTCTTCTCTTCTGCAGACTAAACAATCCCAGTTCCCTCAGCCACTCCTCGTAAGTCATGTGCCCCCAGCCCCCTGATAATTTTTTTGCCCTCTGCTGGGCTCTCTCCAATTTGTCCACATCCTTTCTGTAGTGGGGGTCCAAAACTGGACACAGTACTCCAGATGTGACACTTCCCTCGATCTGCTGGCAGTGCTCCTACTAATGCAGCCCAATATGCCATTTGCCTTCTTGACAACAAGGGCAGACTGCTGACTCATATCCAGCTTCTCATCCCCTGTAATCTCCAGGTCCTTTTCTGCAGAACTGCTGCTTAGACAGTCAGTCCCCAGGCTGTAGCAGTGCATGGGATACTTCCATCCTAAGTGCAGGACTCTGCACTTGTCTTCATTGAACCTCATCAGATTTCCTCATCAGATCTTCCAATTTCTATAGGTCACTCTGTACCCTATCCCTACCCTCCAGCATATCTACCTCTCCCCCCAGCTTAGTGTCATCTGTGAACTTGCTAAGAGTGCAATTCATCCCATCATCAAGATCATTAATAAAGATGTTGAACAAAACCAGAGCCAGGACTGACCCCTGAGGCACTCTGCTTGATACGGGCTGCCAACTAGATATCGAGCCATTGATCTCTACCCGTTGAGCCTGACAATCTAGCCAGCTTTCTATCTCCACCTTACAGTCCATTCATCCAATCCATACTTTTTTAACTTGCTGGCAAGAAAACTGTGGGAGACTGTATCAAAAGCTTGCTATCAAGATATATCATGTCCACTGCTTTTCTGCATATCTACAGAACCAGTTATCTCACCATAGAAGGCAATCAGGTTGGTCAGGCATGACTTGCCCTGGGTGAATCGATGTTGACTGTTCCTGATCACCTTCCTCTCTTCCAAGTGCTTCAAAATGGTTTCCTTCTCTTCATGTCCTTTGGTTTCCTGATTAATTTTTTATTTCAGCATCTTGATTTTGTGCTAAATGGGTGTTCATTTCTTCCCTCTGTTTACCCTCCCCTTTTGCTATTGTTTTAATAGTTGAATCTCCAAATGTCAGTAGATGTTTGTGGGTTTTTTCACTCCCCTCCCTTTCAGGAACATCTCTACTCATTGGTCAGCATCTGATCTCAGTTATACCCTAATAAATTCACAGTAACTTAACTGATGTCAGTGGAATTATAGCAAATTTATACTGCCATGACTGAGAGCATGATCTGGACCCCTTGTAGCAGCCAGTCTGCTTAAAAAGTTAACTGTTTTTCATCCATAGTGTGAGCAAGGTATAAGAACAATCTATTTATTCATTAAAACTGTGTGACAGAGTGTCGAATTCTGTTTTTGACTTACCACTGGCTTTAAGTGTGGAATTAGACAAGTCACTTAAACTCTGTTACCAGACTCAGCTACTGTAATGAGCTTAGTTCCACTGACATCCGTGGAGCTATGCTAGTTTACACCAGCTGAGGATCTGGCCTTTGTGTCTCAGTTTCTCCATCGGTCAAATGAAGGAAACAATACCTTTTTGCAAAGCACTTTGAGATATTCTGTGGAAAAGCATTATATCTGTGCAAAGCTATTGTTCCGAAAGGTCTGGGAAAAGCTGTAATATTTCACTGCATTCAGAAACTCACATGTTCTCTCTTCCTGTCCAAAGTGTGAGTTTTCCTCTAAGTGTTTAATTTAGAATTTCTACAAGAAACAAGAAAAACCACTTTAATCTGCCTTAATAGATACCGCAGAAGCACTGCATGTTATACAGCACTTGATTTATCATTTAAAATTGAATAATATCTCATTCTCTTATTTGTTTAGATTCAGTCTGTTTATCCTTTTAAGTGATGATTAGCTCTGAATGTTTAGAGATTGAGTTTGGGTTAAAATAAGTGACGAAGGCTGTAAACCAGAATAGTCAGCAATTTGAATGTGTATAACTACATCAGAGTTGTGGATTTTTCACACCCCGGAATGACGTAGTTATACTAACCTAATACCCAGTGCAGACATAGGTGCCAACTTCCCCTCTTTCCTGTGGGTGCAACCCCCTCTCTGCCCCCGGTCCCACCCCACTCCACCTCTTGCATGAGGCCCTGCCCCCGTTCCAACCTCTTCCCCAAAGTCCCAACTTCGGCTCCTCCCTTCTCCTATTCCAACTCCTTCCACAAATCCCCGTCCCCGCCTCTTCCCCTGAGTGTGCCACGTTCCTGCTTCTCCCCCTCCCTCATGGAGCAAGCTAATGCTGTCAAATAGCTGTTTGGCAGTGGCTGGGCAGGAAGTGCTGGGAGGTAGGTGGAGGAGCTGGGATGGGGCAAGCTCATGGGAGGAGGAGGAGGAGGTGGGATGGGGGTGAGGGGAGCTTGGCTGCCTACGAGTGCAGAGCACCCACTAATTTTTCCCCATGGGTGCTCCAGCCCTGGAGCACCCACAGAGTGGGCGCCTGTGAGTGCAGACAGGACTTTGTCGGTGAGAGAGCTTCTCCCGCAAATGTAGCTGCAGCCTCTTGGGGAGGTGGATTAACTATGCCGATGGGGGAACTCTCTCCCATCAGCTTAGAGCATCTCTGTTAAAGTGCTACAGCGGCACAGCTACACCAATAAAGCATTTTAAGTGCAGACTTGCCCTAAGGTTGTAACTCATTTTGGTGTCTGTTTACCTGCTTTAACCTTATTTCTCATTCTTAGCTAATAAATCTTTGGATAGTTTATTATAGGTTTGGATACAAATCTTTGAGTCTGAGATCCTACACCACAGATTTTAACATGAAAAGGGACCATCATGATCATCTAGTCTGACCTCCTGCACATTACAGAACACAGCACCTGACCTACACACTCCTGTAATAGACCCCTAACATCTGCCTGAATTACCGAAGTCCCCAAAATCATGATATAAAGACTTCAAGTTACAGAGAATCCACCATTTACACTAGCTTAAACCTCCAAGAGCCCAATGCTGCAGAGGAAGGCAAAACATCCCCAGGGTCTCTGCAAATCTGACCTGGTGAAAAAATTGTTTCCAATCCTGAGCACGTGGGCAAGACTCACCAACATGACACCTCAGGAAGAGAGGTGCTCATATGGCATAGTGATACCGACTATGTACATGTATTAGATTAAGAGTGTCTAGGCATTGTACAAACTCCCCATTGAAGGGCACTAATCCAAAGCTGTAGGTGCCCTTGTCACACATTTAAAAGCACAAGAGTACAGAGAGACCCAGTATCTGATCAGAGCAGCAGCTCATCATCCTTTGACACAGCATTTGATCATGTGACCCAGTTACAGCTTAAAAAACTTCTCATCACACTTTCCTAGTAGAAACTCCCCTCTCATCTACATAGGCTACATCTACACTGCAGGCTCTAGCTAGGGCAAGCTGGCTGGGACATCCATTGAGACTAGGCTTTTCAAGTTTTTGAAATCCAATGGGACTTCAGTACCTACCTCCTTTTGAAAATTCCAGCCTGGTTCAGCACCTCTTCTGGGCAGTTTACACTGGTGTTGCTCCTAGGGAGCTCTGACAGATTTATAAGTTGCCCTCCTCTAAAAGTGCATCCCCTCTCTCATACCACTAACTGCATTGACACAGGGTGCACATTGCATCCTTTTCTAACGTGAGGTGAATTTCATTACAGGAGTGCTCTGTGTTTGTGTATATTTAAATAGTTCATGAACAGATAAGGTGTTTGTAGGTGGTTCTCAATGTATGGAGAGGAGTTACTAAGGCTTGTAGGACCAATAGAACTTTTTGCACTCTATGAATCGCTTCCTCTGTCTGCTCTTTAAATCATCTGTCAACATAATGTCAGAGTAAAAGAGTTTCCCTACTGGTGACCTTCAGGAGTTGTCAAAGGTGATGACAGAATATTTAATAGCACAGAAATCTCCTGAAGATGGAACCATGTGAAGTGAAATGGCTGTGAAGTCACCTAGCTATCTCAATTGACTATATAATAAATTGAAATGACTCTTTTGAGGTATAGGAGAGACGTTACACAAGTATATTTGTATAGATGTTAATAGTTAATAGGTTATGTGCTAGTTCGTGGTGCACAAGAATGTGTAGTACAGTTACTGGGTTTTATAAGAACAATAAAACTTGTGCACTGCAAATGGCTTCATTTTGCTGCTCTTTGTATCAGCTCAGAGCAAATTTGACTGATTTTACACTTTTTTCCTTAAAACGACTAAGGGTCCAATCCTACAATATGCTCAGCACTTTCACCTCACTGACAGAAGACTTTGAATGATCAGACTTTAATAGCAATGCAGCAGGACTATGAAGATATCATGGTCCATGGGTAGAGGAAATTCCGTATCAGCAAAGTAACAACAACACCATAAAAGAGTTTAGGAAAAAGAGACAATATGATGTATCACTTCTTGTATAAACAGTGACATCTAGAGTTGCCATTAGTATTCCCTAATATGCGACTAAGTTAAAGGTTATCATCTGCTGCAGATTTAATGGATTGCATTAGAATTACAGCAAATGACCCTTCAGCTCCTTTAAACTTGATCGATCACAATGTAATTGTCAAGGCGGACTAGCAATTAATTTTCATTAGGCAGAGAAGTCATTAATGCTTGCTGTTAGGGAAAATGACTATTAGATTGAGGTGGAAAGGATTCAATATTTTTTTACAATTAAAAAAAAGTTGCCGTAATATGTTGTTTCCATGTTAAGAAGGAATTATTGCACCACCATTAACTTGTGCTATTCCTGCTATGATGCACTGGTGTCAGCCTTTTTTAATACTGAAGGGACAGACATATAACAAAACAAAATCTTCTATGGGAATATTACTCTCTAAAACTCTTCCACAAAAATATTTTCCTATTGGCTTCTAAACTTTCACTCTGGAGAAAGGTGTGTTTCTTGATATCAAAATGCTACTTTTTTTCTTTTTTGACACACTGATTTTCCAAATCAGAAGAAGGAGAGAAAAGGAAGATAGACAAAACATATGTACTCTACATTGTCTAAAGTAACACAAGTCCAACTCAGCCTGGCACATAAAACTGTCTACATTTTGCTGAATTTTATAGACTATATTAGTCCAACAATAAGATGTTCTGACACCACCTAAAGACCATGTTCTGATCATACCTGATAGACACATGAGAATTGAATTTAGTAAAACAAAATTGTTGTGAAAGAATATTAGGCCAAATTGATGGGCAAGATAAGGAGGGGATTGGCTACTTCACCCATCGCTCCCTTTTGGGATCAGAGCCTGTGGGGGGAGAAGCGAGATGCAGTCTGGAGGCATGTGGACTAGCAGAAGTGAACCATCAGCCATCATGGCTGCGACCCCCCACAATATCCTGGATCCCACTGTGACACCTTTGGATCTTTGTCCTGATTCTGAAAAGTGTCTTGGCTAGACCAGGTCAGAGAGAGGGAACCAGTGACATAGCCAAAGCTAATTTGAGATGGCCAAGTCTCCAACACCACCTGGAATGTGAGATTTGGATACCTGCTCATATCTCCTTCCCTTGTGTGTCCTTTTCCTTCCCCAGCTTATTTTTTCTCATTTCTCTCTCTTTGCCTTCTGTTTAATAAGAGTCTGCCTTAGATGTTTAAGGATACATCTTTTGCACCACTACTGTGGGTCCATGACCAAAGAAACAGCTAAAAACAATGTGCTAAACAGCTTGATGCTGGTAGAAGCTTGACAGGTCTCAGACTGGCTGATCAGAGAGTGTGTTATGCCCATGTCTTTCCAGCAGTGAGGATGCCAGGTAGAGTCCCCACCAGAGACTGGAAATTAATTTTTCATCTTTGTTGTTCCTTTTTCTCCCATTTTGTGTGTTTCTTGTTTTGTATTAAAGGAAACAGGATTAGACTCTAACAACCGCACCAGCCTATCTCACCTATCTTTCTCTTTTCCCTAAAAAGGACAGTTATAATATTTATTGTCATTTAATGCCATTATGTCAGTGGGGTTTCTTTAAAAAAAACAAAAAATCCCCCCAAAAATCTTTCTCTGGTCAAAGGGAATGGGATTAAGGAATATTGTTAAATTAAAAGCCTTTCTTAATACTTTACATTTTAAATATTGTAACTGTTTTCTGTGTTTTTTGTATCTTTAATAAAAGGTTAGAAGGATTTTTAGAGATGGTTGTTGCCATGGCACTAAGCAGGCCAAGGTTTCTCTACTTAACTCCCCCCCACCCCGACCTTGTTTAACTGTTCAATGTTGGACACTGACAGGGTCATATTAACACCTTGGACTCTTTGGGCCCAACTATTCTATCAAAATTAACACAACACAACTATTGTGGTAGATGCTAGACATTGCCTGGCAGTGGAGGTCAGTTGTCATGTTGCTGCTTGACATCACAGTTGTTGTAACAATCCTTTTCAGTCCTATTGCACTTCTCATCTGAGGATCTCAAGAGGGCTTTGCAAACATTAAATAATCCTCACAACATTCGTGTGAAGTAGAGAAATGTTATGTACAGGTTTCACAGGTTATATATAGTTGGGTAAAAAGTCACACAGAGAGGTTAAGTGACATACTGAAGGCTAGCGAGTCAAGGGCAGATGACACTCTTAAGGTGGAGTTTTCAAAAATAATAAGCCTTGGCATAACTCTGCTCCTATTGAAGTCAATGGGAGTTTCACTTCTGGGGTTTAAATGATGCATAGGCTTTGTATAGACCCTCTGCATAGGGTGAATTTAACACATAGTGAGAAGTGGCATTTTCTTTTGCACCATAAGCATGTTCTGCTTCCAAGTGAATCCTTTCATACCATCCTAAATTTGCTCTTTCTGGAGTGAAACTTTATACGGATGTGGGGTTGGGCTGGGAGAAGAAAGACTTCTCGTACCCCAACAATGCCTTCTCAGACATGGGGTGATGAAGAAACTTTAATATTAGTACTTTATTTATATTATACTAACAGTGTTCTAGGAACTTTAAAGATATGAAAGAAGGGGACCTAGGTGTGAAATTTTCCAAAGCACTTACAGGCTAGATTTGGAAAAAGATTTAGGTGTCTATAGGTAGGTGCTTTTGAAAATTCCACTAGGATCCTAAGTTCTTTAGGCACATCTTTAGGCACATAAATATCTTAGTAAATCTGCACCTGTCTGATTTAGGAGTCTAAATCTCATTTTCAAAAGTGAGCATGCACTTAAGTCTAAATCTCATTGAAATGACTCAATGAGATTTAGACTTAAATGCATGCTCACTTTTGAAAATGCGATTTAGACCCCTAAGTGACTTTTGGAAATGGTACTTAGGCACTTTTGAAAATCATATCTCTATTGTTATAAGCAAGTTTCCAGTAAAAACTATACTCAAGATTCTGTTTAATATTTGTAATCATATTTTCAGTCACATTTCTAACTTAGGCTTTAAGATTTTAAAAATAGGAGCCTTAAACCGGACTTCTAAATTCCATTCTTAGCTACCTAAAGAAATGGCCTGATTTTCAAAGATGCTCAGCACTTTTAAAATTCAGACTAGAGATTTAGGAGCCTAACTTTAGGCTTCTATTTTTGGAAATCTTTTTCCTTCGTGAGATACCCAATCTAGTGGGTCAATTGACTAGAAGCTTCAGTCATTTGACAGAAATGTAAATACACACATGACTTATTTTTCTGGCAGAATAATGAATGATAGCATTCTAAATTAAGAGAAATGGACTTGTTGATTATTTCAGTGGGTATTTAGAAGCTGATGCAGTTTTTTTTGTCACATGGACCTGGCATGCTTATTTCCCCAGCTATATCTCAGGAATGAAACCTCACTTTCGTATGCACATTTTGAGTCTAAATGTTTGTGGTTTTAAAATAAAAGTTGGAGGATACAGTCTGACAGTTTCATGCAACTACTTATATGGTATGCATTATTGGGGCAATGGTACATTGTAATCAAAAGGAGCTGTAGGAGTTAGTGGATGCAGGGTTTTGACTGGATAAAGCGCTTTCTAGTAAAATAAATTACTTTGGTTTCAACAAGATGAAACGCATGAAATGTTCCCATAAATCATATTTCAGAGAATAAAAGAAATGAAGCAAGAGTGCAACTTTTGTTTTCTCACTTAACTGTTTTGATAACTGTTACTGTTCCTATTTCATTCTTATTTGAAAACCACATACTTGAACTGCAGACCTACTTTTCCAGTACAGTAAGTACCTTTGCTGTTGAAGGACCTGCTATTAAAAATGTGGCTGTTCCCTTCTCTAGTATTTCCAGTTAATTTACTCAGGAAATGAGTCTGTCCCTCTCTATGCTCAGGAAAACCATGAGATGTGGGTTGCTAAATGCTTTCCATTCCCTTTAGAGTTCACAAATGCCCCTCAGATGTAACTCCCTGGTCCCAGGGTTCTGCTGGGTTTTGCAAGTGGATCTGAGGACAAAAGGCACTCAGGTAACAGGTAGTGGATGCCAAGATAGACAGAAGGTGGCACCCAGAGTGCAGCTAGACCACGTGCTATGCTTCCCTCTAGGAATGGCAGACATGTATGCCAAAGCTCTTGCTGCTAGATAAATTGTGTGTCTGCACTACCCTTGGGTTCGGAGAGGTTGTGCAGATATTGGGTAGATAGCCAATGGGAAGATGAGTACTTTAGGAGCCATGCTGCAAGGGGTATGAGGAACCAGACGATCCCTTCAAACATATGTCCTGGCATCCACAGGTTCGCAGATTGCCGTCACCCTAGTTCCCTAAAATCCATGACTGGAAGATTTCAGCCAGGGCCGGCTCTAGGTTTTTTGCTACCCCGAGCGCAAAAAAAAAAAAAAAAAAAAAGGCCAGAATGCCACCGCCCCTGAAATTGTGCTACCCCACGTGCTTGGTTTGCTGGTGCCTAGCGCCGACCCTGATTTCAGCCAAACTTCTTCACCACAGGGAGGGCTATTCAGAAGCTCAATACATTTCCTGGATTATTTGTTCTCATTCCATGAAGAGACTTATTGTCATGGACAGTGAGTGGTCTAATTTTCTACTTCACGCTGTACATCCCGGTTTTTAATTGTGCCAATCCATTGTTCATTGGCTGTATAAGGGAGCATTTTGTGTCTATGTCTAAACTAGGGAATAATATCTTTTTTTTTTTTTAAGTTACCCCATTTAAAAAAATCTAACTCTCTTTATACAGTTTGTCTCTTTTTGTTCTCTGGTGAGTCTTTGCTCTCCATCCTTTATGTATTGTACTAATACCAGGCTGTTAATTAAACCCTCAGTAATGGTTTCCTGATGGCTACAAACCTATGTCACCTTATTGGAAATATTTGGCCTGTGCTGAATGAGATCGGTGAAGGGGGACAAAATGATAATCTTCAGATTAGAATGAGAGTATATTATTGCTGCAGCCTTGTCTTCTGCCATTGTCAGCAGAAGCCATTCCTTCCCTTTCCTGTTGTCGCTGCAATCTTAGGAATGGGAATGAGGTATCAGCATTTTAATTCTTCCCGTTTCTGTGAAAGATAATAAGTTGTAAACTCTGCCTCTCTCATCTTGTATGAGAATTGTCTGGTGTACTCATAATTTCCCCAAACTGTAAAGGAAGTTCAAAGGCCTGCTGTCCAAAACAGAGTACTAATAAGGTCAGATTCTGAGTCCCTGTTCTTTTTATAAAAGGCCCAGGTCAGCAGGGTATAAATTGGTTGGCTTCTCAGCCATGCACACCCTGCAAACCTGAGGATGCTGAGTCACCGAGAGGGTAATTTTTCAGCCCCCTGTAAAGAGTCAAAGCTAAACCAAGGACTCTGCAAACCTGCTCCTAATTCAGAGCAGCCCAAGTGGGAACTTGTTTCCTCCTGTGCTTCAGTACTCTTGAGTCATTTCCCACTCTACGTCTGTGGAGTATATTCTATTCCATTACACACGCACAAGCTATATTAAAAGTACATTATTAAGGTGGCAGTGTTAGGAAATACCGGAATTAAGGTTATTTGTGCAACCTCAGTTCAGCCCCCTTGTGCATATTCATTATGATCCAGGCTCTACTGACGTGATCACGTGATCATGTGCTGTTTTTTCCCCCACAGTATTCCTGACTGACTTGGTACACAGAATGGACATGTTCGCTTAGGGCAAATCTACTCTTCAAATGTTGCATGCTGCTGTAGTGCTTTAATGATGATGCTGTAAGCAGATAGGAGAGAACTCTCCTGTCAGCATAGTTAATCCACCTCCATGAGAAGCAGTAGCTATGTCAGTGGAGAAGCTCTCCTACTGACATAGTATTGTCTGCATGGGGTACAGAGGAGGGTTAGGTCACTATAACTACGTTGCTTAGGGGTACGGATTTTTCACACCCCTGAGTTACAAAGCTATAGCGATATAGGTCTGTAGTGTAGACTAGCGCTTAGTGAGCAGCTGTTCAATACTTAGTTTTCTCTTCATTGCTCAGTGTGACTCCATGCCTTATTTCTTGCACACAATTGAAGACCTGTTTTAAAGACAGAATTCTTTCTTTCTCATGGGCTTTTCTATGGCACACCTGACTGTAACATCTGAATGCTTCACAGATATTAGTGAATCCATTTTCACAAAACTCTAGTGAGATGAGGGGATCGTATTATCCCCATTTTACAGATGGGGAGCTGAGGCATGGAGAGATTAAGGCCAAAAATATTCACTAATTTTGAGTGACCAATTGGAGATTTCTAGGACCTGATTTTTCAAACTAGTTAGCATTATATAGCACTTTATAGGTTCAAAGCACAATTTCCATTGACTTCAGTTGTTCAGCACTATTGTTTCAAGTTATCCAAGAATATGGGGAACACACAATTGGTGACCATCTGTCAAAAATGTTTGATTTAAGTGACTTGATTAGGATCATATAGGAACTCTGAGGTAGAGACAGGAATAGCATTCTCCAGGGCAGAATCCAATTCTTTATCCATGAGACCTTCCTTTGTCTTCCTGAAATTCCCTGCCTTTCCACTGCACACCTTCCAGCTTCTGGAACAAAAGAATCAGAAGTCCTACAGACAAGTCTCCATCAATACACAACCTTGATTCATTCTTGAGAAGGTGTGTCCTTTGCCCTGAATGAGGAAGGCGATCTATGGAAAGCTACTGTATCATAATGCTTGTGCTCCAGGGTTCTGAGTTAATGTTGCACAGGCAACCTCAGTTTTGGCATTTCCTAACTTCTGAATGACTTTGCAACCTTAATGTTCTCTTTAATGTGATTTTTAAAAAAAAATAAAAATTGTAATTTATATAGGTTCTTATACCACACTCATCACCTTACTATCTGATCTACTTTCAGGGGGGCATTGAGTGACACATATCATGTAAGGTTTGTTCTTTCTGTCTTCCGCTTACCCCATGGAAAATTGAACGCAGTAAGTGGTTTTGTTTTGTTTATGTACACATTTCTCAGTGTTTGCTAAAGATGGCAGGTCAAAGCAGTGCACCTTGCACCTGGAGCAGAAGGTGGAGGGACTTGTTATGACTCTTGCTTCCTATGGGAATTCGTTACACAGTTTCAAACCTGCCCCTGAGAAAGCTCTGTCTCCTGGACAGATGAAGTTTATGCTTAGGAGTGGGTATAATGTTGCTTCCTTGAACTATTGGAACAAATTGTTTGAGGCCGTAATGGACTCTTCATCTCTTGGAGTCTGTCAGTGATGGTTTGGTGTCTTTCTGAAACACATGCACTAGCTCAACGGGACTTGTGGGCTTGATACGATTATATTCAGTCCTAGGTTTCACATCTTCACAACGAAGCCAAATCATTAGCCCAATTTAATTTAAAATGGGAATGTATATCTTTTACACTGAGCTTTCTTGATACAAGATAAAAAAATCCAAGATATTGTTTGCAATAAGTAAATAACCTTATTTTATTTCAGTTTTTTCAGGAAGAGTGTTGTGGTTTTTTTGTTTGGTTGGTTTTTTTTAAGAAAAAGAGAAGTTACTGTTGTATTTAGTGTTTTATTTTTTTTAAAAAATTGTCTCTGCATTAGGCCTCTCCACTACAGTTTGAGCAGAGGCTGGTGCTATGAAGGAATGTTACCCAGATGCTTTATTTCATTTTCACTGTGTATTAAAACCCTCTATATGGTAAATCTGAGTTGAAAAGCTAACTAATTCCATCTGACTATTATTATTCACACTTGTTTTTAACCATTGAAAGTCATCATTGGTGATTAGCATCTCACACATTTTATTGAATAGTGAAAGCAACTAAACTTATTGAGAGAGTTTCTGTAATTATTAGAATTTTTTTCAGTTTTGTGGGCACTCTGTTTCTGATATAGACACCCCACAAACAGACATGCCAAACCCGTGGAAAAAAATGCAGAAATTGGGCTTGTTTTTGCCTTAATTGGCTTGTGAGTTGCTTGTTGACTAGTTTTTTGGCTTGCAGCTTGTTCCTTGTTTGGCTTGTAGCTTGTTTGTTTGTTTTTTCTGACTGGCTCATAGCAGGCAGAGGAAAGGGGAGGGAGAAAATCAGGGGTGCACAGTGGGCAGACCACAGTCCCAGACTGCACCCAGGGGGGATCTAGTCCCACAGAGTGTTGGAGTTCTTAGGGATTGGCTTGTTTTGGCCTTGTTTTGAAAAGGGATTAGCTTGATTTTTGGCTTATTGTGAAAGTCAGGGTGCTTATTTATTGCGTGAAAGTTGGCAACTGTGACTACAAACATTAACTTTCTAGAAACAGGCATATGTCTCCCATAGATGTCCATCGCTTATAGCACAAAATGATATCTGATTGTACTAATATCCAAAAATCAATGTTGTCTCTCCTTGTCAATCTTTCTTTTTAGTATTCTTTAGGGACCATTTCTTGTATATTTTTGTCTTTTAAATGAAACATATCAATTATTAATTCTCCTCTATTCTCATCTAGTCCCTTAGAGGTTGAAGTGCTATGCAAAGAAACTTTGATTAATTGTTAAACCACTCCTGTGACCTAGAGAGATAAGTAATATCCACACTGTGGTAAGTTTTCCATCATTAGCAATTTTTAAATAAAGATTGGCAATTTTTCTAAAAGATATGTCTAGTTGGAACAAGAATTACTTTAGGGAAGTGCTATGGCCTGTGTTATGCAGGAGGTCAGACTAGACAATCACAATGGTCCCTTCTGGCTTAGAATCCATGACTCTACAATGAAGAGGTGCATCTGACCCAGACAGTGAAGTAACTTGCCGCTTAATGATTTCTGGTTGTTTTGGAATAAAAGTTAGATTTTCCCTCATTACCAGCCAGTCTTATGTTTTAAGCACTAAGACCATGGTGCTTGAACTGTGATCTGTGGACCACTGGTGCGCTCTCTCTGGAGGGAAGGCTTGGTGCAGATAGATAATTCTTCTTACACTTTCTGCCTGCTAAATCACATGGTAAAGAGCTCAAAATACATTAAATACTTCTGTAATACTGACTGACTTATGTAGTTGCCACTGTGATGTGATGTGATATAATGATAAATAGGATGGTAAGTGGGTCCATATAGTTATGACTGGGAGGGGAGATGATCCACAAGACAGTTTTTTTCTATTAAGGTGTGATTTATTGTGTGACTAAAGAATCACACACTTTGTAGGACCCCATGCCTTTGCTGGGAGCTCTGTGTGCTGCTTCACTCCTCTCCTCTCCTCTTTCCCTACCATGACAGGGGCTTTCTGTGCCACCCTTTTTCTCCCTTTCCACTACATGGCAGGGGTTCAGCATGTCCTCTATATCTCGCCCCCATACCATTGTCACCCATTCTCCTCCCTGTACCCTCACATTCCCTCCATGTCCCCTACCCCCACCATTCTTATCTCTCAGATAGAAAGATAAGAAATAAGTCTTCCAAGGTGTCAGTATTTTTAAACTGTATTGAGATGATGGGCAGAACTGACCTGAGGGTACTTGGATAGAAGATGTCAATACAGAGAGATGCTATGCTTTGCTTGGCCAGCAAGCTTTGAGATCCACTGCACTACATGTCACTCTTGTCTTTTGATTCTTACTATAAAACAAAAGCTCCTCCTAGATCAGATTTTCTATCAGCAGATTCCCTGTTAAAATATGCTAAATGGCAGAAAGTTGAGGAGGGATGTTGTTTTTCTGCCTTTAATGCAGCGTAAAAAGATGGTAGCATTTAAACTAACACCAGATGAGAGGTGATCTTGGATTCTCAACCTATATAGGCTAGCAGTGAGCAGTGCAGGATAGTTGTGAGAGTCTGGTGAAAAATCTCTGCTTTCTTATCCGTCAAGAAACCAGCACACATCCATGGTCCCAGAGGAGTTTGATTATTATTACGGATGTGTAAACGAGGGCAGGATTTGGCCCATAAGTCATAAAAGAGGAGTTGAGTATGTAATTCCTCACACCATTGTGAAAGAAATGCTGTCTACCAACAGTAAATTATCTGAAACTCCTTCCGGATGTATGAATGGTTCCATAGTCAGAGAGGGCTTGAGAGTTTAAAGCATAAAAATGACAGTCATAAATAAAGGTAGAAAAGCTCTGATCCCCACTGGAGTGAAATAACATAACTTTCCAAAGACACTAAATAGAGGCTACAATGGCGTCTTTGGAAAATACATTTCCTTAACCCAGGAGATGAGAGGTTTACTCTCCTCCCCTCTATCTTTCCACTTAGGCCTCTGGCTTCCAAAATAAAGCTTAGCAGTCTTGCTTATGGTATAAGTACAGTTTTCCATAGAGATTCACACACAGTAATGATTGGGACTTATTGTGTTTGTGTTCAAACTGTTATTAAGATTTTCCAGCAAACAAAATATCCACCAAATGTATGCATATATATTTTAATACTTTTGGATACTGAACTGTGTTTAGCAAGCAGGATACGATACGGACATCAGCAAACTTTTTAGCCCAAAGAAGGCAGGCTCGTTTCAGAGAACACAGAGAGCTGTCTACTACTTGCATGAGCACTCAGATTGTGTTTGCTCAGGTTTCTAGACACTCTTTGCTCACATGGGCATACTCAGAGACTTAACACTGTTAGCATACTCACACTGGTATTAATACTGCATTATCTCATTAGCACAGTCACTCCTATACTAGTAACTTGATATATAATCTCACAGGTTTTAAAAGGACAAATCCTAAATCACTGTTTAAATATAGCACTATTGGAAAGTCCTTGTGGTATCAAACCAGCAAAATAAGAAATGGAACCAAAATTCATAAATACAGGGTTAATGATTCTATAATCTCCATGTGCAATCATTTACTAATGATTCTTGGAATTTAACTACATTACCATGCTGTAGGTATTTCACATCTCACCGTCTCATTATAACAATGTGACTTTTTAACTTCACTTTGCAGTTAATTATATTTGAGTTCCACTAATAAAAATGAAGAGATTTGGCACTAATCTCTCACTGTTATAGTAACAGACCCGACACATGCAATTTCAAATGAAAAACTAAAGAAACTAGATAATTTTGTGGATGGATAATGGAGTGCAAGAGTCAGTAAGATCTAGGTCATCAGGTAGAACTCAATCCAGGCTGGTATTGGCAAAAAATCATTACCACTTGATGTGGCTATTTGATAGTCTATGTAGCAGTGGTGAAACTCCCACTGAAATTGATAGGTGCTATATGGGCAAGCACATCTGAAAATTAGGCAACTTATTTAAGCTATATTTAAGCACCAGACTTTAGGCACTCAAGTTTGAAAACTGTGTCCATCCAACTTTTGACTTCCTACACTGCCTCTGAATTTGGACCATTGGGTCTAAAGCCTGATCTACAGTTAAACTTAGGTAGACAGAGCTATGGCAGTCAGAGATGTGAAAAATCCACACCTCGGATCATCATATTTATGCCAAGCTAACCCCAAGTGCAGAGCCAGCTAGGCCAACAGAAGAATGATTCTGTTGACTTAGTTACCATCCTACAGCGACTGAAAAAACCCTTCTATTGCTGTAGTCTACAGTCTACAGTGTGGGGGTTCCATAGCATAGCTACTGTCATAAATGGATAGGTAGGTAAGGGTTAAGTTTCTTTTACCTGAAAAGGGTAACCGAACACCTGACCAGAGGTCCTCCATGGTGCCTGCCAGGAAATTAGATCCTGAATCGGTAAGGATTTCAGAGGGCCAACCGACCCTGGTGAAAATGTCGGTTAGGGCCTGGCACACTGCTTTAGCTCTGGTGTTACCTAGAGCCACTGCTTCTGGCCATCGGGTCGCAAAGTCCACGAAAGTCAGTACGTACTGCTTTCCCCTGGGTGTCTTTCTCGGAAAAGGACCCAGAATATCCACAGCTACTCGCGAAAGGACCCAATTATGGAAGTGGCTGGAGAGGGCCTTGCCAGATCTTGAGGCTTTCGACTCGGTGCACAGCCACAAGACTGGACATACCGGGCACTCTCTTGCCCATCCCCTCCCAGTTAGAAAGACTTCCCAACCGTCTTGTGTTCACTCCCCAGCATCCACTGGGATGATCAGGCTAAGCCAAGAGCTTCCCCTGTATTAGTTGAACCACCAAACGCTTGTGCAGTGCCCTTGTTCCTGGCGTCCACCAGAAAGAATTTCCCTGTATAAAAGTCCTTGGTCTATAAAACCGGGATCGGTCAAGAGCTGAGAGGCGGGGTTGCTCCGTGCCGCCGCCCAAGCGTTCGAGGTTATCATCTGCTTCCTGCTCAGTCCGGCTGTTCCCTTGAAGCTGGGGACTTAAACAATCCAGTTCTCTGATTGGTCCTCTGGTCAGGTGTTCGGTTACCCTTTTCAGGTAAAAGAAACTTAACCCTTACCTACCTATCCATTTATGACAGCTACAATGCCATGTCTATGCTGCAATAGTGCCTGTAGTATAAACGTGCCTTAAAGTAGCTTAATTCAGTGGAGTGGAAGAGAGGCCTATAGTAGGAAGAGCAAATAACAAGATTGGTGTAAGAAGGTTTCTGTTAGTCTTTAAAGTACATGTTTTTCCAGCTCTTTGGCTTGTACATTTGTCATAAACAGATAAGAAAAGTTAATAGCACAGAAGTACTTTATATCTCTTTGACTATAAAGGGTTAACAAGTTCAGTAGTCCTGGCTGTCACCTGAGCGGCGGACCAATCAGGAGACAGGATACTTTCAAATCTTGAGGGAGGGAAGTTTGTGTGTGTGCTGTTAGAATTTGGTTGTTGTTCACTCTGGGGGCTCAGAGGGACCAGACGTGCAACCAGGTTTCTCTCCAATCTCCCTAATACAGATTCTTATAGATTCCAAATAGTAAGTACTAGGTAGATGGCGAGTTAGGCTTATGTTTGTTTTCTTTATTTGCAAATGTGCATTTGGCTGGAAGGAGTTTAAATGTGTATTTGGCTGGGAAGAGTTCAAATGTGTATTTGGCTGAAAGGAGTTCAGATTGGTATTTTCTGAAAAGATTTTAATTTGTACTTGTATACTTAGGCTGGGAGGGTATTCCCAGTGTTTATAGCTGAAAGACCCTGTACCTATTCCATTTTAATTTACAAAAATAATTTTTACTGTTTTTCTCTCTTTAATTAAAAGTTTCTTGTTTAAGAACCTGATTGTTTTTTTTTATTCTGGTGTGAGACCCCAGGGTATGGGGTCTGGATTCGCCAGGGAATTGGTGGGGAGAAAGTAGGGAAGGGGGAGAGAGAGGCTAATTCTCTCTGTGTCAGGATTACTTTCTCTCTCAGGAAGAGTCTGGGAGGGGGAAAGAGAAGGAGGGGGGAAGGTGAATTTTCCTCTCTGTTTAAAGATTCAAGGAGTTTGAATCACAGTGATCTTCCAGGGTAACCAGAAGGGAGCTTGGAGAGGCAACGGTGGGGAAGGGTTTACTTTCCTTGGTGTTAAGATCCAGAGGGTCTGGGTCTTGGGGGTCCCCGGGCAAGGTTTTGGGGGAACCAGAGTGTACCAGGCACTGGAATTCCTGGTTGGTGGCAGTGCTACAGGTTCTAAGCTGGTAATTGAGCTTAGAGGAATTCATGCTGGTACCCCATGTCTTGGACGCTAAGGTTCAGAATGGGGAATTATACCATGACAACATTACATCTACTTTGATATTGTCTCTAAATTTGTCAATTGTTTACTAAATGTTCCTGCCCTGTTAAATGGTGGTATGTGTTGATAACAGATTACCATTCCTTTTCAATGAAAAAAATTGGTGGTAAATAGTTGAAGCGTCAGGGAACTTTCTTAAATTATTTGCTTGCAAAAATGTAATCTCTTTAACACATTTATTGATTACAAACCACAAGGGAACAACCTTCTTTTCAACATATTCTTTCTTCCGAATCTTTTTGACTGATCATTGTGCAGCTGTGGAATGGGAGGACAAGGAGTTGAGAGCATCATTGCATCCCCCCCAATTACCTGTAATTTTTAAATTTGTACTTCTCTTTTGTTCTGCTCAATTAACTGGCTTGCCTTAGCAAAGGGGCTGATATTTTAAAAACAGACAATGATTTAAAATTTCTACTTGAATACCTCATTTTAAAGAACATTGGACTCAAACTAATGCCCACTGGAATCAGTGGGAGTCCTTTCGTTGACTTCATTGAGCTCTGGTCTATACTACAAATTTATGTCACTATAACTACATCACTCAGGGGTGTGGAGCAATGTGGCTATACCAAACTAACCCCCAGTGTAGATAGTGCTATGTTGATAGGGGGCTTCTGCCTTTGACATAGCTACTGCCTCTCTGGGAGATGGAGTACCTATGCTGATGGAAGAAGATTTCCCATTGGTGTGAGTGGGAAATCTTCACTAAACACTACAGTGGCGCAGTGTAGCTTCAGCACTGTAAATGTCAACAAGCCTGGAGTTCTGTATTAGACTCAGAGAGAATATGGGAAGACACTGCTTGTGAAATGGATAAGTGTTGTATATTTTGCTTTTTATACAATAGACATAGTATGAAGAAACCACACAGGAAGAACAATTTCCTAATAACTAAGTTTTTATAAACTATACAAAACTTGCAATGCCTATATACATATACACACTGCTACTGTGGCAGATTTCTAAACATGGAATAAAATGGGCACCAGTTGATGGTTCACAACTAGTTAAAGGGATACTGTCTAACTGCTATATTCCTATGTGATGCAGGAGTGGGAGTTAGAAGCAGGGGTTTCTGTCTTCAACTCTGCCCGTTATGCTGTTTGACTTTGAGCAAGTCATTTAACCTCCCCACTTTTTGCATCTGTAAAACAAACATAATTATTCTTACCTGACTCACATGGGTGTTGGGAGGATTAATTAGCTCAAGCTCATGGTGTCCTTTGAGATCCTCTGGTGAAAGGTGTTCTGTAAGTGAAAAGCAATGTTAGTTTATTCAAATATGAAAAGTTTCTGTTAAAACTTCTGCCAAGATGCAAGTCTGACCCAGTAGAAGAGTGAGTATGTTAGTCTTTTATTGAAATTAAAGATTGTCTTTCCTGTTTGGGAGTCTTAGGTGTTACCCAATCTGTGAATATACTCGTTCACTCACACATTATGTCAGCACAGTACAGTTTTAATTAAAATTGATATTGCTCTCCTGGCGAGCTGGGCTGATCGGTTGAGCACAATTTGAACACCTGTGAACCTAGCTCATTGGCAAATGTATGAATAATATAGGCACTCAATCATTGTTTGCACTGTCCCATTTTCCTATCTTCAGTTCTCAGCTCTCAAGCACCAATCTATGACCCAATGGCTGCTTTATCAGTGAGGGAGACAAGACTCCAACCAATGCAAATCAAACAGGCTGAACAGGAGTTTCTCCTCCAACTGTTTGTGGGCAGGCAGTCATGAGGATGAACAGCAGGAGGCCAGCCCATCTGAGATTTGTACCTCATTAAGTGTATTTGATTAAACATTTTGAAAAGTTAGGACACTTTTTTTTTATTTTGGATTAAACACTGGATCAAAATTTGGCCTTGGAGATGGAAGGCAATAACTAAGTTGCAAAATTTAATACTAGTATTAGATAGTGGTAATCAGCAATTTACGTCCAATATTGCATGACTATAATTAAATCTATTCAATACTTGTATCAGTAAGCAGTGTGTGGGAGTGCATAGGGTTCTGGACTGGGAATCTGGTGATATGGGTTCTATTGCCCTGCCGCTGACCTGCTGTGAGACCTTTGGCAAATCCATCTTCTCTGTGTTTGGGATAGGGACCGTTTTTTTTTCTCTGTGTTTGTACAGCTCCTGGCACAATGGTAGCCTGATCTGAGCTGGCCTCTAGTTACTACTTGAATTCAAATAATACTACAGTAGTAAACAAAATAATGAAATAAAAATATCATTGAACCTAGATTTCAGCATCAGCTTAACAAAGCCTTTATATTTTCACCTACCATTTTTTTGTTGCTGGTGCAATGGTTTTATCATCATCTAAAAGACCTAAACTATGTTTTCAAATAATTGTGAGCACAGAATATATCTACATTTATTTCTGCCAGCAAGTTGCTAGTGCAAAAACAAGTCACTTAAAAAAATCATGGTGCATGATAAAAATACCTTACATTTAGATAAATAAATGTAATCTACGTGTGAAATATATATAAAAATCAAATATAGAATTCTCCACGTACCTGCAAAATTATGGAGTGACCTTTTTAAGTCAGGGCGGGTTCTATGGTAACATTATTTGGGGGCAAATTGGTATTTTGGGGTCCCTAGATGTTGCTATCTTAAAAAAAACAACAACAAAAAACAAATAACCTTCCAGGAGTCCAGGGCTAATTAGATCCCTGGAAAATCTTGGATTTTAAGAGTTTAAAATAGTTAAATTTGGCTACCATGTCAGCATGTTGCTCTGATTTAGAATTTATATAAAGGATGAAGTGTGTGTGTGTGTGTGTGTGTGTGTGTATGTATGTATGTATGTATGTATGCATATATGATTCATATTCTGGCCTTTTTGACAATAACTTGGGGCCCCTTGAAGATTGTTGGAGGGGCAGAAAGGACATTTGCAACCCTGTAGTCCTGGGCCTGTTTTAAGCATAGCAAAGTTTGCTATGTTTCCACAGTAAAAGATCATCTGTGCCATGAAGACCTCACAATGCAAATGGATAAGTCAAACAAAAAGTTAGAGGAAGGAAGTAGAATGTCCATTTTACAGATGGAGCTCGGAGGTGCATACAGATTAAGTGATTTGCCCAAATTCACACAGGAAGTTTGTGACAGAGCTAGGAACCAAACGAAGATTTCCTGAGTCCCAGCTCAGTATTTTACCCACACACTCACCTCTCCTCTCGTAGGAATGAGCCCACTGAGCCCCTGGTTGCTCATATAATTTAAACACAATAAATTATAGGAGATTATTGTAAGTGGGAATTATTTGTGTAGAAGTTTGTTGTGCACACAGGATTTCCAAATGAAACATAAATTCTGGTTTACACGGCTACATAAACATTGTCAAAAATCAGAATGGTCCATAAAGCTTTACTGCTCATTAGTCATAGAATCAATTAATTCGGCCCTATCTGCATATTGGCTAGGTTCTGACTGATAATATAACATCTCTGGTGTTCCTTGCGGTGTCTGATTGGACAGACTTCCCTTTTAAAACACCATAAAATCAGCAGATTAGTATATTATCTCTTATTCTTGTTTTTAAAAACAAATTTTATAGGACGGGAAGGGGGGCTTGGGAGGAGGTCTGGGACCTAGGCTTACGAGCTAAATTATTTATTATTTATTTAATGCATCATTTTTCTTGAAGACACAATATCAAATAAAGAGTCTTCTGCACTCCGTTGCCTAAGTTGATGGCTCAAGGGAAACCATCCCCAAGCTGTAATGCAGTCCATATGGCTGGCTGTTTGAAGTGCCCTTAGTACTCCATTAAAGATTCTCCATTTATACTTCTCAATCTGATTTCGATAAGACACAGGTTTCCTTTACCAGCCTGACTTGATACAAATGTGTAATGGATTAATTCCATAATAAATTATACTGACAATAAAGCTTTCTGGACAATTTTGCCTTTTAAAGTAACTTTTTTTATGTACTCTTATAAATCTAAATTGATTTTTAAATACAGAACTACTTGATATTTGGGCACATAATTTTGCACCATGTATGTTATTTCTTACTGCATTCTGTTTTTTGTCATGGTTTTGGAGTTACCTATGTAGCCTGCCCACCTGACAGATCCTGCTGAATACTAAGAGCTTTCTGAAATAGCATTGCATCTAGAAATGTGCTGAATCGAGGAACGTAGCTCACTGTCATTCAGGGAACTCCAGCTGGTTCCTATCTGTCCCAAGTGGTGTTTTGGCTCCATTACTTCCACACTCAAAAAGACATTTGCATGAAGTCTCTAATTACTTAATAGTATTAATAGTCGCCGTATTACTTCTAAAATCCTTTTGGTTCATTTTGTGACTCTCACCATCTTTTGTTCATTCTTACGTTGTCATTGCTAGATATAATTTGTATTGTGGTAGTGAGACACGTTGTACTAGGCATTGTACAAACAGAGAACCAAAAGACGATCCCTGGCCAAAACAGTTTACAGTCTAAGTTTAAGATGAAAATACCTATGACTGTTTTTGGAACTCTTCCCCTCTGTTCTGAATCCCACAATGACTGGCAAAGACACAGGTGCAGTAAGTGACTGTGAAGAAACCCTTTACTGATGGTCAAGCATAACAGATCATTATAATATTCTATCATACTATCTGTAGATGGTCTTGCTAGCAAAACAATATTCTGCTGTGAAATCCCACAGATTATATTATCTGCCTAGAGAGAGAGAGAACCATCAACCAGAGTGGTGGGTCTGGGCCTAAAAATAGATAGGTGGATAGCTCACTGAATCAGAGCAGGGAAGCACTGAAATTAATGGATCTGGTAAAGTGGGAGCAGCCAGGCTCTCCCAGGATACTGGGAATGGCATGGAGAAAAAAAAGAGAAACAGGAGATGCTCTTACCACCTCAATTTGCCATTATTTGTTGAATCAGCAGGGAGACTGAGAGGGCTTGAGGAGGAAGAGGAGAGAGGCAAGCCTGGTGTGGTTAAGGGGAAAGAATGAATGAGAAATTCTGGAGCTCTTGGGCAGGAAGGGGGAAAGATCTGACCAAATATAAAGGAAGAGGTATAAGATCCTATGTAGACTAGAAGAGAAGACAAAGGATATTTGAGTGAGAGAGAAGTATTGAGAGTCATGGCTGGGAGGAAGAGAAGTCTGGTGACCTGATGAGCAAGAAAGAAATAGCGAAAAGATGGGGAAATGGAAATAAGAAGAGAGAAATGGAGGGAAGATGAAAGAAGATGGACAAGAAGTTAAGAATGTGAGAGAAGAAATAGGAATATGGTATCCAGTAATAGCCATTAAGAAAAGGACAGAATTGACCAGAGAAGGAAACAAAAAAACTAGAGTGAAAGAACAAATGGAAAAAGAGAAACATTGCAAGTTAATCCTTTTATAGTAAGTACAGTGTTCAAATAATGTCCTTAAACACCCTCCTTTGATCTTAAGGAGGAATTCTGCTCAATGAGGATCAATTTAATCATAATATACTACATCCAGATCCATAAACCAACAAACTTTCCAAAGCAGACACACACATAGAAACAAAATCTCACTCTATCAAGGACAGAGTGAGTTTTTTAATATAATTTTAATGCCGAGACCAAACCCATTATGTTATAATGCACACTAATTATCTCTCAAAGTGAAACATTCTTTACCTTCAACCAAGTTGCTTTCAGAAATGTTTAACATCCTTCCTACTTAGAAAAGAAAGACAATATAGTTCTTCCCTACCTGATCCTTTAAACCTAAGTCCCAATGATCAATAAAAGCAAGGGACAGACACAACAGCTGCAGTAGGAAAGGATTTTTAGAAAGTATTTTATTTATCCATACAGTTAAATGGACACTTGGAGCAGTGATGACTGTGGTCCCGATCCTACAAAGAATCATGCACATACTTAGTGTTAGACATGTGAGTGGTCCCAGTGAAGTAAATGGGTAGTGTTCATTCAGCAATAGGGGTTCAACAAAGGCAGTCTCTGAAAAGCACATGCACAAGTCTTTGATTTTATCCCCCTGACTATATAAGTATTGGGTGATATCACTGAGTAATGGGGAATGCAAATCTCACCTCTTTGATGTAACCTCCCAAAAAATTATTGATAAATATATTTATTGGTCCAAGTATCTAGGCACTCTAATGCACATTAACAATATAATTTAAATCTCAGCAGTGTTATATGAGCACTTAAAAAAAGTCCAGCCAGCCACCTTACAAAATCTCCATTCCACTCCTTCACTGTTTAGGAAGCATACCCTCACCCTGGTCCAAAAAATGCTATCACTTAGATGTCTTTTGTGGTGTGCCTGCAAGGTCACCACATGAAAAATAAAAATACAAAAAACTTTGTCACCAATGTGGGAAGGAAAATAAATAGAGATCTATAAATACAGGGATTTCTGAAGTTGAGCACTCCAAAATTGAGGCGAACAAGAACAGTGGCTACTTTTGAAAAGCTCAACCATAAGGTCTGTGTACCACAGGGCAGATCTTCATCTAGTACACACTGTTGCAGTTTCATTGAAATCAGGATTTACACGTCTGAGGATCTGCCCCCATGTATATACTTCGTTATAATTCATACCATGGTGATGAACATGTTATGAATACCTGGCTGGGTGAATGCAAGGAATAGGTGCTTGGGAGATCTGGCTGTGAGCAGGAGGTGAGCAGTCCAACATTGCTGTGAACTTAAGGGACTGTGCAACCTGCTTCAGCTGGGGAAAGGGTAAATTCAGATATCTTATACATGTAAGTTTTTTAGCCTTTTTCATAGGTGATGGAACTAGTGGTGCTAGGGGTGCTCCCGCACCCTTGGGCTTGAAGTGGTTTCTATCATATGTAGGATTTACAGTTTGGTTCAGTGGCTCTCAGCACCCATTATGCACATTGTTCCAGCACCGCTGGGCTTTTGGCATGTTTTTATATCTGTTTTTGTACGTTTCTGAGGGGAAATAGGCAAATGTATTTGATGCTTTCCATTTTGGGAGAAGATGAATGCAAGCCTTATAATGTGGCTCCGGATTGCAGGTCTTGATTTCAAAACCCTTTCCCAATGTATGGAGTTTGCCAGATTTGCAGTTCTCCTTTGCTCCCGTGTTTAGTTTTGGTTCATGTGGGTATTTGAACCACATGGAGATGTCCATTTAAGAGTTATTTAACTAAGGAATTCCAGGCAATTATCAAATAAGGTTATGGGAATTTTGGAAGGAAGGGAGGTTTGTTTGCAGAAAAATGTTATGGTGTTGTTAGGTAGGAGGTCTGGCTAGATGGTCTAATGGATCTTTCTGATCTTAAATCCATGAATCATTCCCCTGCAGTTTGCACACAAAGGATACTTTGTGAAGGAGTTTCCTGTCTCCTTCACAAAAGGCTAGGATCAGTGGGGAGAAGGTGTGGGTTAAAAGGAGGGATGTTGTCTGTCCCCCCGCCCACCTTCCCACAAGCTTTTTGGAGAATTCCTATGAACAGTTGGTGCATTAATATTTTTCATGGTCCCTTTATGTGTTTTGCAGCCTTCCTGTCCAAGAGCTGGTTTGAAGGCACAAGCACTCAGTATAGCTATTTCTGGCTGCCTTGCAGCTTTTCAGGGACCCATATAAATCCTGGAAGTGGACTAAGTCATGAGGTGGGAATCGCTATTTGTCCTACAGGGAGGCAAACCCTGCCTTCCTGGTGGAACAATATGGGGAATTCTCAATTGAGAAGCAAGATTTGACCAAAAATCCGTACTCCTGTTTAAAGTTTAAAGGTTGGCATCATCTATCAGATGGCTAATATGGAATTCCAAACCACGTTAAAATAGATACAATTAGTTATCATATTTGAAGAAAAATCTTTAATTATAATACACTTTGCGTGTACTGCTGGTGGTAGCCATTTCACACATTACAGCACTTCTTCTGATTGCTTAATGATGATGAAAGCACATTAAAAATAGTTTTTTCTCTCCTCATCTGTAATTACCTCTGTGAAAGAATGTACTACTCCTTAAAGCAGGGGTCCCCAACGCGGTGCCCATGGGCACAATGGCGCCTACTGGGACATCTAAGTGTGTCCACATACTGGCTGGCAGACGAGCATCCGCTGAAATGCTGCCGCCGCCGAGCATCCAGAGGCGTCTTTGCTGATTTTCGGCGGTATTTCTGTGGTGACGCCTCTGGATGATGCTACTTGTTATCGGAATTTCAGCAGATGCTCATCCGCCACCACAGTCTTCTGTGGCTCATTGTCTGGTGCTGCCAGATGAAAAAGGTTTGGGACCACTGCCTTAAAGGAACAGTCTGGAGGCTACAGCTGGGACTGTCTGGGGTGTATCCAAGGAGACCCCAGGGCTGGTCTGTTTGAACAGGATGCTGAGAAAGAGAAAGGGAGTAGAAGTCATGCAGGCTGCAGTGGACGATGGTTGTTTCTCTCAGATTATAGGAGACAGACGTAACTAGAGACTTTGTTTGTGAACTTTAATTTTGGGAGCTGAACCAGGGCCCTGAGGTGAGGACCTTATGAACTGTGTATTGTAATTGCTCTTACCCTGAAACATTATTAAAAGGGGATGTGCTATTTGTCAGTGTGTGTTGACTTCTCCTTGCCCTGGGCTGTGAAAATGAACGTATTGCTGCCCCAATAGAGGAAATTAAGGAGGGGCATGCCCACAGTGCCACACGAGGCTGAAAGCCCCTCTCTCCTTCCTATGCTGCTATTACGGTGGATACAGCTGTAAAGTTTATCTCAGTAGTAAAACAGATTGTCTCCTCCAGGACCTGGTCTGTTGGTATAGGTCTATGAGCCTCTGTCTGTGAGAAGTGGGGAGCATGTCACAAGTTGAAACATCTCCTTTCCTGAGGACCATAACATATCTATGATCCTCCCAGCTGCAATCAGCCACTGCAGTGAAAGACTTAGTCACTGCTTTCCGAAGCTCCAGTGTATGGAAGTATTCACCGCAATTTCCAGCATGGCCAGTAAAGAATTCTGAACATTGTTAGAGACTGCTCTGAACTTTGATTAAAAGTTTAAAGCATTCTAGTTCAATGGCTTCTGTCAAAACCTTTTGACTATCCAGATGTCATGCTTAAGTGTTCCTTATATAACCTGGTATCCATGCTTGAATGCTTCTTCTGAAGATTGGTCTAAATTGTAAAGCTATGGAATTAAATTGGTTTCTACGTTATAGCTTCAAAGACATGGAAAAACAATAGTGAGATAATTGTCTATGAATAATCACAGGGTGAAACTTCTAAATAGATAAAATAAGGAATATCCAGGGTAAGATTGTTCTTTAGGTTGGAGGTTTAGGTGGAGGGAGGTTAGAAAATAAGTGGGTGAGGAGCCCTTAATCTGTTTCTGGGTAGAGAGTTAGTCTCAGGTAGGAAGGCAAGTGAAATAGCAGACTCATAAACTTAATGTGGGCAGTAAATAATGGAATTCTTGTCCATCTATTCTTATTTGGGTTGGGCTGAAAAGTGAATGTTTAAATCTGATTCCACTCGTATATAGTGTTACTCTTTACAGTAACTGGGGAAAAATCTGCTTTTAGTTTTATTGCTATAAAGCCAGAGTAACTCCATTGAAATAAAATTAATGGAGTTACTCCATCTTTATAGTTATGTTTGTAAGGGCAGAAATTAATCTACTGTGTCTTTTCCAAAATGCAGTGTCCTCACAAGACAGCGATGCAAAGGGTCTGGGAAATTACTTGTTCCCATTCACAATTACTTGCACAATTGAGCTAAAGCCTAGATTTTTTGAGACTTTATTCAAGATTGAAGAGGGTGCCATGGAAACACTGAACTGCATGAAATATTTAATATACATTTTGCAAGAGTGGTGTAGATCTTCACTTTAGAGAAAATGAACAAAGCTGGTAGAGTTCAGACAAATCTCTCTCTCTCTCTCTCTCTTAAATCAGTACTATCCAATGACCTATTTTCAGAGGTCCTGAGCACCTACAGCTCTCATTAACTTCAGTGAGGATTGTGAGTGCTCAGCACTTCTGCAAAATTGGGCCACAAGCTCTTAAATCTGCAGTTGAGACCTTAAATTCTATCTGAGATATTGCCAAGAAAGAACCACAGATCTATCTGTGCTATGTTTGTTCTTGGCTCAGAGATCCCTGTCCTTGATTAGCCTTGTTATTTGATCATAGAACTGAGTCAAACACATAAATATGTAGAACTTTCATGATGCTTTCTACATCTCTGAGCCAAATGGGAGGTGAACACGGAGTTTTTCCTAATGA
>NC_133769.1:19525388-19610853 GCF_003597395.2 Chelonoidis abingdonii | reverse complement strand
GGGGCTCTGAGGATATGTTGATTTGTTCCGGTGTTAGTGTAGGGAGTGTCCTGAGTAGATGGTGCAGTTTCTTAGTGTATTCCTCAGTGGGATCTGAGGGAAGTGGCCTGTAAAATAACAAATAACAGGAAGAAATACTGTAGGATAAAGGGGAAGGGAAATCATGGGACTCAACTCAAAATCATCCAGTTGTCTTGTCACATGGAAGGACTAAAGCCCAGACAAGGCATTAGCCTTGTTCTGCCAAGGAATTTCTTGTAAAGAGTCCAAAGTGAAATACAGATGTCCCATCTCATCCAACGTCAATCTGGGCTGGCACTAAGCCATGCTGGGGGCTCACTCAGAATTGATTGGGCCCTTCAAGAAGCCCTGCCTCACGATTGGGAAATTCAGCTATGTGAGTTGGAATGGGAATGAGCGTGATCGGAAGCTGCCCTTAAACACATTTTTGTATTAAATATACATGTGGAACCAACCCCAGCCTCAGCGGAATATCAGAGTATAGTTAAAACCCTACATAAAATTCATAGTGCTCCGGTGAAATTCCTTCCTTATTGTGAAGCTTGAGTCCACAGCACTTTATTTAACATTAGCAGGCAGAGATAAAGGTTGGTTTGCATTGGCTCAGCAGAGAAGTATTTGAGACGCATTGCTCTCATTCAGCATTTGGATGGGCTGAGCCTCCCTAATGCATCTAACTCACTGGCACCTACTGTTTATTTCCAAATGTCTTACAACAAGAGCTTATACAGGGGCAGAAAATCTTTCTTTTTTTTTTTTTTTTCGGCAGTAACATGATTATCAGGACAAACTTTTGTAGCTCAAATCATGCTTTTGTTGGGACTGGAAATGCCCCAGTGGGTTTCTCTAATCCCTCTTGAGAGAGACATCCTGGGGCAATCAACTCATTTGTACATTCTCTACGTTTTTTTCTCTTTTTTCTGCGGAAGGGAAGAGCTGGTTTGTTGCCAAGACCTGTTTAAATGGTAGCCTATGTAGTTCATTCTAAAAACACTCATTTATCATTCACAAATTAACCTTGTAACAGGATAGCTGCTCTTATTTTCATTGTCATTTTGCCCTTTGGATAAGACATTGCAAACACATAGAAATCCAGCCGAAAGAGCATATGTAATGTGAAGAAGGTAACTCTGAATGGCATCACTATAATTACAAGCAAAGATAAGTAACCATACATCTTCATTTCCCACATACTAGATCTATTAATAATAGAATGAAATGTAATTTGTGCTAAATATTGCGCAGTGCCTCATGCCAGCATCATAATTGCTTTCAATCAGGTTGGATCTTAAATGAAAAAAAAGTTCAGCCTTGAATACATGCACAGTAGTAATGCAAAATGATTTTAAAATGGTATGTCCCATTTCTTTGGCGCTCAACGTGATTTTTGGCATGAGGGATTTTATAAGCAGCGTGTTGTATGGTCAGAATATGTATGGAGCTATTGTACTTTATTTTTAAATCACACACATATATTATTGTGGAGGAGGAAAACAATGTCTTGGCATCTGACACAAACAGCTTTCTCTAATGAAAGACACTATAGATGTAACTCTTTATAGTAAACATGAAGCCTCTTTCAGGTTATGCCTTGTAAAAGCATTGCAGACAAATTTAAAGAAAGGGTCAAGATTTCTGTAGCAGATCTGGATGCTAGACTTGCCCCCTACTCTTTTTTTGTTTTGGTAAAGTTTTATGGGCTCTGTTCGCGCACACTTAGAGGCTTTTCTCTCAAAAGGACTTTCTTGTAGAGGAACACACTGCAAAATGTGTGATTTCTGACACCTTTCCTGATCCCTGCAACTCAGGCCTAAATTTATGTTCTCTGTCATGTATCTTGCTCTACAGGGGCACGAAGAAAAGAATGCCTTATTTTTTTTTTTCATGTGGTGACACCTTTCTTCAGACTGCCCTTCCTTCCCCTTGGGCATATACATATTTTATGAATTTTGAAGGAATGGTCTCTTTTCTTGAATGGTAGGTTGAGCTGAACAAATTACAGATTGCAGGGAATATGTTTGTTTAGGATGTAAGGGCCTAATCCAAGGTCCTCTGAAGTAAATGGGATTTTTTCCATTGATTTCAATGGGCTTTGGATCAGTGCCTTAGTCCTTATTCCTGTTCATGAACTGTTTGCAAATTGACTTCTTTTTTAATTAATTTAGTAGTAATTAGTCAATTTATCCAAACAAATTTCAGCCTATGGGTTCTTCATGGAGCGTTTACTTCAGCTGCTTACCATTTTGCTGTTCATTGTTTGTTGCGTGATTGGTCACATGATATTGTTTCTGTGCCATGGTTGGAATGACTGAAACTTTTTAAACAGATAAACTACCACAGTAGCTAGTAGAGAATGCACTTTTTAATTTGCAAACATCTTTAGTGGCATGCCATTACGGGTATTCATGAATCATACATCTATTCGCCAACACTGGTGTGTGCAAAATCCCACTTGGTCAGAAAATAGTGAGTGTGTTTTGCTGATTTTTTTTTTTAATTTCAAAAAACTTCAGATACTCAATTTTTTTACCTTTAGGTTTGTCTATTTTCAAAGAATTCAAAAATTGTGGGGAAAAACTGAAACCATGAAAGTTTTTGCATCTGAAACAAGGACATTTTCCATTGGAAAACAAGGTTAAATTTATTTGTTTTTCTCCTCTGTAATTATATGTTCCATATAATCAGGAGGACAGGCCATAGAGAACAATCCTGCATAGGTAGGATGACTGGGTAGGCTATCTAACAGTTGAAATGATAAAGTCAAAATGAAGCACTTCAACCTTATCAAAATGCTCCATTTCAGTAATGTTGAAACAAAATGTTCTGATGTGGTCATTTCAAAATTTCTGAAAATACATTTTCTGGGTGTTTTGTTTTGCAGGAAACTTCAAAATTTGATTTTGGCTTCACATTTGAGGTGAAGGGGTATCTTGAAATGCGACTTTCCTGTGGAATTGAAATTCCAGGTTTTGAGCTGCTCTAGTGGCAGCATTGTGAAGTCGAAGCCAATTCCTGACCTTCACTGGGACAGGTGAGATTGGTCAATGGCATTTGTCCTGCCTAGGAGGACAGGATGCCCCATCTAGAGGGATTCTTCATGGGATTTCATGTGTGACCCTTTTGGTTTATTGGCCGAAGTCTGAAGTGTCATGCTGGAAGGACAGAGGAAACACAGAAATTTGCAGTAATCAGGTCTAAGTAAAACAAGCTTTGGTTATAACACTTGCAAAAGCAAAAATGAGGCTTCTGATGGATATTTCCTTTTGGTTTATTTGAGGTTCACTCTCATCTCTTGCCTTATTTCGTTTATTTATCCAGACTGTAAACTCCCTGTGAGTAGGGACCTAGCACTTGTATTTGTTTGGGTGCCTATGACACTTTATGAATAGGAATCTGTAACATCCATTATTAAGTGACTGGTTTTTGACAACCTACATAGGGATGTCAGCCAGTTGTGGTGCTTGGAGGAAGGTGTCCAGTTGTTGTCCTCTTTTCTGTTTTCCTCCATTGTCAAACAGCCAGGGAGACTTTGTCCTTTCATGCAGAAACCTTCCCCCTCTGGACTTGCCTAGTGTTTGTGGGTGCAGCTCCAAATCAGGGTTTGGATCTGTGGCTGGGCTCTGCACCTGCAAAGTGAAGGACTTAGGATATGGCATGTATATTGCCTGTGTATTTATATAGCAAGAGAGAAAGCAAACTCCTTACACATGAATATGAGTGAAAATTAAAGTGGCATTCGGTCAGCTGAGCACACCAGCAAGATGATGTTGGCCTAGTCTCAGGCAACTTTTGAGCTGCCAAAGGCAGCCAGTGGTGGTCTCACCCAAAAGACATGAGAAGATGCCAGCTGGGAAGAAACCCACTAACCCACAGGCAGCTTCTAAAAACAAACTGGAGTTTCAGAATTTGAGAGTCATGTCCAGGAGTAGTTTCCAGGCACACCCTGGCACCAGGGACTTCTCATCATTCTTGTCAGTGGAAACACTGTACATGGAGAGTGTATTAAGCCTATGAATTTAAGCCTATACATTATGTTTCATTGTTGACACCTAGCTGGCATAGCATTACTCCAGCAAGTCAAACTTTGTTTTCAGTATTTTTTGCGAAATATGTTAGTTTAACTCTTTGGTTGCAGCCAAGATATTATAAACAGCTCTCAGATACAGATTTAATTCAGAGTTAACTGAGGCTGATCAAATCTCTTCTGTAGTCCTCAACTCCTAGTACTGTGGATGAAAGTACAGAGGTCTGAGTTAAGGATGCAGGGTGTCTCTTCTGGTTGGTTTGCATGACATTTTATTTCACTATAACTTTTTGTCTATAAATATCCTTCCTTTAGGGAATTGATTTAATCATGAATAAATAGCCATCATGAAATCCTTCCTGGAAAAGGTTTGAAAACATGTTTAAGAGAATACACCATAAAATGTATCTTTCATTTTAGGGCTATCATTACACGCTTGTGTGAGAAGTTCTACAATGTTACAACCACACATTATTATTTATCATGTATGTGACAGTAGCAGCTAACTACTGGCCCAAACACTGACTGGAGTCCCACTATGATAGGCACTGTGCCTGCATATAATAAGAGCAGGGCCGGTACAAGGAAGTTTTGCGCCCTAGGCGAAACTTCCACCTTGCGCCCCCACCCCCCAAGCCCTGTGGCAGCTCCCCACTCCCCCTCCACCCTGAGGGGCCCCCCTCCCCCCCGGTGGCAGCTTCTCTCACTGGGGAGCCATGCAGCACCTCCCCACCCTATCTCACCTCTGCTCTGTGTCCTCCCCGAGCACGCCGCCCCCACTCTAATTCTCCTCTCCTCCCAAGCTTGCAGTGCCAAAAAGGTGATTGGCACCGCAAGCCTGGGAGGCAGGAGAAGCGGAGCAGCTACTGCGTGCTGGAACCCCTGGGCTGCCAGCAGCCTGTTGACTCAGGGGAACCCCTAGGCTGCTGGCGGCAGCTCAGACTTCCTCTCCCTCCCAGTGCAGCAGCTGCTGAAACGTTTCAAAAAAAAGTTGGAGGTGCCACTTTTTGGAGCCCCCAAATCTTGACGCCCTTGGCAACCACCTAGTTGGCCTAAATGATAGCACTGGCCTGGAATAAGAGTCAGTTCTTGCCGTGAAGAGCCTAAATGGACAAGACAGACAGGAAATATCATCCTCATTTTACAGATAGGCATAGAGAGATTGAGGTCCAGATTTTTAAAGATATTTAGGCTTGCCCTAGGTCACCCGGAAAGCCTGGGGCAGAGCTAGGAACTGAATGCAAGCCTCCTAAATTCCAGTCCAGTGCTTTAACCAGAAGATGATCATACCTCTTGGTTACTGAGATACTTCCAGCTGGATTGCACTATAAAAGCATAGGCTGTAATGCAGCTGCATTGCCACAGAGGAACCTCTAGAGGCACTATTCCTCCCAGCACTTAGGGGGAACACACCCATTCAATTACCCCCTTTGGAGCAGGTAGTTTCTGCTTCCCACCATGGCCCTCCAAACCCACAGACTAGTCTGGCCCCAGAACTTTGCATCATTTTGGATGATATCTACTCCAGAAGGTGCTCCCAGAGTAAGTATTTCCTGGATTGAGGAGAGCACAGGAACTTTTGTTTTTCCTTGGCCCTGTGTGGAGGTCGTACCTAATGTGAAGGGTATACCTGGTGTGGGAAGGCTCCTCTCCCCACTCTTGCACCTTTGCTCATACCAGGGTGGCGCACAATCTGGCTTCTTCAAGTTCTTATGAGCTAGTCTGTAAAAGCTAAATTCTGCCACCCTTACATTAGGTAACACCTTACGCCATGAGTAGCTCCACTGAGTTCAATATGTCTACTCATGGAGTAATCTACTATTCACCATGAATAAGGGTTACGGAATCTGGCCCTCAGTTAAGGCTTGTCTATGCAGTAAGTTACTGTGTGATAGGCCAGGGTGTGAATTTACAGTGCTCCAACTTGCCATACAATAACATCTCAGGTGGACACTGCTCCAGCACGGTTAAAGTCCTGGAGTGTAGCTTAGCTGCTACTTTTTGAAAGTATAACCACTAACTAGCTCTCTGGGACTTTCACTACACTGTAGAAGCATCCATGTAGGATGTTATTGTGCAGCAAGCTGGTGCACTGTAAATCTGGCTTGCTGCACACTAACATGCCATGTTAGTGTTGGACATGGGTCCAGGCAAAGTCCTGGATCCAACGTGCCACTGAATTTTGTGATTGAAGCTTAAATCTGCGGTGAGAATATTCAGATCTGGATTTACCTTGCTCTGATGCCTCCATAATATGAACTTATATTTTGGTTTCATCAGTTTTTAACTTTTTGCCATGAAACACTGTTTTGATGTCACAGATTCACTGTTGCTAAGATGCTTAAAGTGTGTGCAAAAGCATTAAGATATCTTGCCACTCATCCCCAAATATTCAAAGGTCTGGCTACACCAATGTGTGTAATTTACTGACATTTTGACTTGAATATGATAATTTTGACAGACAATATTTTCAAATGTGGGGGTCTGAAGTTAGGTAGCTACATAAACAGACTGACTGGGAAGTGATGAGCATCCACAGCTCCCATTGATTTTAGCAGTAGGCTAGTCTGAATAAGTTCCCTTCACCTTGATAGAATATGTCTGACTGCATAGACATACTTACTCTGGCTTCACACTCTTTTCCTCAGTTGTGTATGTATGTGAATTATCTGCCAGCCTTTCAGAACAAAGACCTCTATGTCTCCACAGAGGAGGGGCAGGTTTGGCACCTGCCAGTACCAAAACACCTGCCACTAAAGGTGAATGCCTGTTCTCTTTGCAGTCTCTCTGCTGAGATTGCCAAGTGGAGCAGTGACTTTTGTGACATGAGGACCCTGTCAAATTGAGACTAGATAAATACCACCAAACACATTAGAAATAGGCCACTGCACAGCCACCAGATCATAGTACCACTTCCATTGAGTGATGGTGCAGGTTGATTGTAAATCAGCACCCTAGACTAGAAAGGCGGTAGAGTCCATTTCCATTGATTTGAGCCATCTGGTACCTCTGAATCAGCTTTACTTTGCAAAAGAATATTCTCTTATGGTCATGGTAAAATATTCTATCAAAAGGTCAACATTTCCCTTGTTACTTGATCAAATTCCTAAGGGTTGTCAATACTTGGGGCAAAATTCCCATTGGGCTTCAAGTAGACTTGTGCATGCATAAAGTCTGTAGGATTTGGCTGTTGCAGTCAGTAGCTAAATCCTGATGCTTTTTTTTGAAAGTGTACCCCCAGGTTTTTCACAGTGTCTTGATGGATATGCCAAAAATTCCCTGTTCCTTATGTACTGTGGGAACAAAAAATGGTTTTCTTCTGGTGTTTGCGGTGGATACGTCTGGACTATTATACTGTATATATCACATGCAGTGTTGATGTCTTAAAATTCTCCAGAATGAAGTGAACTGATGTCTTAATTAACTTCCACTTAAGAAGTTATCTGCTTGAAGGCCATTCAGGAGGCATTAAGCTATTTGAGGGTGACAAATGAACATACATGAGGAACCACACACCACCCAGTGGGAGACCTGACGACAAACATAATTATTTCACTAGTGGTGCCAAAGTGGGCATTTGATTGGAAAACTTAAATATATACCACTGTTTTAGGAGAAGTGGAAACAGTATGGGCTTTGTTTGAACTAATTGATTATATGTAGTTCATAATATATATTTCCATAGGAAAGTTTAAGTTTAGTGTCATTGTTCATCCATCATGCTTTTCTATGTACTAACCTAAGCGGTATAAAAGGGTAAACATTTGTATATACCATGAAACTGGTCTGGTTTACACCCCCTCCCCCAACAACAACCACAAATTAAATCAAGATTAACTTTGGAGCTGTAGAATATATTTATATTTGCTCTGCAGGTGTTGATATTGAAGTATCAATACAATCTCAAAAGATGTTGGCTTTATTCAATTTTATTTTAATTTATATAGTGATAGTTAGTGGTAGCCTTTAATTATGCACAGAACCAAAGTTTCCTAAGTGAAAACTTAAGATCAAAGGGCATGAATAATGGCCTTAAAGCATCTCCCCTTACACAAGCAACTCTTAGCCTCTCTGCTGTCCTTTGGTATAAATTAAGCACCTTAGGATAAATGTTAAATAAAACATGAAGCACAGAAGGTTTAGATTTCACAGAAGATGATTAGCTGGATTGCAGATGGGAAAAGGAGCATGGGAAAATATAAACTAATCACTTCAAAAAAAATTAAACAGTGCAAATGATCAGATTTGATTTTTCTAATAACTTCCCCCCATTTTCCTTACTACAAAACTGCTTAGGTTAGTGCCATGGCTATGTTTTTCTATATAAATTTTCATGCTTCACGTTTAATCAAGCTGAGAAGCCTACAGCAGTGCAGTCATTCCACTGATTTCAGTGGGCATTGGTTTTAGGGCCTGATCCAGTCCCTAGTTGTTACGAACAATACAAACATGTACATCCAATTGCAATGGAAAAGGTGCACCCCATCTGTGCCTCATGAAGCACTAACTTAAAGGCCAGTTGCTTCCAACATATATGAGTCAAATTCATTCCTATGTAATCTAAAAAAAAGGGGGATAGAGAATAAGACGGAGAATATATTATTGCCCTTATATAAATCGATGATACTCCCACATCTTGAATACTGCGTATAGATATGGTCTCCTCATCTCAAAAAAAGATATACTGGCACTAGAAAAGGTTCAGAAAAGGACAACTAAAGTGATTAGGGGTTTGGATGGGTCCCATATGAGAAGAGATTAAAGAGGCTAGAACTTTTCAGCTTGGAAAAGAGGAGTCAAAGTAGGGGATATGATAGAGCTATATAAAATCATGAGTGATGTGGAGAAAGTAGATAAGGAAAAGTTATTTACTTATTCCCATAATACAAGAACTAGGGGCCACCAAATGAAATTAATGGACAGCAGGTTTAAAACAAATAAAAGAAAGTTCTTCTTCACACTGTGCACAGTCAACTTGTGGAACTCCTTGCCTGAGGAGGTTGTGAAGGCTAGGACTATAACAGGGTTTAAAAGAGAACTGGATAAATTCATGGAGGTTAAGTCCATTAATGGCTATTAACCAGGATGAGTGTCCCTAGCCTCTGTTTGTAAGAGGATGGAGATGGATAACAGGAGAGTGATCACTAGCTGTTAGGTTTTGTTTTTTTTAAATGGAGGTAGCCTATCTCCTAGAACTGGAAGGGGGCTTGAAAGGTTATCAAGTCCAGCCCCCTGCCTTTGCTAGCAGGACCAACTACTGATTTTGCCCCAGAGCCCTGTCAAGGATTGAGCTCACAACTCTGGGTTTAGCACGCTAATACTCAAACCACTGAGCTATCCCTCCTCCACTGTGGGGCACCTGGCATTGGTAGACAGGATACTGGGCTAGATGGACCTTTGATCTGACCCAGTATAGCAGTTCTTATGTTCTTATGATTGCCTTCAGTGGTTTTACATATGATTAATTGGATCCAGTTACAATATCTGATCATGTTATTGGTATTGCAATCCTTGGAAAAGAGTTAAAAGGTAAGGCCCAAAGTCTATACAATTTGGAGAAGGTATTTGTACTTAGAATTGGCTTCTGTATGTTGAGTGAATAAAGACACAGGATAAAAGCTGTGTATTTATTTTGAAGAAAATGTTATGCTTTTATGCAGTGTGTCAATATGCCACAGAAAAATAGCTCTTTTAAATTAATTAATACTTTGGGAAATCATAAAATGAAGATGTTTTGCTGGTATTTTTCTTTAGTAATTTTCTATCTGGCATTTTTATTTGAATGTGTGTCAAAAGCTTTTGGATCATGATCATAAAGCTTGAAAATATGTATTTGTGTTCAAGCATGAGCAATCCTAAATGCATTACAAGAAGGAAAGTGGCATTTCTTAAACTGGGATGTCTCCATATGGTCTACTCTCTAAGTGGACACAGCTATTGCTAAATTGTCTGGTTTCCTGAAAAGTTAGGGTCCCAAGCTTTGATCCACAACCCACTGGAGTAAATGAGAGTCCTTCCATTGATTTTAATGAACTTTGGATTGACTTCAGTGGTCTTTGTGGTAAGCTCCAGCAGAACTTAAAACCTGCTAAGTGTGTGCGTGCATGCACATGTGTGTAGAGTATCTGTATAAAAGAAAGATAATTCAACAAAATAAGATACCACAACATTGCAAGGGAAATAAGGAGATATATTTTTAGGCTAGGCTTTTTGTACCACCACCCCCCATTAATTCATGGATGTAGCACATTGGTGGGAAGACATTATAGAAGCTAATAGATTCCAGCCAATGAGATTATGTTATATGGACACTCTGAAAACCTTCATTAGTCAAACAGCTCTAGCAAACTCATTATATACCTCTCCCTTGATATAACACTGTCCTTGGGAGCCAAAAAATCTTACCGCATTATAGGTGAAAACGCGTTATATTGAACTTGCTTTGATCCACCGGAGTGCGCAGTCCCACTCCCATCCCGGAGCACTGCTTTACCGCCTTATATCCAAATTCATGTTATATCGAGAGGCATTATATCGAGATAGTGGTGTATTACACACACAGAATAAAAAGAGTGATGAACTTAGTTCATCGTGACAATTAAATCTTCAGGAGAATAAATAAATAGATTTTCAGTAGTTCAGTTGTAATCATGGTACCATTTCAAAAATAAAGGGAGTTCACAAATCATGCTTATTAAGAGTTCAATCGTACTATTTAGACATAGGACTGCATTAGCGTTGAAGAGCTTGGAGAAATGGGATGCACTCTTTCTCCAAGGATCCTCTCACACCTCCTTGGTTCATAGAGGGTGCATGTGCACTGCGACACCACTGCATGGAGTTCAGCATACTTCTTGTAGCATGGCTGATGAGTGGGTGGGGAGGAAGTGTTCTGAGCCACGGCTCTGGCTACTCTGCCTCATCCTGCCCCCTTTTGCATGCCATGTGCCCTGTTGAGAGAGGTGCGGAAGTAATTCTGCTTGGCCATGCAAATGGCTTAGGCTCTTGACTCTGTGCCCATCCACTGCGTACATGCGTAAGGACAATGCAGAATCTGGCCCTATAGTAATACAATTAGTTCTATTTTTTAGTGCTTTCTATAGCTCCTTTTAAAACCACACTGGACACAGCGTTAAAAACACTTCGTAGGAAACAATTCCGTGCTGCCTCTGCCTATGTCTATTGACTTGCTATGTCTTTTGTGGCTCTAACATCAATTATTCTGTTAATTACATCATTACACTGATCTTCTGAGTCCTCAATGGCATGGCTTTATAGAGCAATAAAGGAATCTCTCTTTACTTCTGTAGCAGGCCTCTCATAAAATGTTCAGCATTTTGCAGAGGCGGCAGTCTTAATACCCATTGCTTATTACACTAATCATAATCATTCCACTGTTACCTTGAACTCTTCCCATCTGTTGTATCCGTTTATTGTCTCTTGTCATATACTTAAACTGTATGAGCTTTGGGTACCTCTGCACAGCCCATGGCAGTGAGCATCCCAGCCCAGGTTGACAGATTGAGGCTCCTAGGTCTACAATGCTAAAAGTAGCTGTGTAGACATTGTAGCTTGAGCTCTGGCATCTAGGGTGGGGTGTGGCCTTCAGAGCTCGAGCTCCAGCCAGAGCTGTAATTTCAAAGTGCCACGTACACTGCTATTTTGAAAGTGTAGTGTGAACCTGAGTCTGTCGAACCAGGCTGGGAGGCTTGGTGCCCTGTTGACCCATGCTGGGGTTGTCTTTTCATCATGTGTATGTTCAGCACCTAGCAAAGGGTTGATACTTAACTGGGCCCTCTAGGGGGTATATCAATCCAAATAAATAATAACTTTTTTACAAGTGATTGATAACACAGTTGTGTTGCACTGAGTTATTACGTATTGCCAGTGTACTCACATTGCAGTTACAAAGTATCATGTGATATTTCCAGTAAGATTAGGCCCTGCCATATACTGGCTAGGGAAACCATGTGATAAAGGGCACGTCCACACTACCCGCCAGATCGGCGGGTAGCGATCAATTTTATCAGGGATCGATTTATCGCATCTCATCTAGACGCGATAAATTGATCCCCACCGTGCTCCCCGTCGACCCTGGAACTCCACCAGGGTGAGAGGCAGAAGCAGAGTTGACGGGGGAGCCGCAGCCGTCAATCCCGCATTGCGAGGAAGGGAGGTAAGTCAAAATAAAATACATCAACTTCAGCTACACTATTCTCGTAGCTGAAGTTGCATATCTTACATCGACCTCCCCCCCACCCCAGTGTCGACCAGCCCAAAGGTTTGATGGAAAGCTGCTAAGGTGGCTTCACAGGCTGAAGTAGTCATCCATAATCTCCTCTTAGTAATACTGGTTCAACCTCATGGACTTCAAAGAAGTAGGAGACAACAAGAGGAGAATTTGACTGAGTGTTATCATTGTAATCTTTCTTTCCTTTTTTTCTTTCATAATTAGTTCAGGCTCTTCATCAACTCATGTTATCCATGTATCATTTATACATCCATTGTTTATTGTCCTCATCATTCATTATTGCTTTCCGGGCATTTGACAGTTTTACATCATTGCAGAGGAGGAAATTATAGAGCAAATTAACTCATTATATTTTTATCATCTTCATCTTATTTAAAGCAAAGAGGAAATGTGACTCCAAGCCCAGTTCCATCAAAGAGATCCTTGGTTTCAGTAGTATCTAGAGTACAAGCTGAAAATACGTTACAGCTGTGCAGATCTCTTTGCAGTCATTTTGAATAGCTGGCTATCTGCCCCACTTGACAGTTTGTGAACATGGAAAATAATTTAGCATTCATGCTGCTGCTGTTCTGGCACAATTAATGTGAATGACATGCCCACCACTTTCCAAATGGATCTTAAAAAAAAGAGTCATGACTACATTTTGGGTCATGTCATGTTCTATTGTCCCATAATAACACACAATGTAATGTCAAACATTAAGGCATAAGGGATATTTTGTGTGCTGGTCTATAAGTGACTAGGACATCTTACTTAGTAAATGTCTGCTACCAACTGAGAGAGTTGGATTCTAATTCTGGAAGTTTGCTGAAGAGTTTTGTCAACTGGATGTCCATGAATGCCAACCATATTCCTGGACTCCGTTGTGAATTCAGAGACTTCCAGGCTACAGTATAATCAATCAGCCATTTGCAATACCTTTCAACGTAGCTCAGGTGTATGTATCAGATCTCAGTTCCTCCATATTTCAAAGGGCTTCTGAAGTGGATGCAATAGATTTTCTTTGCCATCATAACTTTTAAAATATTTTTTGTTCCTAAAAATTTAATGCTTGTGAAAGGTGGGAGATTAGAAGCTATCAAGAATAAATTTGGCATGGGAGCAACAGTACTGTTTAGTCCTCACCTGGATTGTGGTCCTGAACCAACTCTAAAGGTATGCATTCACTGTGAAGTTACATCTCTAAAGATAGTCTAGCCTGAGTGAGAGCAGCCACCCTGTGAAATAACGCTCAAGTTATTGTGGTGTTGCACTCATTCTTGTGTGGCACTAAGACTTCTGGGGGAACATCCCATGGTGCTTTGCACTGCAGTAAGCTGAGCTGCTTTATGAATTCTTTCTCCGTGGCTTGTGGAAAAACTTGTCTGTCCTTTTTGGGCACACAGAGGGAATTGTGGGAAGGCACTGGCAGACTAGCAGCACTCCAGAGTTACTGGCCTGCATCCAGACTACAGAGTGGTCATATAAGCAGCTGACTAGTTGTGCTCACTCAAGCTTAGCCTCTTGGGCCAATCAATTCAAGTTAAAAGCACTATGACACTTGAGTTATGGTTTCTCTGTGTGATCAGGACTTAAGTTAGGGGCAACAGTTAAATTATCATTTGTGTTAACTTTTCAGTGAAGGCAGGTCCTAAGGGTTGAGAATGTAATTAATGTTAACTGGCAGTGGTGGTGTTCATGATCTGTACACCTGTACTCTGAAAACTAGGGGCTTGTCTGCACAGTGGGGTAACGCGCTTTACTGGAGGCAGGGGAGTTCTAAAGTGCATTATCATGTTATGCATTAATTAACTAGTGCGCTTTAATACAGTGCTGTTTGAAACAGTGCTATATTAAAGTGCACGAGGGAACCGTAAGTGCACACCAGCAAGGTCCACATGGACCAATTAATGTGCAACTCGTCAGTGCGCTTTATAATTCCCAACTCTGTAGAGCGTGTTATCCCACCATGTAGACAAGCCATTGATCTATCAACATAACTAAAGAGCAGCATGATTTTCTCAAACCTTTGGCTTGGCACCAGGGATCTAGTTACAAATATGCATGTAGGGCGTGATGTGATTGGCTTAGTGTGGACTAGGAACACAGAGCAGTCCCTCCCATCTTGTGCAACCCAGGGGCCTCTCTTGTTATAGGCAGACTAGACAGCTACTGGGTGGCAGATTTCTGGGACAGCAGACTTGCTCCAGTACCCTCCAGCAGCAGCAGCAAGGGAGAAGGCTGGCAGGGCTGCCCTGTGGCGCAGGTGTTGATAAGCTGGGGTTCTGAGCAGCAGAAAGCAACCCTCAGGCAGGCTGCAGGGGAACTGCTCCTTCTCTCTCCCCAGCCACTCCCTACCCCTGGCACAGGTAAGGTTGTGGCCATCACTTGAGTGACAAGAAGCTCAGAGCTGCATTTAGTGGCATTGTGAGCACGGCTGGGGCTTCAGCCAACAGCAGATACCTGCCTGCCTCCATGTTGCCACCCAGCTGCCACCTGCCTCTCTGCACGCAGGCCCTGCTGCCCAGGCAGCCCCCAGCCACTGCTCTGGAGTCATATTGCAGCCCTCATTTCAACTCCACCATGTCCAGGCTCTGGAGGTGCTTCCACTGTACAGCCTACGTTCCAAAGGATGATGAGCTTCTAAGAAAAGGTAGGGTGATGGGGATGGGCCACTGTGGTGTAGGGTTTTCTGGGATCAGGCAGGGGTGCAGGCTGGAGGGTCAGGGGCTAGGCAGAGGATTGAGAGTGAAGTGGCCAATGTGTGGAGGTGTGAAGACCCCTTCTCTTTCCAGTGGGAAGGAGCCTACCACCCTTTATGCAAGAGAATGTGTGTCCGCAGTCTGGGTGATTTTGTGAAAGGCAGGGGATCCATGATGCTTATTAACTGGGGCCTTATAGGCTGGGAACTTCCCCCTGACATTGCTTAGTTTCCATTATGGTTCAGTTGAGCAGCTCTAGGAAGAAGGAGTCACTGTTTTCCAGAACTGCTGAGCTGGGCTTTGCTCCCATCTTCAGCCCTGGGGAGCTGGGGCCAACTCACCCAGAATGGGCCACTGGGAAGTTGGCCCAGGCTGGGGGTATCAGCCATCTAGGGAGCGAGTTGTGGCCACTTGCAGGGCTCAGGGAAGAGACTGGGGAACTTTCATCCTGACCTAGCCCGGTTGAACCCACTCAGGTGTCAGACTGTTTCCATCCCTTGGGTCTGTCCCTGGGGCCCATCAGCCTCTGACCCAGCTTCTCAAAATTTAGGGAGGGGGGCTGTGGTAGCAGTTGGGGAGGTGCTGAGTGTCTCTGTCAACTTCTAAAGGAGTAGGAGGGGGGCAGCACATTGAAGTTTTACCTACGGTGGCAGATTGCTTCTGTGAGCACCACAATAAATGGGAGTCACACAGTCCCAGTTCTTGTGTACCAGAGTGCAAAGAGGAGGTGGGATTGCAACAGTATCAGTGTCCCTAGACTCCTGGAAGGGGCTGTGCCAGGTTTCAGACCATATATGTCACAGGATGAGTGCACACTGCACCCTTTCAAAGGGTGCAGCAGTAGTTATTCTGGCACATGCTCTCTCAGCACCATGAAACAACTAGAATGCCTCTAGGGCCTGATACTGGTGCAGATCCCTCAAAATCACCTACCAGATTAAAAAACGAGCTTGAGCCCGTGCTGTGAAACAAACACAAACAAGCTGATGGCAAAACATGGCATCAAAGGGCAGGCAGCCCTTCAGCTTGATTCAATACAAAACCCATGAATTTATGACAAATGAAGTATATATTTTATTCCTTCTTCTGATGCTATGTTGGAAAATGCTTTTGATAGTAATCTGGGTAAACAAGTTGCCTGCTGTAAGCTCCTGTGGTTAAAAACATAGTTGGAACTGGGAGACCTTTTTAGCTTTTAGCTAGTTTTAGCTGCAAACTTTTTTTTTTATGGTAAAACTGGAAATTTTCAGGTCATCTAAGGTGATCTGTTTCTTCTTGGTGAATGGAAGATGGCACAAACAGCTAGCACAGTGAAGGAAGCTGCATTCCTCATGCTTCTTTAAGACTCTGACCCTGCTTGCTGCTCTGAACTGCAAAGAAAATCCTGTGGCACCAAGTTTCAGAGCCTGGGTCAGTTGACTCGGGTTCATGGGGCAGGGGCTTGGGCTGTGGGGCTGAAAATGGCAGTGTTCACATTCCTGCTTGGGCTGGAGCCTGGGCTCTGAAACTTGGCAAGCAGGGAGTGTCTCAAAGCCCAATCTCCAGCCTGAGCAGGAATGTCTACATGGATATTTTTAGCCCTGCAGCCCAAGCCCAGCAGACCCAAGTCAATGGCCCAGTCTCTGAAACTTGGTGCCATGGGTTTTTCTTTGTAGTGTAGCCTTAACCATTGGTTTCAGCTTCACAGGATCAGTGTCTTAGGTATCAGTAATTCTGCCGGGGATTGCATGGGAGGCTTACAGCCCTCAAGTAATATTTTATCCACAAAAACTATCTGTCTAATCTGTTTTACCCATCTAATCTACCTGGATCTATTCTGTATTCATAAAGCACCGGTCACCACTATGGTGATGGACGCTAAGATAAGCACCAAGAAAGATGCACACCAGGATACCCTAGGCACTACATAGGTTTAAAAACAAAGTGGCAGCTGTCAAAGTTTAGTTCATCTTCACATACTAGCCATAGACAGGATCTGAAAAAAAGTGGAAGCCCCTATTGCTTGGGATGTTTAAAACTAGACTGAGTGAAACACCAGTGGATGTACTATAAACCAACACTGTCAGGGTAATGGACTAGAAGCCTGATCCAAGGCTTTCCACTGAAATCAGAAGAATGTGCAAATCTATAAAAGCATACAGTGAATTGTTGTGATTACATCACCTTCCCTCTGTGAAAACTGTGTGCTCCCCATTAATAACTATCATTTTGGAATGTTAATTTAGGGCCTGATCCAAAGCCCATTGAAGTCAAAGATTCCCACTGACTTCAATGGGTTTTGGATTAGCCTTTAACGAAACAAAGACAGAACAAGAAACAATGAGCTTCAGTTCATTTGCAAATTTGACACCATCAGCTCTGGACTAAACAAAGACTTTGAATGGCTTGCCAATTACAGAACCAGTTTCTCCTCCCTTGGTTTTCACACCTCTACTGCTAGAACAGGACCCCATCCTCCCTGATTGAACTAACCTCGTTATCTCTAGCTTGCTTGCTTGCTAGCATATATATACCTACCCCTGGAAATTTCCAATACTTGCGTCTGACGAAGTGGGTATTCACCCATGAAAGCTCATGCTCCAAAACGTCTGTTAGTCTATAAGGTGCCACAGGATTCTCTGCTGCTTTTACAGATCCAGATTAACACGGCTACCCCTCTGATACAAGAAACAATGGTTGCAGTAGGGAAGGTCTAGGTTGGATATTAGGAAACACTATTTCACTAGGAGGATGGTGAAGCACTGGAATGGGTACCTGGGGTGGTGGAATCTCCATCCTTAGAGGTTTTTAAGGCCTGACTTGTCAAACCCTTGGCTGGGGTGATTTAGTTGGTGTTGGTCCTGCTTTGAGCAGGGGATTGGACTAGATAACTTCCTGAGGTCTCCTCCAACCCTAATATTCTATGATTCTATGATGAAATAGATTTTAAGTGTAGCATATATTTACAGCAATGTGAATCTAGAAAGAGAACTATAAGGACCAGACCCTTAGATCTGAACATTGGTATTGCTTCCTTGAAGAAAAGGAGCTAAAGCAATTTACCCCAGCTGAGGATCTTGTCCAGTGCACATGAGTATAAGATAGCACACTGGCAGCACAGAGCTGAACTAAGCAGGAACTGGGGAAACACAGCAAAAATATAGAAGAGACTCAACCACACACGGTAGGTTTCAGATCTATTGTACTGTATAAATTCTACCACGGTAGCAATGAACTTCAAAAAGGAGAACTACACAAAAATGAGGAGGCTATTTAAATAGAAGTTAAAAGGAACAGTCACAAGAGTGAAGTGTCTGCAAGCTACATGGAAACTTTAAAAAACACAATAATAACATAATAATAGTGGCTCACACTAAATGTATACCCCAATCGAAAAACAGTAAGAGGACCCAAAAAATACCACCATGGCTAAACAACAGAGTAAAAGAGGCAGTTAGAGATGAAAAGATATCTTTTAAAAATTTGAAGTCAAATCTTATTGAGCAAAATGGAAGGGAACATAAATTCTGGCAAGTCAAGTGTAAAAGCATAGTTCGACAGGTCATAATAATCTGAAGAGGAGCTAGCAAAAGACATAACAATTAATAACAATTTTTTAAAAGTACATCTGAAGCAGGAAGCCTGCCAAATAATCAGTGGAGCCACTGGACGTGAGGTGCTAAAGGAACACCCAAGGAAGACAAGTCCATTGCAGTGAAGCTAATGAATTCTTTGCATTGGTCTTCACTGTGGAGAATGTGGGGGATTCCCACACCTGAGCCATTCTTTTTAGGTGACAAATCTGAGGAACTGTTCCAGATTGAGGTGTATTTAGAGGAGGTTTTTGAACAAATTGATAAATTAAAAAGTAATAAGTCACCAGGACCAGATGGTTTTCACCCAAGAGTTCTGAAGGAACTGAAATATGAAACTGCAGCACTAATAACTGTGGTATTTAACCTATCACTTAAATCAGCTGCTGTATAAGATGACTGGGAGGTAGCTAATATAATGCCAATTTTTAAAAAAGGCTCCAAAGTTGAGTGCCAGTCAAAAAAACTAACTGTGTTAGGAATCATCAGGAAGGGGATAGGTAATAAGACAGAAAATATAGAATATCAAGGTTGGAAGGGACCTCAGGAGATCATCTAGTCCAACCCCCTGCTTGAAACAGGACCAATCCCCAGACAGATTTCTGCCCTAGATCCCTAAATGGCCCCTTCAAGGATTGAGCTCCTGACCCTGGATTTAACAAGCTAATCTCAAACCACTGAGCTATCCCTCCCCCTACTATTTAATGACACTATATAAATCTATGGTATGGCTGAACTTTGACTACTGCATGCAGTTCTGGCTGCCCCATCTAAAAAGGATATACTTTAAAACTGGAAAAGGTGCAGAGAAGGGCAACAAAAATGATTAAGGGTATGGAACAGCTTCCATATGCGAAGAGATTAAAAAGCCTGGGAATGTTCAGCTTAGAAAAGAGACAGCTAAGCAGGGAAATGATAGAGGCGTATAAAATCATGAATAGTGTAGAAAAAGTGAATAAGGAAGTCCTATTTACGCCTTTACATAACACATGAACCACGGACCATCCGACGAAATCAATAGGCAGCAGGTTTAAAACAAACATAAGGAAGCACTTCTTCACGCAATACACAGTCAATTTATGGAATTCATTGCCAGAGGATGTCATAAAGGCCAAACATATAAGTGGGTTCAAAAAAGAGTTAGGTAAGTTCATGGAAGCTTGGTCCATCAATAGCTACTAGCCAAGATCATCAGGAACACATCCCTGGGCACTGGGTGTCCCTAAAACTCTGATAGCTGGAAGCTGAGACTGGATGACAGGGGATGGGTTACTCGATAATTTGCCCAATTCTGTTCATTCCCTCTGAAACATCTGGCACCAGCCACTATCAGAACACACAATACTGGACTAGATGCACCATTGGTCTGACCCAGTAAGGCCGTTCTCGTGTTTTTACATTCAGATGGCATTGATTATGTTTCTACCAAGCAAGCTAAACATACTGATGTTTTTTATTAAAAGTTTATATTGAAAAATGCAATCTATCTATATCTTTGTACTCGAGTCCAGATAGTTGGATTCAACTGACCTAGGTTTCTCTGTGTGCTGGAGGGGACGCTGTGTGTGAACCCAAATTAAAAACTGCTGTTTTGGAAGTTTACCTATTTGTTATTCAACTACTTCCATCAGCTCTTGCTGCGCTGGCTCAGACTGATTCACAGTCATTCCAGACCTACTTTGCTCCAATATTGCATGTGTTTTTTCGGCCCCTACACATCTGAGGATTTTTACTTTTTTTTTAAACTGCTCATGAAAGCTGAAGGATTAGTCCTTCTGGAGGTCAGAATGAAATCTCCATCTCTGAAAATTAGAAGTGAAAGGTTTTGGTCTTTTTCTTTTTATTGATGGTCTCATAAAAAGATTTATGTCACCACTTTGGAGTTGTCTGATGATGTCATGTCTTCTTCTAGGACTGCTCAGCTCGTCATTAGGGCCTGATCCTGCTCTTGCTTAAATCTATTGCATTACTCCCAATGACTTAAATGAAAGCAAGACCAGCCCTCTAGTCTGTCTTTATTCACATCCTCTTAATCAGTCACATATCTCCTTGCTAGGGTAATGATAAAACTGCAACAAGCAAAACTTTGTATTGCAAAGTTAAACTTTGGGTGAACTTCCTATTCAAATAACCTGGATTATATTATTACAGATATATTATTAATTATTAGTGTTCATTTGTATTTCACTAGTGTCTAGAGGCCTCAACCAAAGATAGTGCTCTCCATTGTGCTGAGTGTTGTCTGCATGCCAAGAAACATCTCAGACCCAAAGAGCTTACAGTCCAAATAGATAAGTAAGACAGCAGGCAGGAGATAGGAAATATTATCCCCATTTTACAGATGGGAAACTAAGGCAGTGATTCCTGACATTTTCTCTGCTTTGGCACATCTTGAGCTTCAGGGGCTCTTCTTCCCACTCCCAGCTGGCAGCTGCTGGAAGGCTGGGGAGGGACAGAGGAGCCTACCCATTGCTTACACAGGAGGAAAAGGTGGGGGGGAAGGGATGGAGATTGAGCTCTGGTTGGTTGCTCCACCCCTGGAGGAGGTGGGTCACTGAGGCAGATGGCCAATCAGAAGGCAGCTTTCCCACCCCACCCCTTGTTCTTGCATGTCGTTCTTTGTTTTTGTTTTTGTTTTTTTTTACGTCAGCAAACCTGTTTGGGCCTGAGGGCACACCGGCTGGGAAATACTGAACTAAGGCACAGAGAGATTGTGATTTACCCAAGGTCACACAGGCAGTCTATGGCAAAGCTAGCAATTAAACACCTGTCTTCTGGGTACCTTATCTACAAGAGCATCTTTGCTCTCACATTTCTTCTCAGAAATGTAGGTTATATGAATATCACTGTTTAAATTTAAAAATTTTATTACACTTCTAAGTTTTAGGGTGTGACTGATTTAGGTACAGAAACCAGACACAGTTTAGCCTTACATCTGTACTGCATGACTATCCGCACTGTAGTAACTAATTCCAAAAATCTTAACCCAGCATTCATTGGGCTCAGATTGGCAACTGGGATGGATTCTTTGAATGTGGTATCTATTTAATTTGTCCTGGAACCCTTGTTAGCAATGTGGACATTACATTAGTGACCAAGGATTAGATTCACAAAGAGATTTAGGTGCCTAACTGCCTCTTGACATTAGGTGCCACTGACGTTCACACAACCACTACTAAGTTGCAGCCTAGCCCTGTGGGTGCCGAAACTCCATAAAAACCCAAGTTTATGCCAGCATGAATGCAAAGCCACCTCAGCCCAGACACCACCCCACAACTAACAAGCTTCCCTGGAACCTTTTCTCATGCATAAGACCTGATAGGATTCTCAAATTAGGTGTTCTCTCACTCTCAGGGCCTGATCCAATAGGCAAGATTAGAACATGCCTCACCTTCACAAAGACAGTCATGGGCAAGCAAGTCAGGAATTTTGAAGGCTGGCTGATGTGGGTGCCTGCCCCAGAACACTCAACAGCCCAGAGGTTAGGGCACTCACCTGGAATGTGGGAGACCCTATCATGTTCTGCCTGATTTGCCCTAGGTATTTAAACAAGAAAAGATGGAGAGCACCACCCACCCCAATCTGCTGATTAGAGCACTCACTTAGGATGTGAGAGACCTCAGTTCAATTGTCTGCATAAGATCAGGTACAGCCGGGATTAGAAACAGATCTCACACATTCCACATGCCCTGCTAATGGCTACATTTGGGTCTCTCTCTGCTTTTTCTGTGAGAAAGAGCTGACTTGTCTTAGGTGCCTAACTTCAGGAGTGGGTATACAGCTGAGAACCCTGAGTGGAGATAAGTCCCTCTTTCCAGCCTGTCAGTCAGGTGCCCAGAGGACTAGGTCAATGGATGCAGAGTATAGGCACCTAACTCAGGGCTGTGAATTTGAGTGGATGGCAGGGTGCCTAGGTGTTAGACACTGGAACACTTAAGCACCCCTTTGTGAATCTAGCCCCCAGAGTCACTAGCATAGGATGGTCTCAGTTTTTAACTCGAGTGGCTAGTGGGGTCAGGTTCAGGCAGTGAGGGGATGATCATATTGTCTATGTTTGGAATCAGCTGCAGTCCAACTCTTAATTGTATCGAACATGAACTCTTCCTAGGAAAATAGAATCACACTTCCCCAAAGATTTGGTGGTTGCATCCCCTCCCTTGGCCTAGACTGTGGATTGTCCCCACACTCCAAACTCATATACACCTCCTCTGGTAAATATTTCATCTATGAAATTGAACAACTTGGCTTCTGTTTAATGATTATTGATAATAAAGGCTAAAAAAGAAACACAGCCCTTTTTTAAAAAAGCAAATGTATTCCTCATGAAAGATGCAAGGTCACGATGCTTGAAGAATAAAGTCCTCTTGTAACCCACAGAATAAGAATGGCCCAGCAGAGAAGCTGACCCACACTGTCATTCCAACATGCTTCCATGTTTTTCTGGATGGACTATGTTTTGAGTATGGAGTTTGAGTATGAGTTTAGCCTCTATAGACATTCAGTTTTTGGCCTCTCTGCTGAGTCTGCCAACCAGTATGATATAGGGGTGTTTTCTGAAGTACTGACGCTTCTCCATCAAACTTGGCTGATGCCACCAGCACATATAAACCACTTAATGAACTTCAGATGGTAATGACTTTCACTAACCATTTACTTATCATTCATCCAGTGATCTAGAGGTGAAAGGCTCTGTATCCCATTACCAATTCCGTCAGCCGTTCTGTTGCTTGAATCTTGAGCTATTTTCTTATCAGCAGGGAGATATTAACCTGTTCTGTACAACTGCCACTGCTGACAGTATTGTTTACATGTAAATAACGTATAGTTTTCCCTTGTTGTCTGGTGTCCTACTAACATGAATCGCTCAGATGAAATTACTGCATTCTGCTGACTCCTGAGTGCAGTGAAGTGGTGAGAAACCTGCTGTTCTCCCTAACGCAATTTGCTTGGTTCCTGAAAACAGCTTTTATCAGTACTGTGGTAGTAAAAATTCAGATTCGGAAGTGGATCACAGCCAACTCTTCCACTTGTGCATAAAGTAAGTATGCCATTAACCATGTCTCTTAAAGTTATTTATCTTGTGAAAGCAAAGGAGTTCAAAGCCCTCCATTTGCTGTCATACAGACTATAGATATCTGCTATCAGGTCTTCCCTGGATAAGCTGGGCACTTGAGAGATAGAAGTAGAGTATACAGTATTGCCTGGTGTATGCTTTAAAATTGTCTGCAAAGTAATAGGTTAGCCAATAAAATATACATTGTCTACATTGCTGCAGTATGAAAAACAACATTATCATCAGTGACATATGTTGAGATTATACTCTTACCTGACTATGTTTTATTCTCTTAGACACACAGTGTGGTTTAATGGGGATAATGTGCTTTGACAGGATTCAGTTCCAGGCACTGCCACTGTCATGAATTTGGAAGAGTCACTTCATTTCTCTCTGCCTCTCTTTCCCTGTTACCCTTTGCCTATTTAAACTATAAGTTCTCTTCAGAGAAGATGCTCTCTCTTTACTTTGTATATATAGCGTAATGAGGTCCTGCTGTCAGCAAGGTGCTACTTAAATACTAACAATTATAACAATCTTCAGGAATAGGATCTTTTTTTTCTGACTGAGATTGAGGCCACCTAAAATCACCAGATTGTTTTAGTTCTTTTTAAAAAAACAAAACAAAACAAAACACAAGCCAGCATTCACAAAAGAGGTCTGATTGACAAACTTAAAAATGAAGGTTAAGTAGATGTGGTAGTGCAGGTACACTATGTTGCCCCATCAGTGCTTCATGGACCTCCTCTCAAAGTGAGCAAGGAATTCAGAGGACTTGGCTCCTCTGCTGAGACTTCGAAGAGAAAGCATTAGTGCCAGTTGTCATTGCTTTTGTGATATGCACACCTGTCCCTTTGGAAAAGGACCGAGACCACTAATTCATTTCAGATAGCTTGCTGAACAGCCCTCTGATGTTAATAACTTTCTGCAGAGGAGAAAATCTCTGTATCCAGTTACCAAAGCATTGCTGACCAGATTGTTTCAATACATCATTGGTATTCCTACCCAACCGCATATACATGAAGACAAAGTCTTCTTAGAAGAGACAAAAGAACCTGAGAATTTTTTTTTCTCAACTATCTCAGATGGAGGAATAAAGACCACCTACTTTGTTGTCAACTGGGAAGCAGGGGACCACATGCACAAACTTTTAAATAGATTCCCTTTTCACTTGCACCACCACTAATAACCCTTTATATATAAGATCTGTTCTGTATAAAGATCAGAGTGTGAGATTTCCAAAGTCACTAGTGATTTTGGGTAGTTCAGTTTTTGTGTACACAACTTGAGACACCTTCCAGGTCTCTGTCAAGCACTCATCCTCTGAAAATCAGGAACCTTTAAGGTGTCTCAGGCACCCCTAATCACTAGTCATTTAAGTAAATCTTGGCCCCGGACCCACTGTACCAGGTGTGTATTGTAAAGTCCATTGTGGGACAGCTTTCAAGAGTCAGTGGAACCATTTGCATCAAATTGTTAAGTGTGGCTTAGGTTTATTAACTTAAGTGGACAAGGAACCCATCTTTATCTGTTCTGTCACATTCCAAGCACATCTATGGTATTATGTATGTAATAATGTCAGGACCAGACTTCAAAGAGAAACTACTGAGCTTCAGTTCATCTGCAAATTTGACACCATCAAATCAGGATTAAACAAAGACTGTGAATGGCTTGCCAACTACAAAACCAGTTTCTCCTCCCTTGGTTTTCACACCTCAGCTGCTGGAAGAGGGTCTCATCCTCCCTGATTGAACTAACCTCGTTATCTCTAGCCTGCTTCTTGCCTGCATATATATACCTGCCCCTGGAAATTTCCACTACATGCATCTGATGAAGTGGGTATTCACCCACAAAAGCTCATGCTCCAAAATATCTGTTAGTCTATCAGGTGCCACAGGACTCTTTGCTGCTTTTACAGATCCAGACTAACATGGCTACCCCTCTGATACAAAATGCCACTGCCAGTCTGGCTTTCTTTGTACATACTGTTGGAAAGGAGGAGGTACAAAGGTGCCTGTGATGGGGTGTACCAATCCCACACTGGTGAGGCAAGGTTTAAGGAGTTGCTCTGGACACAGGAAACCACACCCCCTCACTCCTGCTGGGGATGCACCCAGGGGAGGGAAGGTTCAAAAAAGAGCAATTCAGCTCAGTCTGAACTGACCAAGCAGAAGAGCAGTTGAGTGCTACAGCCTTCTGCAGACAAGCTGTGGAGGCTCCGAAAGGCCAGGATCAGGCCTTATGGTCAAGTTGCCGCAGACTCTTCAGCTGCAGAACCCAAGGACACCGAACCGGCACAGACAGAGGGACACCTTCCAGAGAATGGCCCAAAAGAACTCCAGGGGGGACCCCAAGACAGACCAGTGACACCAACAGAGCATCTGAAGCCAAAGTTGGAAGTGGCCTATGGAGCAAGCCTAGGGACAACCATCACCATGCAATTTGAATGACTGTTTCTTTGGGCCATGCGCTGGTACCTAGTGGACCAGGGAGGGTCTGGGTTCTCCTACCTTTGGCCACTGACTCTCATCACTGGGAAGCACAGCTGTTGAATCTCACCTCTAGACAAGGCATCCACTGACTCTCACTGCTGAGTGATACAGCCACAGAATTCCACTGCTAGACAAAGTGGCCACTGACTTTCACACTGAGTGACAAGGCCACTGAATCCAGCTACTTGGGAAGGCGGCTGCTGACTCTTGCCATTGGATGGGAGACTCCAGAGTATCACCATTTGGCAGTACTGCCAGCCTTGGACTCCAAACCCCCCTTTGATTGCACCATAATTCCAGGAAAAATATATTGCAGACATTTATAACTCGTCATCTAATCAGATGGAGAAAAAATCAAAAGGTTAAATGGCTAAAGATGAAATTGCCTACACAGAAAGCTAACAGGGTACTTTTTAATTTCCAAACTTCAAAATGACAGTAGAGAAAATGTGGCAATTACAGACCCGTGTCTAATGCTTTAAAACAACACAATGTAATTGCTTTGATATAAACATTGAAACATATATTCATTATGCGCAGGGCAATGTGCTCAATCATGTTATTTTTAATAAAAATACTCTTGAAAATGGGTTAGGCAAAGAACATTTGTTATATCTGCTGTGTTAGCAAATCATTCAGTCACTATTTGATATCTAAAGTGCTATTTCCTGCCACTTGTTAAACATAACTTAATCCTTCTCTACATTTCAGTAGAAGGTTCTTAATTTTCATGTGAGCACCGCGATCTTAAGAAGAATGTAACATATTTTTTTATACTCTAGACCTTATTTTTATAATAGGAAAAACTGGCAGACTTGCCCCTTGCCCCTTCAATAGCTGAGCACTATGTTATGTAAAGAAAATGTTGAATGATCCTTCACTGAACTGATTTTTTAAAAGATTTGTTTCACAATGCTTGAGAATGGGACCATAGGAAAATATAGATCTTAGGAGATGGCTGTTGCAAATATAAAGTATCAGAAAAGATTAGTGAAATAAGTTTTGTATTTTCAAGCTGTTTCTAGAGGAGATGCTCAGAAAGCCATAAAGATATGCTTCTTTATCCGACTAATCTGTTTCACATATACAATAATTTGCAGCCAATAAATCTAGGATGCGTTTCCATGATATGTCATTGTGTGGCAAACAGAAAGGATAAGCTTATTCATACTGTGGTGGTTGGTATTTTTATAATCAGCTTTGTCATGTAATATTACTGGAGAGTGTCATGCAATATTCAGTATTAGAAAAGAAATAGTTTTGCAAAAGGAAAATATGCTATACGCCAATTTATGTCATCAGGGATTCATTGTATGTTACAAGAGAATCATCTTCTAAGCACATGGGGTTTGGTGAGAGGACAGTACAGAGGAGTTTCTTTTTCTAAGTAATACATTTTTGAAGCTGGACAATCCAGATGAAGCTGTTGCAGTCACACATTCTACCAAGAGGAAAATTAACTTCTTCAGAGTTCTCATGAGTCAAACAGGAAGTATTCCCATAACAATAGTTCAGATGTTTCACCTGTTGACCTGCGTTTTGAGGTGTTCCATAGAAAGCGTGACACAAAGCCTTAGAAAATAATTTTCTCTGAAACATAAAGACTCACTAAACTGTGAAACTTGTTGAAGTCCTGTTAAAAAGCATCCAGAGTTTAATGTTGGTTATGGTTATCAAATACGTTAGGGGTCTAATCATGACTTAATGATCTAAAAACCTTCCACAACATGTACAGTAAACTGGGAAAGGTTGGATATCTTGGTCTCACATTTGGCTGTGTGAGTCACTAGAATCTCGTTTTAGTAGTATGGTGCCATTTTTCTGAGGTTTGCAGCTGTTTGTCAGGAAGAACAGGCTGGAACTATACAGCTTTTGTTAAACTGTTCTCCTTGACTTTTGCCTTTCTCCAAAATGTCTTTCAGCAAGTTTCAAAGTGAATTAAGGAAGAACAAATCTAGCCTTCAGTCACTGTGAATTGATTTGGGTAAATTATTTAGAACAAACAATTTATTTGGGGCAGGTAAGCCCTGATCCGGCAAAACATATGCTTAACTTGGACCATGGGAGTAATCCCAATGAAGTCTGACAATGCTGGTAGAGGTGAAAGACTAAATTACTGAGTTTCAGGGCAGCAGTAAGGGACAAAATTATCTCTTGAATCAGAATGAGGTTTTGTGAGTTCAAATTGGGCATCCTATGAATATGCTTCTACCAAGCACCTGCAGAGAAAGATGTTATTTTGTTTAAATTCCTATACTGTGTTTATCACTATGATATATGAATTTTCTGAACAATGCCTGAGACATTTGTTATATTTCTTTGGCTTCTGCTCATTATGACTTTTAACTACTGTAAGGGACTGTGTTGACTAGATTGTGCTATATTTTCTAATCCGGCAATGTCACTGTGACTTACCTAAGCAAGCATTAGATAGAGAGTGGAAACATTTCTGAAAGGTCAAATCATAAAACCGTAAAATTCAGAGGGAATTATCTCTAGGGAGTTATTTCAAGTGTATCACTCCCATGTATGAAAGTTTAATTGATGTCACTTGGCTGAAATTATATTTCAGGATTGAAAGTTGATATGACATTATATAAGATACCGTAGTAAAATGCATTTTTAGGATCAGATTTTAAACCCTTCTTGTGGTATCACAATTGAACATTGTGGAAATGATTATTATGTCACAAACAGGGGATTATGATGTCAGGTGGGGAATAAGTGGCGGAAGCAGATAAATTCTTAAGAAACAACAGAGATCCTGTTTTAATGCACTGTCTTCAGTAAGAAAGAATGAGGGAAGAGAAAGACGGGGAAATATGTGACACAGAAGAACACATGTTTCCAAATAAGATATTTTTCAAAGTTTTCCATAAGGTGACAGCTGCTTTCGCAAAGACCGCATTCTGCTCTCAGTGTAAATACAGAGGAACTGCATTGAGTTTCTATAGCCCTGAGCTTACACCCTGAACTGAAAGTAGATTTTGGCTCTAAGGCATTGCTATGAAACCGAACACACTTAGGGTGACCAGATGTTCTGATATTCAGGGCTTTTTCTTATATAGGCGCCTATTACCCCCCACCTCCTGTCCCGATATTTCACACTTTCTATCTGTTTATCCTAAACACACTTCTTCCCCTCAAATAGAGATGTCATATATCATTCCATGTTTGGGAAAAATAATGGAAAGCAAGTTTTGTTTGAAGTTTGGGTTGGTGTGTTGTTTGTTTCTTTCTTCTCCTTCCAATTTTCACAATTTATTGTGAAAGCCTCCTTTGCTGATACACAATACAGACCTTTTGGGCATACTGGAGCGCTTTAAACAATTGGTTTTGCCATCATAATAAACCCTTTAAGGAGACTAATACTGGGCTTCAGCACACTGTTTCCTATTGTTAACCATGTAAAGCATGTTGTTTCAAGGCTCTTTAACAATAGTTAAAAGGAACTGTTTAGAATGAAAATAAGCTTCAGTAAAGTTATGTCTAAGGTAAAACATACCTTTAGATTGATAAACACAGGAGTCGTATGTATCAGCTTTGTCTAGGGCCTGATGTAAAATAACTTTCTAGGAATCACCCTGTTTTTCATGGTCTGACCCTCCCTTCCCCCCACCTTGGATTGGGAGTGGGGCAAGGTTGCTGGTTGCTGAAAGCAAATGACTAGTAGCTTCAAAACGTAATTACTCACAAACCAACCTGCCACCTTCATTTGTATTCAACAGAGGCCTCATTTTTCCCCCTCACTGCTTAGTCTGTACTGATCAGTATATACAATGGAATTTTTGTCTCTTGCAAACATATTCTTGTTCCGTTTCACTTGAAGATAGAGATAAATATGTAAAAAAAAAATGCTGCAGACAGATATTGACATTTAAAAGGAAAATACATAAAGCTTTCCAGAATACTTTAGTAATTTTAAAGAGGGTTCCATGTAGTAACTCTAGGACACATATAAGCTTTACACTGTGAAGAAAAAAACAAGGGATCCATCCATCAGTAACATATTCTGAAATGGTGGGGGAAAATGATGGACTTAAGAGGCTGATTATGATAAAAAATAATCTTATGTATACAACGTATATCATATATGTTATGCAATGTGTGTGTGCCCAATCTTCTGCTAATGTAAACTGATGTAACACCATTGTATTTAATGGAGTTACACCGATTTAACTGAGCTGAGGATCTGACTCTATAGAGTATATATTGGTCCAGATTTTTCTCTTCCTGTTCTGGCCACTTACTAAATGGTGGATTTTGATTCAAAATGGCCAAATGAGAATTCCCCCCAGTTCAGCTGGCGTAAAGTGGCATTACCAACTCCTTCACTGGCTATTCTTCCCATTCTGGTAGAGGGGGTGGGACAGGGACATGCTGAGGGGGTGGGAATGCATCTGTGCACTGGTGATGCTCAACTGACATATGGTCCCGTAGTGATCATAGCCCCCTAACTGCTCTAACTCATGCCAAGGTCAACGAAAATACACCATGAGAATCAGGGAGATATAACTTGTTCCCTGATGCCTTTCCCTTCACTCTGCCGCCTCCTGCGCAGATCAGATTTCAGCACAGGAGACAACTGAGTCACTTTCTTTCTGTCTGTACACTCACAAAAAGAAACACATGAAATTATTGTGCATACACTGATGATTTTTAGAACGCCTGAGGAATAGAAACCAAGCTGGATTTTTAGTTTTTCATTAAGAATTCCTGAGATGTTTGTGTGTCTAACCCATCCTTAAATTTTTACAACCAAGAGTTAGGTGACTGAATTGGCTCCCCTCCATCTAATTTTGCCTTGGAATTGAACATTTTATACCAAAGACAAAAAGAGCCTGTCTTTCCTGTGTCTGTGTTTACCTGCTTCAATATCATCAGAATGAAGTCACAGGAACACACAGGAAAATAATATACAGTGAGCCCTTCTTAAATAGTTTCATGTTCAGCGTAGAGGAGGGATATGATGTCCTCTCTTCCCCTACCCTCCTTTCTGAAATCTCCATTTATCCGAGAGAGAGTTAATGCTTTCTTAGAGTTTGTTTTCCTTTGCCTTCCCTCCCACTCCTGGCCCACATCTCTCCCTTCGGACACACACACTTTACATATTGCTGCCACTAAAAGCATTCACAGAGGTCAAATTATTGAAAGTTCAGCTGAGTTTTCCTGATCTATCACAGTTTACCTACCACCCCCAGTTTCCATGGAGTATCTCAGTAGTGATTAAATAGCCATCAGTTTTTGGTCTCAAATAAACATGCACCAATGATATAGCTGCTACATTTTGTGTGATGTCTTTTGATCTTGCAAAGGATGTTTGCACCCACACACTCTATTTAACAGAATCAGGCTTCCCGTTCCCTGTACAAGGAAAGCCTCATTAAAAAGACTTTTCCAGCATGGGAAATCAGCTAGGACCAATGTGTGGCAATGACAAGCACTTGTTCTAATGTTGTTGCTCTGATGTCTTTGTCATATACTACTAATGAACCATTCAGTAGGGAAAAAAATAACAGGAAAGAACAATGATTATAGCAGATGTTGCATGGAGACTCTGTGGTTTTTGCACATGACTCAAGTGCAATGCATGTAGGCTTTTTAAAAGCCCAATGATGAATGAATGCCATGGAAAATGGTGCTAATTTCTTTCAAGTGTTTGACACTCGTCAATAGAGGTTACTAAGAAAATTGTCATAGGGCCATGATGGGTCCCAGACATAGTAGGACTGGTGAGGGTCAGTTGCATAGAGTAGATGGCTTTCTAGGCCTGATTGGGAGCTCATGCTCTATGAGGAAGGCTAGTCCAGTGCTTAACTTGCTAGCCTGGTACTGGAGAGACTCAGGATCAATTCTCCTCCCTTCTACAGACTTCCTGTTTGATCTTGAGCAAGTCACTTATGACTAGATTTTTAAACTTATTCAGGTGCCTAATGATGCAGGTAGCCCTGAAACATTTTTGAAAAACCCAGTAGGCACATATATGTAACTTTTTAGGTAGCTAAATACCTTTGTCTCCCTGTGCTTTAGTTTCCCTTCTGTAAAATGGGGATAAAAGCACTTACCTTCCACACAGGGGTGTTGTGACTATACATGTTTTAAAGATTGGTGCTCTGACAATATGGTAATCAGGGGAATGGAATAAGATGGATAGATATGAGTGCTAAAGAGCCTACCTCTATAGCATCTTCATGTATATTCCAGTGGCCTGAGTCTTAGCATCTAGGGCAGAAGTCAGCTAGGGAAGGATCAAGAACAGGACTGGTGGATCATTTACCATTTCAAGCTGTTTGCCTAATCCTTGTGGATTAGGACAATGGGGGATCAGTTGTTCTGTGGCTTGGTATTTGGGAGGGTACCTTTCTACTCCAAGGAGTCCCTTGGGCACAGCTTAGCTTCTTAGGGTTTGCTGTGGGGCTGGGTCAGAATTTAGGAGTCAGTTGTATTATTTTGTTCTGTCTTGATTTTCTTGATGTCTGCTTTGCTGTGAAGAGCTAGTAAATTGACTCTCACATTTGTCCTCCCCCTCTCCTCCATAAAGGGCATATATTTTTGCCAATATTTCTGCAGCTGAGGTATATCAATCAATACACTTAACCAGCCCAGGGGAGTGAAGTAGCTGCAGTTGAAAGTTAAGAGATTTGATGCTTCTCTTCAGTTTGGAAGAGCATCCCACAGCTTATTCCCGCATCCATTGGAAACCGTAGCTAATGACCCATCCGATATGACAAGGGTATAAGCCTTTTGTGTCCATGGCACATGCCATGTAATTGGGGCTAGGCTATAAAGATCAGTTTCTTACCAGCATGCCTTTGGATCCCACTTTTACTACATGTGGCAAAGCTACATGGTCAGGTGTGTATGATGATGGACCCCCACGCCATAGAATCAAAAATAGTGGAATAGGTTTGCTTAGGTTTGAAGAGCAGTCTGAATGCAGTTGATCACGAGTGTATAGTCTGTCTACAGAACAGGATGCTGAGAATATTTTTAAAGAATGTGACGAGGTGTTTAACTGACCTGAATGCATTGTGAATAAAACACATCACATTGATATAGATCCCAGTGTGCTGCCAAAAATACCTGCATCATATATAACCCCAATAGCCCAGAGAAATAAAGTAAAAGCTGAATATGACTGGATGGTAAGTTTCAGTGTTATTGAGAGAATACAGATACTAACTGAGTTGGTTAACAGCATGGCCACATATAATAATACCAAAAAAGTTAAGCTTTTGTATAGATCCAAAAGATTTGAATAAGGCTGCTGAAGACATGCCGAGACAGCATTGCGGGCATCATGTCTAGCCTTCAAAATGCAAGAGTGTTTTCAAATTTGGATGCAAGCCAAGGATTTTGGAAAATCCAGCCTGCTAAAGTGCAATTCTACCCTTTCAGCTCCCTTTTGTGTAGATATAGTACACACCTATTTATCCAAATGATCTGGGGGACATCCGAAAGTTTCAGATAACTGGAAATTCAGATACACAGAAGTGTAAGTAGCACGGAGCTATATGGGGGACACACTGTGAATTTGGCTAACTAGGATTTTTGAATAAAGGGAATTCAGAGAACCGGAATTATACTGTACATGTTTTAATAACTTCTCTTTTTGATTGCCTGGGTACTTAAAATATACCACAGCACTGAGACTTAGATCCTTTTAGGATCTGTATGGAAGTAATTGTTGATTTAGGGTGACAATGATCAACACTACAAGGGATGACAGCATAAAATTCTGAAGTTTAGATTAATTGATTATAAGGCCAGAAGGAACCACTATGATCATCTAGGCTGATCTCCTGTGTGCCATAGTTAGTAATTTGGTTGAACTAGAGAATACCCTTTAAAGCAGAAAACAAAAACAAAAATTCTCAAGCTTCCGATCAAAGTAGATGTCTTATCTTTGCCAAAGTATAGGACTTTTAATCAAATTAGGAAAAAATGCCAGATCAAGCTGAGCAAAATTAATTATAGAGGACAAGTTCTCAGTGACAAATGAGAAGGAAAAGTGGAGACAACTGGGTAAGGACCCCCCAAAAGAAGTAGGGCTTACAGAGATTCATAGGAATGTTAACATAGCTAAGTAAAGTAGCACTGAAGTAGCACAAAATGATCATGACAATGCAAAAGAGCATTTGAAAAGGTGAAATACAGAGCTGAGAAAGAGCTTTGTACAGTAGGATCTCCTGTAAGTACTAAAAGCAAGGAACAGCAGCAAGAGGAGTTTGAAATAAATATGACTCAAGTAAGACTCATTTCTGTAACAACATTGACAAATGAGAAACACAAAATAAGCCCAATTTACAAAAGCTTGAGAGGGTAATTCTAGATGGATAGCCAATGGGAAAAGCCCAGACACTTCCAAGCATAAACTTTTATAGGGACTGTCGAGGTGAAATTACTGCATGTGGTGAGAGGCTGTATAAAGAACATTGATTCATAATACCACACAGCAGGAGGCCAGAAATGCTAAACAGAACCCACTACGCCTATCTCGCTTTTAAGAAGTATAACCACAGAGCTTGAGATGCCATATTCTAGCCAGGCATGCATGTTACTATGGAAGATAAGGCAGATAAGTGTAAAATCTGGAACAAGTACAGGAAACAGAATGTGTAAGAAATGCTGTTTTTCTTGAACTGGAGCGGTTATACAGCACATCCAATAGCAATGTCATAATCCTCACATTCAATGACAAAATTCTCCTTTACTTCATTGGGAGAAGGAATTCATTTGACTGAGGAATGGATGAAGATTTGAACTGGATTTTACTTTCTCTGAACTGGTTTCACCATCTATAACACAATCAATTAGGGTTGTTTGCAGATGGATATGTTGACCAGGGCGGGGGTGGGAGAAGAGTCAATTGTAATTTGAAAGTAAGTTGTTGAACACCCTGAATTATAAGACTTTGCACTGCTGGGACTTGCTTTAAAAGAATAGGTCAGCTCGTGCCTACTAAGCAAAGTCCTTTGTGGGAGACTGTGTAGAGTCACCCTGTGCCAGCAGAAGCAACATGTGGCATTGGGTTTCTTTGAGGCACAAAGCCTCCTGAAAACTGGGGAGCTGTAGCCATTGCCCTACTCTTCAGAGGAGGTGAGCAGCATCTACTGTGTTGATTGGCTGGCCAGCATTGCTTATTGGCGCAAGCAGGGGGCAGGACCATGGGCTCACCTTCTATTTCTTCCTGTCTTCTTGGGTTGGCAGAGACATGTCAAATCTCACTCACTGGTGTGAGAGTCACTTATTAGCATGCTATCTCACCCCGGCCCCCCACATTCCTAGGCTTATCTCACTCATTTTGAGTAACTATATACAGGTGTCAATTATTTTTACTCAGGCACTGAAAGAGACCTCAGGAAGAGGGCTTACAGCTTGGAAAGTGGCTTTCAAATTTGTGTACTGTGGTAACCATGGAGACAACAGGCCCATGTTCTATACATGTGCAAAAGGAGAAAGGAGGCTATGTGGGGGGAGAAGGGTGTATGTGTGTGTGTGTATGTGTATGTATACTTGATGTTCAAAAAAGTGTGAGTTCCCCCCAAAACCAAGCAGGACTTGATCGAAAGTTTTCGGGTCCTGCAAAATACAGTTCAAAATTTAAATCACACTGGACAAATTCATGTCCTCAGGGTTCTTCAATCATCCAGGTTTTTGTTCCAACCAGCAAATAATTATTTTTATTAAAATCCACTGGTTTCCATTGCATATAGAATTCTCACGAGCCTTAGACTTCAATATGAATTAGGACATTTAAGTGTTTCATATGGACCATTAAGCAGTGTACATTTTAAAACAAATTATTAAGTGCTTGTTGGATTAAAAATCTGGACTATTGGATGTCGCCAAGGACCAAAGATGAGAGTCCCTTTTTTGAGAAATGACCTACCATTCCACTCTCTGGCCTTGAATCTCACTTTTGGGGGTTGGGAATCTCACTCTTAAGGATAGCTAAACCCTGCTATCTCAGTTAGCATGTCCCTTTGGAAAACATGGGGACTGTGATTGTGAGTGGCCCCTGCATGGGGGCAAAAAGTGAGAAAGTTTCTCATACTCTTATGGCTCATGTCTATGTTTTCTTTCTCAAAATGAAGACTTAAATAGCTTTACTACTCATGGTATGCAATCCATATTTTTTGTGCAATATTGGTCAGAAACAATGATTTATTTATTTCATTTCCTGGAAAATAGCCCAGAGTGATTCTCTCTCTCTCTCTTTATATATATGTGTGTATAAAGATTCATTTTTAGCTACTTATTATTTTATACTTACAAGAAAAAAAGGAGCTAGATCTCTTTTATCCAACTAGCAGTAAATTGAGTGTAACAACATCATTGTAAAATGATGTGCTTTTATAAAGTCCTGAATATGGTGCATCTTTTGTGTTTTGTTTCTTATTGTTTGCTCTACACAAAAGGATAATTCATTAGGCCAATTCTCCAAATAATCTCGAAGTGACATGAATTCCTGTGCAGAGTGAATGTCTGTGGTAAGTAATCCATGGAAAACAGACAGGCGTCTCTTGTCATTTTGGGGCTTTAATCCACTGCCTGGAGCATGAAAATACTCAGGATAACAAGTGTGGGAATGACCAAAATCAAGATTATTTTTGGATTTTATTTTCTTTACAATGCCACTGATCAGTAGAATTGCTGAATCTGGCAGATACAATGCCCTTGGATTAAGGAATTAAACTCAGGAGGAAGAAGAATTTGTGAAAGAGGGATGGGAAAAAAAAAACTTTTTTTCCCTTTCGCAAATGTTAAGCAATGAAACCAGTGTTGACAGAATGTTTAGGTCTAATTTACAACAGTATTAAACCCCCTCCCCTTTTTTTAAAGTGTTTACATTTTCAATTAGAATAAAAACCATCTGCAACTTTACAAATATGTACTTCTGTTTGAAGCTCAGAATAGAGTAAACCTTATATTCTAAAGAGTGAATTTGTACCTGTGTGTAGGTGTAAAAAACTGTTGTTGTATTCTATTGGGGCCAGATTATGATGCTTTTACGTTGACTTTCCTGACACTATTTATATGATTAGTTATTCACCAGTGTGAGTAAGAGAGTCATAATTTGACCCTTAGCTTCTACTGTCCTAAAATATCTGTCAATCTTTTCATTCTGGAAAAGTTTAAAACAAAATAGATGGAAATACTAAACTGCTTGGACAACACCCTCGTTTTAGTAAAGGTTGACTTCCTATGCTCACTTGAATGCCTGACGATTCTGCGTGGCTGGAAGACTCTGGTAACTCTTTACAGCACTGAAAAAGGAGTGGGGGGGGGGGGAGGGCAGGTTTGTGTTTGTATTTAAAGTTTTCCTTAACACTTCGCAGACATTGGGGTCTTCCTGCAGTGTTCTTTCACCCTTTATGACAAGAGGGAAAAAAAACTCTACTTCATTAATGAGTTTCACCCAATTATAAAAACAAACAAACACCCCCCCATAAAATAATACCAAAGTGTCCAAGCAACTGGAAGATTGTGGACACCTTAAATTTCTAAGAATCTTTTGGAGAATTCCCCTAGTATAATTTACAAGCCCCGCTGGACCTATACATGTCTTGAACTGACTGTTGAAGTGAGCTTTACTAGGAATTTCTTTTGCTGGATTGGGTTGGGGGGGGGGGAGGGTTAAGGAACTTTTTCCTAACAAGGCTTTAAAAGCTTCAGTGGTAAAGTTATGTTGATGGAAGTCTCCCTTACTTGTTCACTGAGAGCAAGTAGCACAGGATTACACTATGGGCAGGCGATGTTCTTTATGTGGGTGGCGATATTCAGGGTTTATTTTTTGCAGGGGGTGTTTTTTTATTCAACGTAGTAAAATCACATAAAATCAAATTAAATCCCCAACTGGCTGTAAAATCGCTCGTGCCTTTGGAGGTGAATTTATAGCTCCGTGCCTTTCACGAGCTTGGTGGAGGTTCCTCTTCCCTCCTCTAATCTCTGCCTAGCTGTTTTTTGCATGTGTTGTGTGACAGCAGGGGAAGGGGAGTGGGTTGTGCTTTTCTCTTCTCCCATTGTCAGCGAGTGTAAGAGCGTGTTGGGAAAAACCTGTCTGCGGGATCCTGTGTCATCTCCCGCTACATGTGCACAGGAAAAGTCAGCGCTGCTCGCTGTGCCTCTCTGTTTCCCTTTCATTCTCGCTTGCACTGAAGCAGGGAGCAGGATTAGCTCGTGGCACTGGCTATCAGAGGAGCGTAGATAAAAGGCACAGCTCCTTCAGCGCCACTGCTGCAGCAGCGCTTGTAATCTCCCCCCTTCCCCACAACAGTTGTGCCTCATTATCCATTGCCTGGCTCAATTTTTGTGCCCGGGTGTGTACTGGAAGGGGCTTGAAGTTTCCCCCGCTCCACCGACTGTGGCAGAAGAAGGAGAGATGTTCTATAGCCTGGCCATGAGGTCTTGATTGTTCTGCGTTTATGAATGAAATTGACCTCAATCACCTGTTACCTCCAGTTTCTAGATTGTTTGAAGTTCTGCGGCTGTACCCTACAGGACCGAGGGCAACGAGACTCCAGTATACAAGGACCCTACAGTATCGTCTGCAGCATGAGCTGGCTGAACAGGATCGCATTGCTTTTCTTGGGAGTATTACTAGCAGAAAGAGTGAACTGCCAGCATGTGAAGAATAACGTGCCAAGACTCAGATTATCCTATAAAGGTAAATCTGTTGTTGTCTTTTATTTTCTCTCTCTCTCTTTTCCTACGATCTGTTCCTATTTTTCGTGCTTTTTCTTATAATTAAAAAATGGAGATTGTGTTATAGAAAATATTTTCAGAACACTTAAAAACCCATTTTATGTTCAATACTACTCAGTTTAAATGCAGACAAAGAAGAGTTAGTTACATTTGCAGACAAAGATTCTAGAATATAATGATTTTTGTAAGAATATTAAATTATTTCATAGGACTTAACTCTTTAAAAATGATTAGACATCTTTGACCACCCAATTAATCTTTGTGCTGCTCTGGGCATGTTGTACAGCTGAAACAGAGTATTTATCTAGTTCAGACACGATGGAATAGAGGGAGATTTATGTTGGGTTTTTTTATGCATGAAGTGGTTAAATCTCAGTCATGAATATTCAGTTTGTACAAATCTGACAATCAGATGCCTCACATAAACAGTAGATGGTGGGTTTGCCAAGAAAGTATAAACTGAAAGGAACAGCTCAGGTCCAGAAAAAGGAATGATGTACTAGAAATATTGTATGTGGATCTTCAATGCAATGCAATTTTTTTTCTTAAATGAAATTGTATCATATGTACTTTGAGTATATTTCAGTAATCCTTACAGAGAGTGTGTTATTTAGGGAAGATAACCATGATATTACACTTACCTTTGGAAATTGCAGGGCAGTAGACACAATGCATTGTCAGTAATTACCTTTAGTAAAATTATTGCTATTATTAAAAGTCAGGATTCTGAAAAACCAGGAATACCCTCTCCATTATCATTGCAGGACATTTCATTAAAGATTCTATATATGTACATTGTAGGGAGAAAAAAATAAAAGCTGGACAGTATGCAAATGGGACAGAAAATTAAACTGTAAGAGCTAGGTATTATTATTACTAAAAGAGGTTTCCACCCCTAAAAGTTGACTTCTTATAATCCCAGATGATTTGTGGCAGGGAGATGGAGGAAAGTAGCTTCAGTTCAAAGTGAGAGTGAGAGAGAGAGAGAGAGTGTGGTGGAGGGGAGAAATGCACCATTTCTACAATGGAAAAAAGTGAACATGTGTGTTTCTGATCATACATGTCAATCTCTGTCTGCTATATAGTCCATATATCTCATGCCAGGAGAAGTATGTTCTCTACTTTTTGCATAACAGGCAGAATCTTTCTGGTGGCACAAGTGTGAAGAAAAAAAAACCTAAGTGATTCCAGGCAGTCGTTATTTTCACACTTTAAATCAGAAAATTCAACATCTATAAAACTTGAGTGTATTTTCACTTCATTGTGAAATAAATGAATGTGTATATTTTAAAAATAACATGCATGTGTGTAAGCACTGCTTTATAAATGAAAAGAATGCTTCATGGTTCTCAGAATGTGTCACTTTGTGAAAAAATTATTTTATATTTATTAAATACAAATTGGTTATTTTAAATAATTTAATCTGAGAGACAACCTGATGCATGTCCCATGTTATAAAACTCTTTAAATACCACTTTAATTGTTTGTGATCTAACTTCCAAACTTTAATGACCCTAATGTAAAACTTAATTAAATTATTATATAGGAGTTTAACTTCGTGTTGCTTAAAAGTGCTCCATTGAAGCGTTTAATGGTTAATGAATAATTGTTTGCTATTTTTCACCCCATTAAAGTTTATTGAGGGCTCAATTCTGCCACTCATACGAAGACTGAAACTTCTCATTGAAATCAGTGGGACTAGCTGTGTAATAAAGAGATACTTTGGTTTGAGGAAGGGTGGCAGAATCTGGCCCATAGTTTGTATACATTGATATGATATCCAAACATATAACCAGCTTCACAACACTTGATTATTCTGCTGGCTGGTTGTTTTTAACTTCTTCTTCTGTTGGGAACAAGAATCTAATTCTCACAGTTTTTTTTATTTAATAAACACCAGCTTCTAGGGCAAAGTTTTTCACAACAGTAACTCAGGAAACTGATAAGACTCCTTGGTGCTGTTTGTGTAATTGACTGAACAAGCTGTAAAAATGAAATGATCGCAAGACAATGAGTGCTCTAGCTCCAATCCTACAGAACACTGAAGAGCGTGCTTAATTTTAAGCATCTGAGAAATAAGAGCTCTGTCCTGCAAGATGCTGAGCACATTGGGCCAGTCTACCAAAACACTTAACGCGTGTGCTTAAGTTTAAACATTTGGGTAGTCCTGCTGACTTCCTTGGTCTACTAACATGCTTACAGTTGAACACATGCTTAGGAGTTCTGCTGGATTGAGGCCAAAGTGTTCAGCATGTTGCAGGATGGACTCATACGTTTCTAGTTATTATAAAATAGAGAAAAGAAAGACTTATCAGCTGGTGTTTTTCAGATGGCTAATTATCATTCTGATAAAATGTGGTGTGGATAAATAGGCACAGTGCTTTGTGAGTATGCTGCTTTAAGAGCTGTGCATAGTGAAAATATACTTTGTGGGCAATGAAAGAATACATTACATATCAGTGTGGATCTCATGTGACGATACCATAGACCATTTTCTTACCAGTGGGACTAATGGGTATTAAAACTACTAGCAATTAGGACAAATAACACCCCACTCCTCCAATTACCTAGCAGTTCTATTTCTGCATAGAGAGTCTGGCAGTTTAATAAAATAAACTGGGAAATGAATGAGAACATGCAGGGTAAAAAAGAATGTGTCAAACAATTTTCTTCTGCTGTTTTACTCACAGTCATTGTGTTTTTGTTTTTGAATGTGCATTTGAGTTTTGCCTAAGCAAATCCCTTGTAGCCAGTTGTCATTGTTTTGTTTCTAAAGAACAATAGGGATTTATTTTAGCTTCTTGTTTTTTTTCTGACTAATTAGGTGTCAAACATAGTTAAAACATGCAGACATTTGGCTTTAAAATTTCCAAAGTGATTCATGAAGGGTTAAATCCCTGCCAACCTTAATTTCCTATGGTCACTTGTTTTCAAAGGTCCGCTATTAGCTCTGTCATTTCTCGGGTTGCCAGATAGATGTTTCAGTGAACTCCCATTCTTACTTTCTCTTGACTTCCCGTCGCTCAGTCTCACAGTAGATTAGAAGTATCATATTGAGCAGATTTTGTGCAGGGCAAGGGAGGGAGTCAATGTAATAATTATATTATAAATTAGGCCACTTTTATGGAAGAGGGACTAAAAAGATGCTTTCAGGTTCATTGCAGAAGTGACATGTTAGAAAAATGGGGTCTCTTGGCTTTGTAGCAGTCAGATTTGGGCAGCTCACCAGGGAAAGCAAATAAGGGGCAAACAGAGATGACATCCTGTCCTTATGGAAGTCAGTACTCACAAAACTCACATTGACTTCAGTAGAAGTCAGGATTTCATCCCATAAATCTCAAACACAAACATTTCACATGGGTCCGTGAATGGAAAGAGATCTGGCCCAGACAATATTTCTTTCCGATTCTTTTAATTGACTTCTGTGGGCTTTGGATCATGTCTTAAATATGGAAAAAAATTAGCTTAAAACTATTGCAGGTTAAACTGATCCCCACCACCTCCACTTCCCTTTTGCAGCTTTTTAAGGCTGCATCTGGTGAAATAACAAAAATAAATTTAATTTCCAAGATGCAAAGAAAGCCTTTAATAAAACAACTGTTAAACAGTGAGGAAATAACATGTTCTTCAAGTTTCTTTTTATCCCAATGACTTGTGTTTCAATGAATAGTGTAATGAGCTCTACTGTGTTATTAGGTTGTAGGTTCTGTTCAGAAAGCATCTATTATATAGAGTTCTCTGTGTGATGGTGATCAAGTTGTGAGTGCAGAGTTTAAAACAATAAATATAGTCTTAGCTCCACATGGATTTTTCCTTTCTTTCCTTCCCTTTTTTTCCATCTGCTCCATCTCTCTCTTTTTCTTTTATGCAGTGAACCAACAGCATAAACAAATGCTAGATCTAGCTACAAGAAGTTTTGTTTTTGTTATCACTAAAAAGAATTCCCATTAAAATACCTGGTTTCATAAATCTCTCCCAAGGTGACTCTGATTTTTGTCATGAGTAAATCTTGTGAACTCAAAGTTTCTCATATCCATATGTTTCATCCCATTTGTTTGTTGAAAATTTCTAAATCCTCTTAGTATGTTTGGTAAAAGTACATATGTGTTTTTTTTTATTGTTGCCCAGCTGGATGCACGTTACTTAAGAATAAGTAACTGGATGAAGATTGCATGTAGATTCAGTTGTGCTACTCCCTGGTTTGCATTCAAGCCATAGTAAGAATAGATATTTTGCCTAAAATAGGAATGAAAATAAGAGCTGCCCTCAGACTCTGTATATGATCAACCTATAAATGTGCCAGAATTTCATTCACTTTCTTATAGACAAGTAGCACTGAACTATCTGGGTACATGTGAGTCTACGTATGATATTTAATTGGTAAGGTAGTTTATTAACTTGTCCTACTTGCACTTGATAACTTGCAGGTGTTTTTTCTCCCTAATTCTATAGCCAGCCCATAATACCACTACAAAACAAAACAAAAAAAAACAGAGAGCATTTTAGTAAGAGCATGAATAATGTACAGGGCCTGATTGGAGACATGCCTCTCCTCACTTAATATCCCAGTTTGTCTCAAGATGCAAGATACCCGTTTACAGGGTCTTATAATTAAATTACATTATGCATACATCGTCCTCTCTTTTCAGTCTCATTGGGAAGAAGATAAGGGAACTGAGAACTTGGAAAGAGGAGCAGGGAGGTAGGAAAAACAAATGTTTATGGACATAAGCGAGGACTTGTAAGATTCTCCAGCCCGCGTTCTCAGTAGATTGCAAAAAGATCTACAGTTCAGGCTTGCAGGGCAGCTTTGCCATGGTTTGTCCTTCAGTGGGGCTGTGGGGTATCCCACCGCCTCGCTCTAGCTTGCCGTCCGTGGGCTCTGTGGTCGTGGGAAATAACGCACACTCAGTTAGGGGCTCAGGCCCTTGGAGCGGGGCTGAGTCGATAGTCATATGGTGGCTCAGGCCCTAGGTCAGGATGGGGCAGCCAGCGAACAGTCAGAGACTCAGGCCCTTAGGCAGGGGCGGAGTCAGTAGTTCAATAGCAAAGCGCAGCCCAGGCCCTTGGTTGGGGTGGGGCAGCAATCACACAGAGACTCAGGCCCTTGGGCAGGGGCTGAGTCAGCAGCTCAATAGCAGCCCAGGCCCTGGGTCAGGGCGGGGCAGAAAACAAATAGTCAGGGACTCAGGCCTTTTAGGAGGAGCTTAGTCAATAGCTCACATAGCAGCCCAGGCCCTAGGTCAGGGCTGGGCCACAAACAGTCAGGGACTCAGGCCTTTAAACAGGGGCTGAGTCAATAGTTCCACATAGCAGGAGGTACCAGCCTCTCCAGGCCAGGGAAAAGGGGGAGTCTGCCACCCAAGGAGTAGGTGACGGGGGAACGCAGGCCCTCCCACTCCACTGCGTCCCAGCCAGGGGCCCAAGCAGCGGCAAAGACTCGCTGCTGTCAGTGGGGATCCTGGCCGCAACACACTGACATCGGCTCAGGCAGTGTTGCAGCCCGACTGGGTTTGGCTGCCCCTGGGCTACTTCCACACTCCCCCTCGTAGGGTACCTGAGTCGTGGTAGCGTTGCCGGTGGTCTCAAACACCATCAGTTCCTCTGGGTAAGTAGCAGATGGCAGGCTCGGCTCCTCCTCGGGGTAGTGGGCAAGAAGCAGGCTCGGCTCCTCCTCAGGGTAGCTGGAGCGGGGTAGTCTCGGCCAGTCGTCCTTGGGGTAATGAGCGAGGGGTAGGCTCAGTCATTCCTCGCCGGGGTAATGAGCAAGGGGTAGGCTTGGCCGGCCCGGTGCGACCTCAGGCCCACTGCAGCCTTCTGCTGTCTCCCCAGAGGGAGCTCGGTTGCAGACATCTGGCCTCTCTGGCGGCTGGTTTCCAACTGAGCTCTGCCGGTGAGCTTTTATACTTCCGGGTCTGTGCCGTGACCTCTGAGGGGTGGGCGCAGGACCCAGTGACTCTGCCTATGTTGGTGTTAGGGGAGGTCCGTCTCTCAGCGGAGCTGTGGGGTATCCCACCACCTCGCTACAAGGCTCTTCTTATGTCAAGATCCATTTGGCACAGGAGTTGGAAGTACAGGACTTAAATGCAGCCACAAGATTTTCAGGCAGCCTTGGTCCTGATCCTGGAGTATGTTAGAGTAGCTTAGATGCTGATCTCACTAACATTAGCTGACTGTGATCCCCAAGAAGGCCAGATACCAGATAAGAATTGTCAGAACAGAACAGAGGCCCACTGTGACACAACCTTTCTGCTCCCAGCATACCCTCTACACTGGAGAGAGGGGAAGTTGGTGCAGAGACTAGTTAAAATGCTTTACATCAGCTGAGATCTTGCCTGTGTGGGGGAATTCTCATCTGGCCATTTAGCACAAAAGAGTCAAAGTGACCAGAACAAGGAGGAAGAGAAGCTGGCTCTACATTTTTATTTTATCTTCCCAATTTTCCCATTAAATGCTAGTAAAGAAAACGTGGTTTCAGAATTACAAAACTCTCCCTTTCTTAGAGGGCTGACTATTTCCATGTAACTCAGCCAGCTATACAGTTTTTTGTTCATAAAAGGTGCTGGGTTGATAATAATGGAAACTGTGCTCTTCTCTTTGTCTATGGAGCTGCTTACCCTTGCTGCTTGTTGCATCATACTTAAAACCCTGATCCAGCAAAGAATTTAATCAGATCAATGGTCCCATTGAACTCAGCGGAACTGTGCACATCATGATTAAAATCTAGCATGCGTTTCAGTGCTTTCCTGGATTGGGACTTAGATGCATCTCTGAGTGCTTGGAACATGTTTAGGTACACGTTGGTACCAACACCTGACCAAAAAAAATTTTAAAATAGGGAAATCAGCATGTACAGGGTTATCCCAGTGTTCATGATCTACTAACACCGATCCAATATTACACATGTATAGTACATGAATACATGGAATTATATCAGAGAGGAAATCACTAAATGACTCCTATTTTTGACTTTCCTAAAAGAAGATTTGTTTTTCAGGTTTCATTTAATATATCGCCATACTCTGTTCCCTTCACTTGTGGTTTTGGTTTGACTATGTCCTTGAATCATCAGTGAACATTTTAACATGCAACCTCTTCTGCAGTTGGTGTTAAGAGAGTCTTCTTTCTATTTGTCTTTTCTGGGCTGCAGGCTCACTCTTTATTGCTCTCATGTTCATCCCTGAAAAATTGTAATGGAAGCAATAATCATGTAAAGATGCACCAATGTTTTGAATAGCTCCTGTATCAGCCAGAGTCTGACTTGACCTCAATTCAATTTGAAGCAAAGTAAGATCTCTACCTGAGGCGGTCCCTGAGTGAGGGAGATGAAAACAAATCCCTGTAAGTGATGTGAAGGACTGTGACATTCTACTTCCAAGTTTCAAAGTTAAAAAAGGGTAAAATCTTTCTCAGGATCCCACATGCTTATTTTTAAACTAGTGGACAGTGGCAGCTCTAGGTCAAATTTGTAGATGAGGCTCTGTAATTTGCCTTAGTGTGCTTATTAATTAAGGTCATTTGTGGATGTTCCCTTCAGTGCTCTGCTGTGGCTGGTGGGCTATTCAGCGAATTCCTTCTACTGTAGCATTAAAACCCCTTCTGGAATGTGCACATGTACGCTGTGCAGTCACAGGGGCCTGCCCTACGCAGCCTTCGTGTGGGCTAGCTCTTCTCGTCCAATAACAGCTGTGAATGGTGATCATAACTCTAGTGATGGTAAATTCACTTTTATTTTCCTAATTTTTTTGAGTAGTGCAGGACCGCATTGCCCCCCACTGAAAGCGTCAGAGGGGAGCTCGCCTCCGCTGTTGAGGACACAAACCTTTTTAAAAGTGCTGTAGGCTCCCTCACTACTCAGAAGTGCTCCCTGTTACAGCTCTCTCTCGCTCTCTCTCATAAACATTACTGTACTTTGACTCTCAACTAGGCGAACCTCATGGAGCTGGAGTTGGGCGTGGATTCGTTATAGTAATGCCTTTCGGTAGCACTCGCCAGTTTAGTCATCTCCTTGTTATCGTTATTATTTATTATTATTATTTTATAGCTTTGTACTCCATATACTTTATAGGTGCACTCAGGATGAGTTAGGTGCTGCCCAGATGAAGATAGAGGAGAGGGTATCTTAATCCTTGCCGTGAAGAGTTACAACCCAGTGGGCCTTTGTTCACGTGCTTTCAGTTTTAATGGCCTATGAGGTTTTTGTTTCCACTGAGTCACCTCTGACAAGTGTTGCCTTAACTTATAACATCAGGCTTCTGAATACATAATGTAACTTTTGGCACAGTTGTCACCATCTACTATGCAAGTTTGGCGCACACAAGGCACTGGCATTTTTACCTCCCAAAGTGGGACATGTGTCTTAAAAAGACAGTGCCATTACATACTTTTCATGTACTTCCATAGGAGCCAATTCGAATCTTAGGTATGCTCATCTAAGGCTCCAATTTGGGAAAGTATCCCTATTCATGGAAGCACTGAAGTACATGGTTAAGTTCCACTGATTAAAGTTAAGTTTGTGATTATATGCTTTTCTGAATCTCAAGTCACTCTTCTGAAGTCAACTGAGTTCGTCTGGATTTACACTGCAGTTACTGAAATCAGAATTTGGCCCAGAAAAGTAAATATACAGTACCATTAAGTTTAGCATTTTCTTAAATACTTTGCTCCAGTTCACCTCTCCTGTATCTACCTTCATTGCACAAACAAGTTCTTCCAAACCCAATTACACCCACTGGTGGTGACTGGCTGCGGCTGCAGAGCCTTTCTTAATAGGCTTTAAATAGGCTGATTCTAAATCATGTCTGTTACCCTGTGTGAGTTACCTAAGGGCACGTCTAGACTACGCGCCCTATCGGAGCGTTAAAATCGATTGCTTGGGGATCGAAATATCGTGTCTGGTCTGGACGCGATATCTCGATCCCAGAGCTTGCTTAGATCGATTCCGGAACTCCAGCTAGACGACCGGACTTCCGGATTCGACATGGCGAGCCGCGCGGATCGATCCCGCGCGGTGAAGATGGGTGAGTAAATCGATTTTAGATATTCGATTTCAGCTACGCTATTCTCGTAGCTGAAATTGCGTATCTAAAATCGATTTAATCTCGTAGTGTAGACCTGGCCTAAGTCTTCTAATTCAAATGGCATATATTACTTTTAGTTTCTAAATATTTTTTCATGACCCAGTTTCATATAATATGACTTCCACATAAGTATGCATATGCATCTGTGCAAATCTAAGGAGATTTTCAGATCCTGGACCTGATTTTCCTCTCAATTACCTTGGTAGAGTTTAGTTGCATTGACTTTACTGGAGTCACTCCAAATTTACACTGGTGGAACAAGAGTAGAATTAGACCCTGATTTCAGATTAATTCTGAATATTCCACATGATAAAATTTTGAGTGATTCTTTTCCCACCCTGACATTTACATATTTTCTTTGAGCTAAAAATCACCTGCAGCGGTCTCTGAAATGTGTGGGCCCCATTCTGCTATGCGTCATCTCTGTTCTTCATCCCTTGGTGTTTGATAGCCGAATACTAAACAGTCAAAAGTGTTTGCCATTCCTCTAATGCTTCAGAATTGTTTGGCATTTGTTGGGCTGCTTGCTTATCTCTCCAGCTGAATGTTATAGGAACTGTATAACCAAACAGTCAAATAACATTCCCTTCCTTTATAAATATTTTTGTGCAAACTTGGATCTTGCAGAGCACAGTCAGAGGAATGGTGTAGTTCTTTGCTTTGTATCTACCGTGCAAGCACAAGAAAAAGAAAGTCCTCTTTCCCTATTTTCTAATGAAGTAAAGACCATATTGGCTCCTATGTGCCATCCTAGCTTGTATGGAAGCTTCTGCACGATGTAGGAAAAGGATTCCAATAACTTGGTGATCATTTAGCTACCAAGGGGAAGGGTTCACAGCCCTGGGGAGACTGAAAGCAGGTGCAGCCTGCAAACATTTCAGATCCAGAACAGGCTTGGGGAAAGCAGAGTACAACCCTACTGCTCTAGTTCTTTACTGTAGACACTTCCTAAAGTGACGGAAGGGATCTTTCCACTGCCATAGTAAATCCACCCCCTCAAGAGGCGGTAGTTAGGTCAATAGAAGAATTCCTCTGTCGACCTAACAGTATCTATTACCAGGACTTCAAGAGAACGGATGAGGCTTGGTCTTATCTTCCGAGCTGCCTTCTTTTGACCTCTCTTGTTCCCCTTAGCTTGAGGAGGTGAAAAAGGAGCACCAGGACCATTGTTCTGAAGAGTCTCCATGGCAAAAACAGATATTAAATGAACTCCTGAACTACTTGCAAAAATGTTGTTTATTCTCCCAGAAAAATGAATTCCAGCATTTCTCTTCTTCCAAGAGATGCCAGAGTCCATCTGCCAAGAGTCTACATGCATCAAGAAAGAAATGTAGGAAGGTAGCATGAAGTGATTTTAAAGAGCTCCTGTCCACACTGGCTGAAATGTCCTAATCATCAGCAGGATATTGTTTCCAACATTATAGCTACGCAGCTTGTACCAGTACAGATCCAACTGTCAATATTGCTATTTTAGCATCTATCCTGGGGTCTTTGTATTCTGGTCATAACAGTGGACTCCTTGCTGAAATTCGGCATACAGGATTTACTCTATGGAGAAAAGAAAAAGAGAAAAGTCTTTTTGGTCTTTTTTGAAAGGGTCTCTCTTAGAAAATACATTATGAAGCTAAAATATTGGTGTATTAGATATTTAAAACATTTTCCTTACCTGCAGCTTAGATCATTGCAACTAAAATGATCGTAAACATCTAATGTTATTTTTCAGCTTGATGCTTGTTGTTTCGTATATTTAAAGAGCTCTGTCAATGCTTTTCATGTGATGTCCAAGGCTATGTGGTCTATTCACCTGAGCATGGAATTCCTAAGTGCAAAATCCTTCTCTGCTATTGACTCACTGTGTGGTCTTCTAGCTGTCAGACTAATCCTATAGATTTGCAAATTCAAATTTCAGCCAGGAGTCATTTTTTATGCTCATCATACAAAGAGCTGAAAAAAGATGTTTACTGTAAAAGTAATGGTAGTTGTGTACTGAGATGGCACAATTTATGTTGCTATAATACTGGAAATATCTCACTGATCATTTGGATATTTCAGCTAATCCAGACAGGAACTCTCTAACCTTTTTCATATACCCTTGTACATTTTGCTCTCAACACATGCAGTAAATGTTCTGAGTGGCGGGAACTGTGCCCTGAATGAGTGTTTATTATTGGTATTCTTGTATTTGATGACTACTAAAGTTACACAAGTATTTACAGGATTAGGGCCTTGGTTTGTTCATGTTTAAAACTAATGACAAGGAATAGCTGACAGGATAAAGTCAGAAGTGGGATTCTGCAGGTCTCTTGTTTTCATGCACTTTGCTCCTAGACTAAGTAAAGAAGCACCTGTTTCTTAAACTGGAGATTGCCTTGATCTTTTAAAATATAAGTTCCAGTTCACATCTTCCACATGCTTTCAATGCAGCCATATGACATTTCATGAATTAACCCAGGAAATGACTTCTGTTTGCTTTTATACTTACTTCCTGTCCCCTCATGTGATGGCAGGGCTGTTCTGAGTATCATTTTGTTCCATAATGATATATCAACTTCAATGACAGACTGACAAAGAAACACTGAATCAGCACAATAATTAACAAAAATATTGCTGTATTTGAAAAAAAAAATCTCTTGCTCTGAACTAAAACTAACAAGATGTCACTGAGGTCTCCTTTTAGCCTCTGTGAGTCACTTATTAGCTGGTTTCTATGCAGAGTATGCAAGCATCAGAGAAGCTAAACCAGATGATGACAGCTAGTAAACAGAATGACAAATCAGTTGAAACAGACATGAAGGGTTCAATCCTACTTCCATTGAAATCAGTGGGATTTTTGCATTTTGCTTCACATGTAGCAGTGTTGATCCTCATAAGTGTTTATTTGTTTCTTTGTTTCTTGGGATCTGATTCTCCTTTCATTTATCCTAGCATAAATCAGGAGCAAATCCATTACAGTCAATAGAACTATGTAGGAGTAACACTGGTATAAATTGGAGTGAAATCAGAGACTTACTATTTTTAATTTTTATTGGATAGAAGGTCCTGGAAGCAAGATTGAGCAGCACAGGTTTTTTTTCAGAGTGGTAACCATGTTAGTCTGTATCAGTAAAAACAACAAGGAGTCCTTGTGGCACCTTAGAGAATAACAAATTTATTTTGGCATAAGCTTTCATGGGCTAAAACCCACTTCATCAGATGCATGGAGTGAAAAATACAGTAAGCAGTATATATATTACAGCACATGAAAAGATGGGAATTGCCTTACCAAGTGAGGGTCAGTGCTAACGAGGCCAATTCAGTTAAGGTAGAAGTGGCCTATTCTCAACAGTTGACAAGAAGGGGTGAATATTAATAGAGGGATGTTATCTGATCATGTTATCATGCATCTGATGAAGTGGGTTATAGCCCACAAAAGCTTATGCCCAAATAAATTTGTTAGTTTCTAAGGTGCCACAAGGATCCCTCATTGTTTTTGCAGGTTTTACTTATTAAGAATGATTCCCTAGCTGAGACTTGCCATAGAAGGCCTTTAAAAGGAAATATCTGAGAGCTGAAATTCTTTTAAAAATTTTTTTTATTGGCATGAAAAAATATGACAAAAGCTGAATTTTATTTTGCTGTACATTCACCCTCAGTACTATGTACACAAAATATTTTACCTTAAACCAGACATATGGAAGTGATCAGTGTATGTAAATTAGCAGAGAAGAAGGGGTGGTATAGCTTGGAAATATGCACTTGTTTCTGGTTATAAGACTTTGAAACCACACCAAAAGAGAGAGAGAGACTTTGCATTTTGAGGCACCTTTTCTTTCAAAATAATGAATGGAAAATGGTTAAAACAGCAATGATTAAAACATAACTCAGCATGAAAGCACAATAGGGTACTGAACTAAATCATTCAATTAGCTCTTTTGGATACTGGCATCTAGAGAGAAGGACCAGATAGTGAACTCGTTCCGCAGAATGAGGAACTGGAGTAATCCGTTTCTCCTCATTGGGACTACTCATGTGAGTAACTGCTCACTAATGCGAGTAAGGAACTGCAGTCTAGCACAAAATAATTTGTATTTACATTGAACCTGATCTTGCACCCACTGTGCTCTTACACATTTCCATGCTGAAAATCCCACACAGATTCAGGATTATAATAAGGGCCTGATACAAAGCCCACTGATGTCAATGGGAGCAGTCGTATTTTTGGTTATCTGGGCATTAGCACATTTTTTATTCTGAGAGGGATTGTCCAAGGCAACTGGGTTTATCCTCCTACTCTTTTAGAAAAGCTGCAAAAGCTCAAGCTTGCATATGAACAGCATTCAGAAGTAGAAGGATAGATCTGCCCTTATCTTCCACCAGCTTCTGCTATGAATTGCTGCATTCCAAACCATTCTGGAAATTAGCACCTGAACATATGAACCCAGAGGTATTGAAACTTTCATACCTTTATCAGTTCTGCAGATCTATGTAGATCATTTCTCGGCCATTTGGCTAAGAGAGGTGAAAACATTATATATATATCTCCTACTATAATGACCACTTGCAGTCAGCAAGCCTTATAATGCAGTGTCAGAGCTTCTCTGTCACTTTAAACTCACCCCTTTATGAGAAGAGGTGAGAACTAGGCCGTGTTTTAAATATTTCCAAAACTAAATAAAGACAAAAACAAATCCACAGAAGTATCAAGGCTAGATCCTAAACTGGTGTAGATTAGTGTAGCTCCATTGGAGTTACATCAGTAGAACATTTGACACTCCATGTGTAACAGTTGAACAGGTGCACCTTGGGAGGGGATGTACATAGTGGGCCAAATAGTGTGATGCTGATTTACCTGGATGCCTAGAAATCTAGCCCATTATATATTCAGATTAATCATCACATTAATACCCCATACGTCCACATTTTCCTTTGTTGCATATTAGCAATTCGTTTGGCTATATGTGGTATAAAGATTCTCTGGTTTAAAAGTTATTCAATCCTTCAAATAAAGTGCTTCTAAAAAAGCAGAGGTAAACATCTACAGTAGATAAGCAAAGAACAGAGAATATAAGAAAAATCTGAATAGGCTTTGAGCCAGCTAGTTTTGTACATATTTTACAGTACAACTCTACTGCTTAGATTTGGAACTGGTTGGCATGGATATATATGTGAGAGAAAAAGAAAGAGAGAGAGAGAGAGAGAGAGAGAGAGATTTACCAAGTTATTCAAGGCTGAAGCAACTCCAAAAACTGATTATTTAAGCATCAAACCTAGAGAATGTTTCAAGTGCAAAGTTCACTTATAGGGTTGATATGAGTTACATACCTACCCTCATAATCATGAGATAACATGGTATCACTACTGGAGTTTACCATGTAATAATTTCATTGGTGTTAATCTGTAGTTTCCATCTATGTCCTCAAAATACCATGATGTATTTCATGCAAGCTTCATAATTCAGTAAATAGCTCATGTCACTTCAATAATCATTTACAGAACTCATTTTCTTCTCAGAAATGCTTCTGTATGCTAATTCGATTTGGTTAAATTATTCTAAAAAGGACTCACTGAGACAAAGTTAAATGTAATTTCATTCAATGGCTATGGGATTTGCTCACTCGGGTTAATATTCTTGTAATGAAATGTGATTTTGTCTTGATATTTATGAGGATTTTTTTTTTTAAAAAAATGGTTTGATCTTGCAAATTCATCCTAATGTGAGTAGTTCCATTGATTTCCCTGTCAATGGAACTACAGGCATGATTAAGCCAATATTCTCATGACTAAGTGTTTGGATGAAATGGCCTTTTTGTAAAATTGTGTTTGATGTGATTATAAATACCATTGTTCTAAATAAGAAGAGAGAAAGCTGGCGCTCAGAAAATAGTTTCCCTTTTTAAGTAATGATCCAACAAAGCCAAGCCATTAATAGAACTGCATCTGAAATGGTTCAGTTTTGATCAGAATAGGGTAAAAACCTAAGCAAAATTGTGGAGTTTTACATCATCCCCAAATTGAAATCACATTGAACATCTTGCAGGAATAGTCTGTCTTGATCTTGGTTACTTCCTGATTTGAATGTGGTTGGAAATACCACAACAGTAATGGGAAAGATACACATTGACTGCAGTGGGTGCTGGCTGAGCCCCTGGCCAGGAACTGTGGCAGTGCAAACAATTAATCAGGTGTTTTTGAATGTGAAAATAGATTTGGATAGAGTTTTTGAGTTTTTTAAAGATGGTTCTTATTTTATTCAATCTGTTTCATTCCATCCCTTGTTAACAGGTTAACTAATAGGTCTATGCTTGAAAAGTTCTGTTTAAATTTATATCTGTTTGTGTGTAACACTGAATAAACCCTGGGCCCAATTCACAGATCTAGAATCTGTAAAGTTACACTAGAAATGAATTGGGCCTAATGTGTATTCCATGGTACAAACAAACAGATATGTATTCTTTCAATACTGCAATAGTGGGATAGAGTTTCCATAATGCAATTATTCTGTTTCAATAACCATCCTCTTAACTATCAAAAGAAAACAACGTGCTATGGAAACTTTTCTCCACTGTTGCAGCGTTAGTTACCAAAGTTGGGGCTCCAGGCAGCAATATTTACTTTCTTTGACTGAAAGTTGTTAGTGCCAGTTCCTCAGATGAACTCATCAGAGAGCAGCTCAGGAACTCTCTCCACAGCAGGAGCCCTCCAGAGTTGGCTTCCTGGAGACTCCAAAGAGTTGCTAAAACTAGAAAGCAAGCAGGCGAGCAAGGAAATTCCTCTTCCTTTTCAAATATCACCTTGACAAAATGGGACAGCAAGCACAGCGCCATGTGCTCATTCACTCCAGGCATCTTGTCAATAGTTCCTCCGTGCTCTATGCAGAACAACAAGAGAAATCTCATACTGCAGCCCCTCAAATGGGTAGCCACTTGTGGAGACGTACCTATTATCTGAAAATTTATTATGTTCTATTTCACTTGTGAATAAAATGCAGAAAATCTCTTATGCAATATAGGATGGACAGGCAATAAAAGATTTCATATTTTATCACAGGTATACATCCAAAGAAGGAAAGAAAAGGAGTGTTTTTTGTTAAGCTTCGGAGTGGAAACCATTTGTGGCATAAACCCCAATAGGAAACACATTTGTACCACCTCTGATGTCTCATGCAGTTTGGATGCTAATTTTTTCACTTGGCTGTTTCCCTGCCCTAAGAGTCCATAGCTGTTCAACTGATTTCTGCTGTTACTTAAATAGTTTTAGGAATCTGACAGCAAACCACCGAGTAACTCTCTAATAGATATTTCATGCCAGGACAAGGATGTGTTGCAAGGGATGCATCCCACGCCCAGTGTGATGCCAGAGAAGGGTGATTTTTTGTGTTGAAAAGGCAAAACTGTGTTCTGTGTGTGGTGCATGTGCACATAAAAATTGCTCTCAGATGCTGCTGTTAGTGCACTAAGCATCCACATATGTTAGGAACCTCCATTTCTATACTAAGGTCTATTATCCCTGCCATCATGGCAGCTAGGGGTCATATAAAAATACCAGACAGCTGCCTAAAATGACTGCATGGGACCAATCAGTGCTGAGCTAGACAGGTCCAGTGTGCAAATTTGCGGACAGAGAACTGTACTTGCTCTGTGGGAACAGTATGTAGTTTCTTAGGACGGGAATGGGGAAGACCATGTAAATTAGCCCTCCACAACTCTTAATCCAGCCTCCATAAGTTTGCTTCTGCTGGGCACCTGTATAACTGCTCTTGAGACTGGCTTTTCCCCCTTCAAGATCAGTTTGGTCTCTACCATTGTCTATGTGGTGCCTCAGCTCTGTAGCATTCTTTGCAGCCTGGATGCTCGAGGCCCAAGGATTTTCCATAGGCCAGGCATGCAAATACCTACATACAGTATGTGCACACACACAATTATTTGCAGCACCACATTGCACCCAAACTCATGTGTTCTTGACCACCAGAGTCTATAGAATGCTATAGTTTAGTTACTTCTCAGTGCACACAGCTAATCAGGGCCGCCCAGAGGATTCTGGGGGCCTGGGGCTGTCGGCGGCAGGCAGCTCCAGTGGACCTCCCGCAGGCATGCCTGCGGAGGGTCCGCTGGTCCCGTGGCTCCGGTGGAGCATCCGCAGGCATGTGAAGGACCCCGCTCCAGGGGCCCCAAAAAACTCTCAAATTGCCCCTCTTGTCCCCGCCTCTGGGCGGCCCTGCAGCTAATTCCCACTCTCGTTAATAAATGCCAGTACATTTGTTAGCCTCAGTGGGTAGATATTTGCATGGCATAGCAGATGTTTGTGACATGATAAGCCTGCATCCCTAAATCTGTATATAGGGACAGAGGGTCCACTCTGTCCTTTACACTTGCGCAAAGAGACAAATAATTATTTCATATGCCAGTGTGCATTTTCAAAGGTTAATGGGACTTATGCATACACAATCAGAAGGGACTAATGGCCTGAGTTCAGTGGCAACTGAAGGTGTTCAGTGTGACGGGTTCCCCCCAGGGTGCCACTTGGAACTGGGCACTCTGACCCACCAGCCTAGGCTCCCTTTCACACTCTGCTTCTGTGACAAGCTGCAGATGCGCTCCCAATTTTACACTTCCACCAGAATACACACAGGTAGGGACACACCCAGCTGCAGTTACATGCAGGCTCTGTGACCTGCCGCTGCATGTGAACCAACAATAGAGAGGCTACAGCCAAAATAACCGCCAGCTTTCCAGCCTGGGACCTCAGAGCTGTACCATCCTGCCCTGGTCCAAACCACAACCAGTATGAATTTATTATCCAGTTTGCCTCCCCCTCAGTGTGAAGAGGAAGTATCTCCAACTACCTAGACTGAAAGCATCTTGTCTAGTGGGCGTTACCGAGGTGTAACTACATTTGAAGTACAGCTACATAGTCAGTATTTATAACCTCAGGTAAAAAAGATACATGCATAGAAATAGGATAATCATATTCAGCAAATCATAACTTTTCCAATGACACCTCACATAACTTATCTTGTACAAAATCCATCATAATTATTCCACAATCATATAATAATATTACTATGATGAATATGAGATACAGTGTCATATTCAGAACCTCTGAAAATCAGGCCACTGGCCTCTGAGTCTATGCTAATTATATATCAGGGACACAAACAGTCTGCAAGGCTAGTACCACTGTTAACACTATGCCACGATCTGACCCCTCCTCATTGGTCTACAGAGTTGGCCGGGTATGGAAGAGAGTGCATTCTGCACCCTTTTTAAAGGTGCAACAGTGTCAGCACTCCCCCAGAGCACCCTTTGCTCCCTGACTTCAAAACTCTCATTCTGCCCATTCCTTATGCAAAAGACTAAGGAGCTGGGTTAGTCTCCATGCACTTTCTCCTTCCCAACCATACCTGTGCAGAACCAGGCAAACCCTTGTCCATGAAGAACAAGATGACCAGAAACAAAAAGTGTTTTCAGAAATCTCCTGTTTTCAAACTAAAAAATAAGTTAATGTTATCCTTAGGTACGCTTAAAAATGATAGAGTTATAATAATATTATAATAGCATTACTCATAACAGTATTGTAGCCCTGACCTAATATTTATTGGCGTAGATACAGACTCTGGGTGATTACTGTATACAATCTACCCATTCGTAACTCAGTAGAGAATGGAGATTGCATTTCTGAAGTGACTGACAATAGTAAATAGAGCCTTTCACCATCAGGTCAAATGGAGGTCAGGGTCTGTAGTGACTGAAAGCCACCATCGTCCAAAAATCGTGCTGTGGCCAATGTGAAAATGAGCTTCCTTCCCAGTTCACTTTATTAAATTCACCACCACAAGAGTCATTAACTGGCACTGCAGGATGAAAGTGGCACGGCCACTGAACTGCCCTCTCACATGTCGATCAGGGTTGTACCACACTGGAGTAGAGTTGAACTTGCCATAACTGCTGCTATCCATGCTTTATGGGTCATGTTGACAGAGGACTTGTCATCCAGACTGACGTTCTGATTCCCTAGAGCCAGCTGGGAATTTTCCATAGAAATGATTTTTCAGCAGAAAAGTAGTTTCCAATAAATTGAAATTTTCCATGGGTTGCACCGAAACTGACACATTTCGATTTATTGAACAAATAAAAATGTTCAGTTTCAGCTGTTTTGACACCAAATGGCATCTGCCTACGGTGCCACCATGACTGACGGGAGATGTAGCTTGGGCACTTCATGCCCCCATTCTCTCTTATTGGCCAGGCTCTTTGGCTGTAGAACATCTCCCATGAGGCAATTTGCTCTCACTGAGCCACATGCTTTGTCACGAGAGGTGCAATGCCGCATGAAAGATGTAGCCTGGACAAGGATCCTGACCCACATGGAAGAATAAAGACATGAGGTAGCTGAACTACAATTCCCATGAGGCACCAGAGCACCTTAGTCAGATGCAGTTTAATGTTAAACTGATTGGAAATGTTTCTACATTTCTGAACTGATTTTTTTTTGGAGCTTTTCATTCTGTGAAAACAGTTTCTTATTTTGACTTTTCACTCTCATTTCATCCTCACAGTTCAGAAGTTCCAATTTTCACTCAGTTCTATCTCTTTCTACTCTGAAGCTATGCCTCAGAAGGCATGATGGTTTATGAAGTTCCCACTGGGGTTGTTCATCTCCAAACCACTTTGTAACACAGGGCCACACCTTAGTATATATGCACAAATGTAGTCCTGAATGTGTATTGTAACAAAGGCAGAATTAAAAAATGATGTCAGATTCTGTAGCAGAAAATTCAGTAAATTATTTAAGGAAATACTGTTAGTAAATTTAGTCATAGTTCATATTTTATAGAAGTATCATTTAAATGAGGCCTTCATGATTCGATTTGTCAGATTTTTTCCCCCTAGATAGAATCTAGGGATGAGTAAATACTTTAGATAAAATAAGCCCCACTTAAACTTTGATTTCTCCTCTAGTTTTACAACCAAACCTTGGAAACACTGAAAGATTTAAATATATGAGGTTTGGTTTATTTTATTTTATTTTTATAATATTTTTTTTTCATTTTCATACAAATTTACAATCTCAAGCAGACTGCTCCTATGGTTAAGGTGCTGGATGGAGGTTTAGGTGATCTTGGTTAAATTCTAGGCTCTTGTGACTTTCTGTGTGATTTTAGGTAATCTCTCTGTGACAGAGTTTCCCATCTGTAATTAGGGATAATAATACTTGGTTTCTCTCAGACTTTTTTTGCCTGGTCTGTGTATGTTTTTTGGGGCATGGACTTTTATTATGTATATGTACAGCATCTAACACAATGAGGTATTGACCTCAGTTGGGCCACTAAGCACTCTCGTAATTCAAATTATATATATTAATAGTACCAGATTTAATTTGGGCCCAAACTTTCCCTAAATACCATGAAAAAAACCAAAAAACTATTCTTACTATATTTCCATTGAGACAAGAATTATAAACTATAAAAAAAAAAAAAGTGAATATTTCAGTTGGGATAAAGCTCCAGCCTAACTTTGCAAACTCAAGTGGACTCTGGATGTTGTGTATGATTCGATATACAGAGACTGCTACCAGTTTTGATGGTTCTATTTAATAAAGTCAATATGAAAAGGACACAGTTCCTCATTATCATATATTATTCTGAAGCAGTAATGGTAACATTTCTATTATGTTTTATCCTGAAACTCTTTGTCTGTTAACATGTTTTACATTCTCTCTTTTTTGTAATCTATGAATTCAGGTGTGTTTAGCAGTGTCAATAGACTGCAGATTACCAAGGGACTTCAAGATGTCATAAAAGAAGAATGACTGTTTTCCAAAACAAGCTGTGTAATCCTCTAGGTTCTAGCATACCTGACTATGATGAGTGTTACTAGGCATGGAAAACATTTCTGAAAAGTTAATCCCATGCTGTGTATAAGTGTTAGAGAAAAGATATCCACTTGTTCCAAGGGGTTTAACCTTTTTCAGGTGTTAAATCTGGCACAAAGGTCCATGTTTACAAAAGGTTTCCTTTATTTTCCCTGAAGACTGCAAAAGGAGAATTTCTCCACTTTAATTTCTCTTTCCTTGGTTTAAGTATTCATTTCCATTGTTGCTTTATTCAAATGCAGCATAGTTCATAATATTAAATGACAAGCTATGTGTTATTTTGAAATAACACACATTATGGTTCACTTCATGTCTTAGGAGACGCAAGCAATGGGTTATTTCATGTGGACAAATGCTCAGAAGTGTTTGCCCTTATGGATAAAATATAATATATGTAACTATTTTCAACTGTGCTTAGAACAACAAAACCTGGATGTGGACCTTGCTGTAGTCATTCTAACCTTTGTCACCTCCATATTGGATTACTGTTCTGCACTCTGATCCAAAGTCTACGGAATGCCACCCATTGACTTCAGTGAGTTTTGGATTATTCTCATAACAGGTGATGCCTGCCTGCGGAATCTGATGTCCTGCTTGCCACTGCACTTGTTCCCTACTAGTTTCTGGGTTATTCAAGTCACTGGTAATGATCTAGAATGAGCTCATCCAAATCCCATTTAATTCAACGAGAGTCTTTCGGCTGACTTCCATGGATTTTGAATCAGGACATCAATCACTATATGACTTTGGGTATAACTAACTTAGGGACCAATTCTCTACCCAAGCTCAGGCACAACAACTGAAGTCAAATGGGGTGATGAAGCTAAAAGTATGTCCAGACTTCCTGCCAGATTGGTGGGTAGCAATCGGTCTATCGGGGATCAATATATCCTGTTTCGTCTAGATGCGATATATTGATCCCCGAACATGCTCCCATCACTCCGGAACTCTACCAGGGCAAGAGGCTGAAGCGGAGTCAATGGGGGAGCCGCTGCCATCAATCCCACACTGTGAGGATGGGAGGTAAGTCGAAATAAGATACGTCGCCTTCAGCTATGCTATTCATGTAGCTGAAGTTGGGTATCTTACATCGCCCTCTCCCCCCTAGTGTAGACCAAGCCTTAGTGTCACAATATTTTTTTTGTCTGGGGCTTGCTGACAGAACCTTTCCAATGGAGGGTCATTCAGTCTGGAATTTGCTATTCCTAATGGGTTGTCAGAGCTCAAGTCTTTTGAGTTGTAGGGGAAGATTCAAGGCCCAACTTTTGCACAGGTGTTTTCCAGATAAGATGTATTTTAATTTAATTGTTGAGTTTGTGCTTTCTTTTCTGAATTGCGTGGTTTAAATGTATAAGGCTGTTGAGAGTCAGAACCAATAGTGTAAAAATAACAAAGTACACACTGCTTCTAATGTTATTTACGCCTTTGCACAGTCTTTAATGTTGGGCTAACTTCTCTATATGGTGATAAGGGTGTCCAAAGGGCAGGTGAAACTCTGGGCCAAATTCTCATTGGTGCAAATGGGCACAGAAGCTGTACCCATTTAATGCAGCAGTGAATTTGCTTATATATGCACAAAAGCTCGCAATTTGCTTGTGCTGCAAAATTTTGGGGAAAAAATGATAACATCTTCAGCACAACCCTTCCAGTTCCAGCTGAATTTTACCTCCTACATAACACTTCCAATATAGAAAGTATTTCAAGGGAAATATCTCACATGGATTAATGTATTTATTGGTTGTCAAGGTAATATTTTGGAGTTCTCTCCCTCAGAAAGATAATATCACAAACAGAAGCAGGTTATTATGAAAAGGTAACTCACAGACTTCAGGGCAATGAAAACAAATTTCAGCTTGTTTTTAATTATTTCTTTTGTCATGTTTCTTTTATTGTTGTTCATTTGCATTATTGTTTGTATTACAGTATCTAGAGGTCCTTATTCCTTATTCTTCTTGAAGAACTGCCAGCCCATTGTGCTGGACCCTTTACAAACACATAGCCCCTACTCTGAAAAGCTTGATCAGGCTTGGTTGAATCATGGTCTATGTGTTTCAATCCCATTGACTTCAATGAGTTGTAAGCATGTGCTTACAGCTAAACATATATTTAAGTGCCTGGCTGAATCAAGGCCTTAGGAGACATGGCATGGATATATACAATAGGGCTTGACAGTATCATTTAGGCACAATGCAGAGTATTAGTGGAGTGGGGAGTTGTACTACTCCAGGGGAACTTGGCATATCAAGAATTAAGAGACCGTGTGTTTTTCTGCAGTACCTCTATAAGTCACCTAGCACACTTTGGGGACTAAGCAAACAATTACTGATATTTTTTTCAACTTTTACAGGAGGCATTTCTGGGAGTGAAAATAGTAGCTTTACAAGGCACTTCAACTGTTACATCTGAGGTTAAAAGCAAAGTGAAGACAATTAAAGTTAAAATTTTTCAGTCAATATTGTGAGATCTATTTGGCTTTTGATTTGTTTTTATTTAGAAAGGAGCTCCTGGAATCCATGTTGCTAAGTCTAAGAGAACATCAGCACATTGTATTTTATAAACCAGGAATGAGAGTGAATGTAACTGAGAGCGAATGCAACTGAGGCCACGTCTATACGACGCGCCATTTCGGCGCGTTAAAATCGAAAGCTCTGGGTTTGATATATCGCGTCTCGTCTAGACGGGGATATATCGAACCCAGAGCGCGCTTACATCGATTCCGGAACTCCACCAAAACAAACGGAGTTCCGGATTCGACTTTGCGAGCCACGCACATCGATTCGGCGCGGTGAAGACGGGTGAGTAACTCGATTTTAGATATTCGAATTCAGCTACGCTATTCCCGTAGCTGAAATTGCGTATCTAAAATCGAATTTCACGCGTCGTGTAGATGGGGCCTGAGAGCTGACAACTGAAACTCTGCCACAGTGCTCTGTGGGCTGTCTGAAATCTAGCAGCAGCAGGGGAGTGTTTCTTGGTACTGTTACAGAAGAGTCTCTGAGTGTGGGGGTGCTGGGATATGCTACAGTCAGGCTGTGTAGATAACAGAGGGGCAGTCAGAATGGTGCCGGTTGTGTTGGGGAGTACCTGATGGAGCAGTATTTGCTACACACTGTGCCAGGGGAAGCATATGTTCTCCCCACCTCTGGGCAAACTGTGGTCTGACAGTGGCGATGAAAGTAGGGTAGGATTTGCCATGCCTTGTTAACCTGTGAGCTCCACAGTTCTGTCTCCATTTTCATTGGATTTTTATTTTCCTCCATCCCACTGCTGCTGCTTTTTTGATAGTTTCTCCTAAGCAGAACCAGGATGAAGTGATAACTAACTTTAGAACCTGTGAATAATTGATACCCAATAGTCCCTGTGTCTATCTAATCACTCTAATCTAGTCTTTGGTATTTCTGAGGCACCTTTTATCTTTGGGTCTGATTTTTCACAGGATTTGAAGGTGCTCAACGCCAGCTGAAATCAGTGGGAACTCTGGATGTTTAGCACCCTGGAGAGTCATGCCCCTTGAATCTAAGCATTGATGCCAAGTCAAAACAAGTTGGCCAATCCCTGATCTACATGTTTTGTGGTCTGCCCACCCCATTAAATTCTATATGTTGTTTTGAAATCTCACTGGGCTTGTGTCATCACATTCAGTCAAGTTTTGAGATATTTACTGTGCTTTCTGATTTATGACATAAGGTGAATTAGAGCCAAATCAAGGATGTTATGAGTAGAGATATCTTCTAGAGACTAAGAAGAGATGAACTGGCTTGGATAACAGAAAAAAAAAGCTTGAACCATCGCCACAGCTTTATGTCAGATCTTTTGCATCGTGAAAATATTCTGACTAGCATTCCCTCTAAACTATATTTCACTTTTGTGCCCCTCTGTTTTTCTTTAGGGACTGGAAATAAAACTACCCACAAGGTAAGCTATTCTTGCAGTATTTGTTAATTAATTAGAAGCAAGAAGGACCAGATGTCTCTTCATCTCGTGCGTATGAGATTTTCAGGCCACTTTTGCAGACCCAGGGCATGGGGGTACCTGTATCTCAGATAAGCTAAATATTCAGGGTGGAATCCTGGGTCCATTTAAGTCAATTAGATGGTTGTCATTGACTTAAATGGTGCAAGGATTTCAGGGTTTTGGGTGCTTTTCCAAATCAACACCAAATGTATGTTTTTTTTAAGTTCACTCAACTCTAATAAGATACAGAACTGGCTTTCAGAAAAGATGAGTTCAGTCCAGTTTTGCCACTAACTTATTCTGTGGCCTTGTACAGATTATTGAACATCTCCATACTCCATCTCTACAGTGGAGATTTTGATACTTACCTACCTTTGTAAAATGCTTTGAGCTTGGACTAAGTGAAAATTCTATTTAAGCACTTTCATTCAAACAAACTACATGTCTTCTGTTTCCTATGTGATGTTCTGGTTTCGGGGCACATTAAACCATGGTCAGTAATTTGTGTCTTAAACAAGAAAAAAGAATAATCTTATACCATATGTAAAAATAGTGTATCATATGTTGTAAGACACCTAGCTCTTGGTATCTCAGTGCACGCTTCTTCTCTGTACAATTCCAAATGCTGATTAAATCACATTTAAAAGAATTGTGTTCATACTGAAGGATCAAACTGAGATCTGGAGGAAGAGGACGAATGGCGTTTCAGTCACACTAGGACTGAGGTTTCTCTCCCCGCCCCCGCCCTTTTTCTTTATTTGGTGCAATCCTACATGTGGAATTTAAGTCTGTTCTGCAACCTGTATAGAATTACACTGGCCCCTTGCCTTCATTAGCATCTTTTACATTTCTTTCCAAAATGTACTGGGTTTTATTAAATTTACAAGTTCTTCAGGCTATGGACAAGGACTAATATAAAAACCTTTATTAAAATTTGAATCCATGTTTTTTAATAACCCAGCTCTCCACTTTAGAGTATATCTGGGCTCTTCAGTAATGAAGCTATCAGTAAAGAAATACAGTGAGGTTTTGGGTGTGTTTTTTTTAACATGCTAAAAGCTTTTGCCTTTTGATGAGACCACTGCACAATACACCCATCTCACCCCCTGAAAATTGCTTTGGATTAGCATTCTGATTTCAGTTTGGGAATAAAATGAAATGCAAAATTTCCAGTGACTGGAAAATAAGCCATTTATTGTGAGGTTCTGAAACAATCAGCTAAGGGCTTGTACAATACAAGCTTCTTGTACTGTATGCAAATGCCTATTTAAAGGGATTGGAGATCATCATTCTTTATAATTCAGTGTGATATTGTATTCCGTCACCAGCAGCTTAATTTATTTCTTTTACCATCTGTTCTTTTTCTTTCTCTCTGCCAAAAAATCAATAGCACTCAATGAGCAAAACTGATCTGTTCAGTAATCTAACTGTAGCAGCTTTTTGTTGTTGTTGTTCAGAAGATATTGACCTGATTCTTACATTGGTTTAATTTAATTAACAAGCCTTTTAGTGAATAAAATTGTACAGAAGAAACTGTAAATACCAAGCGTATTGTAACCAGTCCCTGCTACCATCATTGCAACCCAGACTTTATGAGCCATAATTCACGCTTTTAGCTGTAGACAAGAGCAAAAGCCTAGTAATATGGATCTGTATCTTGGTCACCAATCCATGCAGATTATCACTGCCAGGGGCAGCAAGAACAGCCTGCACAAATATGGAGAAGTGTGGTTAAAGACTATCCTCTTTCACATAGATTGTCCTTACCCCAGGCATATCCCGTAATATCCTCTCCATGCCTGCACAATACTCCTGCAGTTTTAGAGAACCACAGATCACAGATCCTAAGGCTGATATTACCCAGATGTGGAGAGCTTGCGTAAGGCCCCTCATGCTATAAATTGTTCATCCAAAGGAGGAAGATGGGTCTGATAGTCCCAAACAGACTTAAGTGTAAATAGGCATTGCTAGAGGCAGACTAGGAGAGGAATTAATGTGTTTGCATGTATATGGACACCAGAGCCTAGAATTCTTGCACCGGAGATACAGAGCGGCTGCAATCATTCTTCTGGCCTTTAGGATGGAATAGGTGGGAATAGGTTGCCACTCTGTGGTCTTCCTCTGAGTTGGGGGTGATGGATTGCAACCTCCCAGTGCCCCACAAAAGTGTTGTGTTGTGTGTCTGAATGCCACCCAAAGGCCCTAGTCATACTCTCATTCAAGTTAATAGCAAAGTTTTGATTGACTTCAATGAAACAGGATCAAGCTTTATGAGAAGTCAGTAATTGTGATAAGTATGTTACCACAGAAAATGTATTTAGTTACACATATTTAAATTGGTTCCCTCCACACACACTAACGCAATTCTTTATTCATATTGATTGTTATTCATGTAACAATGCAAGGAACTATGCTCGATTTCAGGCTCACATCCTATGTGTACAGTGCAGGATGTACTTGAGACCTGCTTTTCTGCATCATTTTATTCTAAGTGTGGCTAAGATAAATAGGACCACCATTTAGAAAAAAACTTGAGGCAGGTCTTTCTGAGAGTGTGTCTACACTGTGATAAAAGATCAGTGACATGACCATGACTAACCCAGGTCAGTTGGCTGAGTTCAGGAGAACTGGCAGTTCCTGAAGGAGACAGTATTCAAGGCACAACTGCAAACTGTTCCAAAGCAAAGGAAAGACAGGAAGGATAGTAAGAGGCCAGTATGACTGCATAGTGACCTTAAAATCAAAAAGGAATCTTCCAAAAAGTGGAAACATAGTCAAATTCATAAGGAGGAGAACAAAAGAACAGCACAAGTATGTAGGGACAAAACCAGAAAGACTAAGGCACAGAATGAGTTACACCTGGCAAAAGACATAAAAGACAATTAAAAGAGATTCTTTAATACATTAGGAAAAAGAGAACCATGAAGGAAAGTGTAGGTCCTCTACTTAGTGGGGAATGAGAGCTAATAACTAATGACATCAAGAAAGCTGACATGCTTGTGCCTATTTTGTTTCAGTCTTCACTAAAAAGGTTAATGACACAATTAATATTGATAATCAGGGCGAAAAATGAAAGTCAAAATAGTGAAAGACCAGATTAAAAATATTTAGATACATTAGATATTTTCAAGTCAGCAGAGCCTGACAATGTTTATCCTAGAGGACTTAAGGAACTAACTGAAGCAATCAGAACTGTTAGCAATCATCTTTGAGAACTCTTGGAGGACGAGAGAGGTCCTAGAAAACCGGAGAAGAGCAAACATAATACTGTACCTATCTTTAAAATTGGAACAAAGAGGACCCAGGGAATTGTAGACAAGTCAGCCTAACTTCAATACCTGGAAAGATACTGGAGCGAATTATTAAACAATCAATTTGTAAGCACCTGGAGGATAATAGTGTTATAAGGAATAGTCAGCATGGAAGAACAAATCATGCCAAACCAATTGAATTCCCCCTTATTTGATAGGATGACTGACCTACTCAGTGCTTAGTTTGTGCTGGGGATTGCCAGGGCTAAGCCCCAGCACTTCTAGTCTTAACAGCCCTAGCACCTCTGGGCTTGCCATGTTAGTTATGAAATAAAGCAATTGTTTGAGCCTTGGCACCTCTTTCTTTACAAATTAAGCACTGGACCTAGTGGATTGGGGGTGTGTGGGGGGAACCAGCAGACGTAATGTCCCTTGAACTTAGTAAGGCCTATGACACAGTTCTTCATGACATTCTCATGAACAAATCAGGAAATGTACTCTAGACGAAATTACTATAAGGTGGTTACACAACTGGTTGAAAAATCGTACTTAAAGGTAGTGATCAGTGGTTTGCTGTCAAATTGAGATGATGTATCTAGTAGGGATCCCACAGGAGTCAGTCCCAGGTACTATTCAATATTTTCATTAATGACTTCGTTAATGGAGTAGAGAGTGTGTTTATAAAATTTTCAGATGACACCAAGCTGGGAGGGGCGCAAGCACTTTGGAGAACAAGATTAAGATTTAAAAAAATGATCTTGACAGTTCAGAGAATTGATCTGAACTCAACAAGAAGAAATTCAATAAAGACAAATACATCACATAGGAAGGAAAAACAATCAAATGCACAACTACAAAGTGGAGAATACCTGGGTAGGTGGTGGGGCTGCTGAAAAGGATCTGGGAACCACAAATGGAATGAGTCATCAATGTCATGCAGCTTCAAAAAAGGCTAATATGATTCCGAGGTGTATTAACAGGAGTGTTGTACATAAGCCACAGGAGGTTATTATCCCGCTTTACTCAGTCCTGGTGAGACTCCAGCTGAAGTACTTTGTCCAGTTCTGGGCACCACAATTTAGGAAAGATGTGGAAAAACTGTACAGTGTCCAGAGAAGAGCAACAAAATGATGAAAGGTTTAGAAAACTTTACCTATGGGGAAAGATTGAAAAAACTGGGAATGTTCATCTTAAGAAGACTGAGGGGCTATGATTACAGTCTTCGATATACTAAGGGCTGTTATAAAGAGGACAGTGACCAATTGTTCTCCATGTCCACTGAAGTTATGACAAGAAATAATGGGCTTAATCTGTGGCAAGGGAGATTTAGGTTAGATATTAGAAAAAACTTTCTAACTATAAGGGGAGTTAAACTCTGGAATAGGCTTCCAAGGGAGGTCATGGAGTCCCCATCACTGGAAGCTTTTAAAAACAAGTTGGATACACATCTGTCAGGGAAGGCCTAGGTTTATTTGGTTATGCTACAGCACAGGGGGCTGGACTTGATGATTTCAAGGTCTTTTCCAGCCCTACATTTCTGTGACTGTATGACTTGGGCTTACAAGGTTCTGAATCTGCAGTGTAGATATTCAGGCTTGGGATGGAGACCGAGCTCTGAAACCCTGTGTTAGGGAGGGTCCCGCAGCTCAAGCTCCAACCCAAGCCAGAAGTCCACACTGCACTTTTTAGAGCCACAGTCAACTGACCCAGCCTCGAAGACTCAGTGCTCTAGGATCTTTTTATTACAGTGTAGACATCCCTGAAAGCCTAGTTGACATAATGATTAATATTTTCAGAGAGACTGATAATTAGACAAAGTTATGTTATAGAGAAGAGCTGCCATGGAAATGCAATGAAAAAGAATACTCACCAAAAAGTGTTGGTAATGTAAACCATCTACAGAAGTAAGATATGCACATTAAGAACCCTGAGACTGAAAAAGAGCAGTGGAAATAATAGAATTGTTAAATTAAACGTAATTGAGAGCTCAAATAATGAGACAAGGTGGGTGAAGTAATATCTTTTATAGGACCAAAATCTGTTGGTGGAAGGAACAAGCTTTCAAGATGGCAAATGGATGAGATGAAAGACAAGCATCTAGCAATGAAAATGTAATACTGCTTTTTGCTGTTATTATAAGATGCATCCTTTTGTCAGACAGTGATTCATCACCAAGTGCATTTGCCTTCCACACCTAACACCAGGGTCATGCTAACAATGCTGTTTTTGCTTGAAGTCTCATTTATCTTCCCAGACAGATCGTTAAAGTTCCAACATACTTTTTTTGAAGTTGTGTGTGGGACTGTCTTTTATCTTTATCCACCCCCACAATATTCTTATTTTCTTCATCTCTTTTGGTTTCAAAGAATCAGAAACCAATATTTTAGCTTTAGCTGCTAGAAATGGGGATGGGCGGGGGAGAAAGCGAATACATAGTGGTTTGAGTTTCCCTCCCTGAGAGGTAGCAATACTTCTTTCTGAACTACTAGGCCTCAGTTCTAGACAATACCACAGATCTGATTCTGACCTTGGGTATGCAGCCCATAGCACCACCTGTATACTAAAGTGATCTGCTGGACTTGAGCATGCATTGTTATTGGTATCTTGACATCACTGCATTGGGTACTTATATGTCATATTGAAAAATTTCATTTTTCATCACCAAAGTGTTTAACAATATATTCCTTGCATGCTATTCTGCTTCAGGCAGATCACTGCTGTGGAGGTGTACTGCAGATGGTAGATATGGGTCACACTCAATAGATACATAAGAGTAAGTCAAATAGTTCAATGAGATGCTTGAGTGCCCGTGTCAAAATAATATTTACTGTTTAAAAAACTGCTGGTAGCATTAATCAGGAACTGGACAATGGGGATGTCCATGTAATTGAGTGACCCCCTGCGAAACCATTTCATGCAGTCCATTTAATGGGATTTCTATTCTGTTTTATTAGGTAACCTCCTGACCCTCCTGCTGGATAATAAGGACAGGAGGAGTAGCATTGTGTTAGTAATTATTGCACCAAGCAAATACAAATATTCATGCTGAGACTGTAAAAAAAAAAAAAAAAAAAAAAAAAGGTGGGGGGATTATACAGCATTTTTGAAGTGCTTTGACTGGATTTTATTTTTCTCTATACCAGTGGTTCCTGCACTGTAGTGTGTACAAGACTAATTCCTATTATAGAGATGCTTGGCAAGCTGAGATGGCTCGTTTTCCACAAAGATATGCCTAGTAACCAAATCCTACCACCTAATCAGTTAGACAGAAATCAAACTAGAGGGATAAATGACCTCTGAGAGGCATTAAAATAGTGTTAATTATCTAATTTTGGCAAATACCCAACACTGGCGAGCTGTGATGGAGTGCACTAGTTACTTATTTCAGTTTTCATAATGTCTCCATGAGATATTGTGCAAAAATGTGCTGTTACTGCTTAAGTTGTAGTTGTGTCCACAGCTCCAGTCACCCCAATTATGAGCCAAATATATGATCAGACTAACAGGAACTGTTCACTGGTCTCTGCTGTTCCCATGAACTTATATAGTGAAAAATCTCATGCTGTTTTTCTGCACTGTCCTTGTACTCTGACATCCTTTAAACTGGTCCTTCATGTGCAAAATAAATAGTATTTCTTATCCCTACAAACGGAAGGATCAGTGGTTTGTGGATATACTGGCTAAGGACAAGAACCAAAATATTTGTTGTCTTCAATGCAAATATAATGAATAAAATAGCAATTAAATATTAGAACAAATAGAGTAATTATGCATGGTAAAGATAAAAGTATTCATCCAGTAAAATTGCATTTATTTGCTACTTGTATGACAATATCACCTATTGTGCTAGGCCAGGGGCTCTCAAACTTTTGCATTGGTGACCCCTTTCATGCAGGAAGCGTGAGTGTGACCCCACTTAAATATAAAAAATGTGTTTTTAATTTATAACACTGTTATAAATGCTGGACGTGAAGCGGGGTTTGGGCGTGGAAACTGACAGTTCATGACCCTCATGGAATAGCTTCATGACCCCCGGTTTGAGAACCCCTGTGCTAGGTAGACCCTGTACAAACACATGAAGAGACCATCCCTGCCTTGAGGAGTTTACAGTCTCAATAGACAAGACAGGCAAAAGAAGACTTATTATCCCATGGGATACATGGGGAACTGAGACACAGAGTTTAGGTGACCTCATGTCGCTCAGAAAGTCTATAGTGGAACCAGGAATTGAACCACACCTATGTTACCTTGACTTCTGGCTGAAATTCAATGTGCTGGTTATTAATGACAGAGCCCCAAAGGTTCTAGGTCTCGTGATTACCTTGGAGGCAGCCTTTCCTCCTCTGTCCTGTTACAAGCTCTTCATTTGACTGGAATTCTTCAGTCCCCCTCCCTCCCCACAATGACCACATTAGATGGATTGGGTATAGCTGCAGCCTGGCCTAAGGGGAAATGGTGCCCTGGGGAAACTTGTATTGTGGTGCCCTTTCTTTGCTATACCATGCCACCTTTACTTGTGTAATGCTACTACTGGTCAGGAGCTGCCACTCTTGCAACCCCTTTTTCGGTTGGGACCCCCAGTTTGAGAAATGCTGCTCTTGACCACGGCACCCCCCTTGACCATAGTGCACTGGGTGGTCACCCACATCACCCACCTGTAAGGTCAGCCCTGGCTATAAATCTTTAGCAGTATCAAAGGAGGTCCTCTACCCACTCATCTGAAACAGGTAGAAAGGAACATTATTCCTAAAGAGCACAGACCTAAGTTACCCTGCCTGCAACCCAGTAAAATAGGTCATGGTCTTCTTACGCCATTTAGCAAAAGGATAGTTCAATGGTCAAACTGGGAACTTTCGGTCACTGGGCACCTTCAGTACCATCTCAGACAGCAGCCCACACTTCACCCCTTGTAGGTGTTGGCACAGTGCTGAGGATCCCGGAGCCTGTTACTATTGTGCTGATCCCTGCAGCACAGATGCTTTCCAGAGATCAAAGTTATTTTCGGTACAAAGTGACCTTGTGGTGACCACATAGTCTCTCTCACCATTACTGTCATGTGCCATTACAGCACCTTTTACTTCAGAACCAACTACCAGTTTTGCTACAGTACCAGTCAGCTCGGTTGAGTGGGGCAGAAAGAGGGGTAATGCAAGTTCAGTTAGAACGCTAGATGGGGTAACCCTTCCACTAGAGGAGCCATACTCATTTACTTCCTCCTTTTCAGGGCACAGCAGGCAGGGATGGGAGCAGGCAGGTATCTCTGCTCCCATTCACTTCATTCCCATTCATATGACCCCTACTATTTGACAGAGAAACCAAGAGCCACCACTGTAAACATAGAGCCATGCGAGAGCACTCACCTTGGTATCCACACCCTCAGCCCACAGACCCTTACTCCTACACTATGCAATCTTGCCGGTATGCAACCACACAGGAGGCCTGCCTTTACTGATGACCCTTCCCCAGAGTGAGATCTCCTCCCCTAACAAACTCTGTAGCATCACTCAAGAGGGGCAGTTGTCACAGGCTGACCTTGCTCACCAGGACAGGAAACTGAGGAAGAATAGCTATGGGAGACTGAAGAGCATTTGATCCCAGCAGTGATCTCCTCTTCCTCACCAGACAATGCAGTAATGCCCGCCACTCCCACTGAGCAAGGCAATTTAAAGATATTTCAGGAACTTTTGCATCACATGGCATGCCTGAGAAATTTCTGTGGACTTAGTGCAGGAAGCTATTGCATTACTCCATGCATGGAAAGCTTGTCATGCCTATTACTGTGGGGCTATTGGAACAAACCAGAAAAAAAAAAGGGGCTGACTCAGCATCTGTGGCACCTATGTCTAAGAAGGCAGGTAGCAGCTATCAAGTTGCTACATGCACTGAGTTTCAGGGTCTCTGGTAGCAGCAGCACTGCGTGAAAGGTCCAGACAGTAGGGACCTCCAACATGACTCAGTTAAAGTGGTTTATATGGCAGGAAAATTTACTATCATCAAGTCTGCAGATGTTCCTCTCAAGTTACTAGGCACTCCTGGGAAAGTATAATTACCTGAATTCGGGCAAGGTATCACAGTTTATAGAGAAAATCCCTCAAAAAACAAACAAAAAACAGAGGGAGGAACTAAATATCGACTTTATCTGAGGGACAGCTGGTAACTCAAATATCACTACAAGCAGTGTTAGAGGCATCAGATATTTTTATGGCTGACCTGGAACAACGCAGATATTGCAGAACACTCAATGGCTACCTCCATCTATAGGTACAAGGATTCATGGATCCAAGCTTTAGGAATACCAGAGATGTTCCAAATGATAGAGAACCTTCCTTTTGAAGGCTGCAACCTGTACTCCTGAGGGCATTCTGCACCAAAAAAATAAAATTCTTTGCAAAAATATAAAAATTCTGCACACAGTATTTTGAAATTCTGCAGATTGTATTTGTTAAAGAAATGGGGAGGCTCCAGCATGGCACTGAGGAGCACAGGCCATTGGCTGCACAGAGGTTGGAGATCATTGTGCAGCTCCCTCCTGGGATATGGACCCAGTGGTGAGAACACAGCACAAGGACCGGGCCTGTCTCAGAAACTACCCCAGGACCCTGCTATTCCATGCCAGGTGCACCAAGTGGGCAGGCAGGCTCAGTAAGGCAGAATCTAAGCATGGAGGGGCTTAGTATGGGGGGATCCAGGTATGAGTTGAGGGGATTCTGTGTGAGGTAATCTAGGTGCAGGCGGCTCGGTGGGGGATCTGGGTATGGGGGGGATCTGGATGCACAGGGGCTTGTTGGGGGGGTTCTGGGTGCAATGGTAATGGAACTCTGCAGGGGGGTCCAGATGAAAATGGTTAGGGCTCTGCGAGGGGTATTGAGGGGCTAGAGCTTGGCAGGAAGGTCTGGTGTGGGGAGCTCAGTGGAGTGGGGATCCAGGTGCAGCTGGCTGGGGCTTGGTGGGGTGGGGATCGGGGTCCAGGTGGTTCGCCGTGGTGAGTGGGGCTCATCGGGGAGAGTGGGGCTCATCGGGGAGTTCTGAGTGTAGGGGGGGGAGGCTCAGTGGGAGGGTCTGGGTATGAGAGGGTCTGGATGCATGCGGGTTGGGCAAATGAGGGAACATACATTCCCAGTCATCAAGGTACCAGAGTCTGCCACGTTTAGATTCCAGGGTTTCATGAACCACTTATTGCTGATGGTCTTGTACCTGTACTAATGAAGGCGGTGACTGGGTCCTGTGAAGGAATGGGTTTTCTGGTTAGGGTTTCAAATGTGATACGTGAACTACCAGGTGACTCTTCAGAGAGCAGGATAGTGGTAGTTCAAAGGTGACTGAATTAAGTTGCTGCAAGATCATGAAAGGTCCAATATCTCACAAGTCCAGCTTACACACAGGTCTGTCTGTGTGGAGATACTCCATGGAGAGCCACACCTTTTGTTCCACTGAGTAGATGATGCCTTGCTGTCAATGCTAGTCCACATGCCATTTATAGTCTGCTCTTGTTTTTTCCAGGTGTCTCTTCACTGCTTCCTGGTCCTGATGAAGCTCCTAGATCAGGTCTGAGGTGGCCAGGTTGGGAGAGGACCCAGATAATTGTAGGTGGAATCGGGGGGTGGTACCCATAGTCTGCTTTGTAGGTGCATGATCTGCTTTGTACCATAGTTTTCCCAATAGATGCATGGTCTATGTTGTTGTAGGCACATTCTGTATAGGAGAGAAGTGAAGACCAATCCTCCTGGTGGTGATTGATATAGCAGCATAGATACTGCTCAGGAATTTGGTTGTCCCTTTCTGCTTGGCCATTGGACTGGGGATGTTAAATGGAGGAAAGACATTTTCAGCTTCCCAGCAGGTACAGGGTCTTGCACTAGAACCGAATACATGAAGTGAGACCCCCAGTCAGAGGTGATGCATTCTGGAAGGCTGTGGGAGCAGACTACATTGCTAATCCATAGCTGGGCTGTCTCTTCAGCAGAGGGGAGGCCAGTGCATGGGTGAAATAGCTCATTTTGGTAATGTGGTCCACTACTGTGAATATTATTGTAAAATTGTCATACTCTGGTAATTCTACAATAAAATCTATCGTGATAGTTTCCCAGGGTCAATATGGGGTGTCCAAGGGATAGAGGAGACTGTGAGTCTTGTGGCATAGTGTCTTGGCATGGGCACAAACCTCACAGGAGGCAATGAATGGCTGTATTGTCAGGTACTTCTGGGGACACAAAAAGGAATGAGATATTAGTCGTTGGGTCTTGAAGCACCCCACATGTCTTGGTAGGGGAAAATCATGGCATAGTTGTAGGATTGCAACTCTTCTGAGTCCTGGGGGAACATAGATGCAGTGCCTTACAACCCTAGACTAAATGTTGCCCCAGAAAAAGAGCCTCTTCAGTGTCCCCCCGTCCATTTGTTAAACTTCTGAATACATTATTTTTTATTGTATTTGTAAACCATGTCACGACTTTGATGCACAATTTGCATGCATGATTTATTCCTGTCATGTTAGAGGATAAATTTGCATGCTAGGATCTGTACATCTATTTATTCATGTCATACATAAGCAAATTAAAAAAATCATTTCCTCTAAGCTTATAGAAACTTTTTAATTTAAGAATAACTGAAATGTACTAACATGAAGAAATTGAAGTGTGCACCAGCATCGGGTGGATCAGTGTTAAATAGTGTTACATTAGTTGACAGCCTTAGAATGTTAACCTTTTGTTCAAAAGGTCACTTCTCAAGTCTTTGCCCTGATGAACTGAAGTACAGCATCAGAGAGATTCAAAGACTGGCCAATGGCATTTTCAAGTGATAAAATAGCAAGTGATTTCAGCCATCGTCAACTGAAGATATGTGGTAAGAATCTGAGCTTTGAAATGCTGTGCTCACCACCACCACTCGCAACTGTAACTAGCAGCATGAGCCAAGTCCTCAAAGCTATCCACATATTAGGAAAAGGATCCTTCAGCGCTGCATCATGAATTAATTGAAGAACTTGGAGTGGAGAGTGTTTCCCATGTGGCAAAAAGTGACAGATGTTGTCCAATTTGACATAGAGGTCTTTATCATTGATGGAAATGGCAGTCACAAGGCACAAAGAAAGCTCTTGGATTCAGCACAAAGATCCTTGCCTGGACACCACGGTTTCTAACCTTCATGTTCTGGCCATTGTTGTAGCCTTGGCAGTCTTTAAGCTTTATTTTATTCTCATTCAAAATGTTCACAAACAGTCCTGCTAGGCCTTTTCCATTAGAATCATTCACAAACCGGAAACAAAGTGTTCCATTACTTGGACACAACCATCCTCATTGTCAACAAATCTTACCATAAATTACATCTTTTCATTGTTATTAATGTTCAGAGTACAGTCCATTATTATGGTGTAGTACTTCCCTTTGCCGAGCCACATCAATATGTTATCAAGTACTTTCCTTGCCATAATGTCAATCAATCCGTTTTAAATTGTTTTGTTGCAGTAATGGTCCATGACTTCTTTATGAACTACTCAGCATAGGTGCTCATGCATGAAATTGTTGGATTTCCCATGGAACTCTACCAACCTGAGGAAATCACCATTATGTTCAGTGAACAACATATCCAATGAGCCCCAGAAATGCAAATTTTTCTTTACAAGGAAGAGGGTAATTAAGATCAGATGCTCAAGCCCGTTCCTCTAGTGCTGGGTTTTTACATTATTAATGCGCTGGTTTTCTATGTCAGTGCATTTATTCAACTTGAGTTGGACTCGACCTCCATCCATTGGAAGTAGGGCCGTAAAATGACCTGGTGACTTTTCATGTTGCTTCAGAGCATCAGCTAAGTTATGCCAGTAATTGTACCTGGAAAGCACAATCAGTGATTTGGCATTCTCATCAAATAGTTTGCAATGAAACCAGAACACTTTGTCAGTTGATTTCAAGTAAACGAGCCAACACCGACTCAATTTCTCACCATTCTTGAGCACTGTTTTGCAGTGTGACTTTGAGAAGTGTTGCTTCTGCTCACTTACTGGAAATGTCATATCTTTGATTTTGCCTCGTCCATTCAAAATTGTACAGTCAATATCCGCAGAGTTTATGATCGCTGTCTATAAAGCAGTATCTGGTTTACTGATGGCGTGCAATTTTTTGCATTGCTGTGTCTGTCATCATGTAAGGCTGATTCTTCTTTATCATTTCTCTCCTTTTAATGTAAACCAGATTTTTCTTTGTTATGACTGTCCTTTACACCACCAAGAAAACTGGATGATTCTCCATTTCTTTCCTCACATTTCCATTCCTTATCTTCAGGTAAATCTGCTAATTCCTTAGTAATAGGACTTCCATCATTTATGCTTTACTCCTCAATCACAAAGGTCCAGAACATTCTAGGAGGTTAGTGAAAAATGAATCCACATACAAAATACCTGAAATATTTTACTTCAAACATTCTATTTTCCTTTTTGTTGCTAACTACAAAAACAGCACCCCGAGCCAAGTGCCCCCCAAGTCTGCCATGCCAGGCAGTTGCTTCGCTGGCCTGACCCTTAATCTGGCCCTGCTTCCCAGGAATCATGCAGCTGCTTGTGGATAATAGCTTGTTTGTCAAGTGAAATTCCTAAGGCAGAGTCAGAGCGTATCAGTCAGAGTATATCCTGGTGAAAAGCTGCACTGTGAAAGTTACAGGATTTGAGAAAGAGAACTGGTTCCTGGACAGGGTCTTATGGGTTGATACCATATCTTCGGGACAGGATGTCTGTCTTACCATTTTTGGATCCGAGGTGGTAGGTGATAATGAAATTGAAGCACGAGAAAAATAGGGCACAACAAAGCTGCTGTTGGTTTAAGGATTTCACCCTACATAGATATTCCAGGTTTTTAAGATCAATGAATAACTGGACCAGGTGGCGAGATCTTTCCAGGTAGTGCCTCCATTCTACAAAGGCAGTTTTTGTTGCCAGGAGTTCCTTATCAAATATTTTGTAGTTTAGTACTGTGGAGGTGAGCTTCCTTGAGTAATAAGTGCTTCATGTACCATTTGTTTGGGACCAAGTTTCTGAGAGAGGACAGTCCTAACTGCTGTACTAGGGGTGTCAGCTTCTACAATGAAGGCTTGTAGGAATCAGAATGAGCCAACATGGATGCTGTTCTAAAAGTGCATTTCGGCTGATTGAATGGCATGCTTGGCCCAGGAAGACCAATGGAATTGGCCATTTTTCCTGAGGAGAATGGTGAAGGGCTCAATTTGTTTTGAAAAGTTCAGGATAAATCATCAATAAAAACAGGGGAACCCTGGGAAGCATTGCAGGTCACATACCGTGTAGGGAGTTGGCTAGTGTTAGATGGCTTGGACCTCATGTACATCCATCTGAATCCCAACTAGGAATAAGATGAAGCCCAGGAACTCTGTGGAGGCCTGACTGAGGGCACACATATCTTGAGTTTGCCATAAAGGCCATGCTGCCATAAGCATTTGAAGACAATTCAGATGTGAGCAATATGCTGTTCAGGGTAGTTGGACAAAGTGAAATTGTTGTCTAGATAGACTAGTACATACTTGTAAAATATGTCTTGGAACACATCATTTACAAAATGATGGAAGGTGGTTGGGGCATTGGTAAACCCAACAGGCACTGTGTGATATTCATAGTAGACAGAGTGGGTTTGGAAGGTGGTCTTCCACTTGTCCCCTTTCCTGATTCACATGATGCTGTACTTCCCCCAGAGGTCCAATTTAGTGAATATATAGACAGATCCTACATGATATAGCAACTTGGGAATCAGGGGTAGCAGGTAACAATTCCTGATAGTTATCTGATTCAATGCATGGTAATTAACACAGAGACTGCTATCTTTCTGCCTGACAAAAAGTACTAATGTGCCAGCCAGTGAGGTTGACTTGCAGATAAACCCTCAGGCCAGGTTCTCCTGGAGGTCTTCTCGGAGTGCTGTCATCTCAGGTTCTGATATGGCATAAATTCATCCGAAGGGTTTTTTTGCTCCTGGCATTGATGAAGCAGTCAGCTGCACCTGAGTTGATGAGGGCTGACCAGATGGGATTTTGCAGGGGCACCCCAGGTGTTTGGAAGTGGATTGGCACCTGCAAGTGAGGAGCCCTGGGGCAGGGCTCAGGCTTCATTCCAGTCAAGAGCAAAGTGCAGGGGAGCTCTTTTCTCTGATTCCTCGGAGTTCGTATGAGGCAGAAATGGAGTGATGTGACTCATCACAGTAGAAGCAGAGATAATGCTGGTGTCGTTATTCCATTTCTGTAGAGGTAAGCCATCCATGGCCCACATTCACCTGCATTCACTCGCCAGGAGGCACAGTACCCGGACTGGAGAGTTTCATAACCCCAATTTTTCCCTCTCTTCTTTCCTGTAGCTTATTATCTACATTGATAGCAAGAGCCACAAGAGCAACCAGACTCATGGATGTCTCTACCCAGGATAATTCATATTTAATTTCCTCTTTCAGGCCTCGCTGGAACCGGTGCATCTGTGCCACCTTGTTCCAGTCTGTATCAGCCCTGAGACAGTGGAACTGCAGAGCATAGGAGGCTACAGTGCCCTGTTCCTTTTAGAGCTTCCTTAGGGCAACGTCCACTGTTTAAGCTGAATGCTGATCATCAGCTAATACCGAGATGCCATGGAGGAAGACCTCTCTGCTTGACAGAACTGGGTTGTCACACTCCAGAAGGGGGAGGCCCAGTCTAAGTCTTCCCTACACAGCAGGCTGATAACAAGGCTCACCTAGTACAGGACTGAAGGTGCATCATAAACATGAGGCTGCACTGGTTTATAAAACCCCAGAAACCCTGGTGATTACCATCAATCTATTCTGACAGTGATATCAGAGAATAGACCTGTGTGAGCTGCGTCTGGAGTGTGGCATTTTAGCACACAGTTGCATGATTCACTCCTACAATACCAGGTTCTCTGAGGTCAGCTGGATGACAAAGGCCTTTAGGGCGCTTGGTTGTCCCCCTGAAGGAGGGTGGCCGACTCAGGTGTGTCTGGTGCTCCCGAAAGGTTAGCCAGATCTATTCTGCTGAAACTGGGAGGAAGTTATCACACAGTCTATATTGTCTGGATTCCGTATTGGTGAAGGAAATGAGGGATGATTGGTCTGCTCCTACCTTTTTGCATCACACTTAGGGGTGTGAGGGCATGCAGGGCGCTGATGTGCATCTCAAAGAAGCACAGGTTCTGTAAGTAATGATTCCTTTGCAATTTCTAAGGTAACTTGAGTCAGTGTGCTATTATCTTTTAGCACATCAAATGTATCAGACAATAGTTAGAAGTCAGAACAATAGGAGATGAGATGCTTTGTCAGCATGTGGGCTGCAAATAGAACAAAAGAGTTTCCTTAAATTCAGTATATTCTGAAAACAAAGTTAGTGACAATGCTTCAATCGTGCAATAACAATCTATAAATGGAAAGCTAGTTAATCTTCAAACGTTAGAGTTCTTTCACCCTTTTGTATAACGGCATCTTTTTTCCTTAAGTCACTATAGTTTATTTTTGTATTAGCATGAAACATTATTTTACTGTAGTCTGAACTCACCCTTTTAGCTCAGTTTTCCCACACGCACCTTCATACTTTTCCCCAGACTATACCTACACATCAAGGAACTCCACAAAATTAGCAATAAACTTACTAAATTGTGGTTCTTCAAATTGCTCCTTAAAACTCACCTCTGTCTTGATGCCTGCAATATTGAAGTTGGCTGGACAGTTGGAGTGAAACGCTGGCTCTACTGGAATCAATGGGAGTTTTGCCATTGACATCAGGGGGACCAGGATTTCAGCCTTGGTATGCTGAGATTACTGCTTCACCATGATCGTCTCCCTTCTCCGCCCTCTATTTATTTATTATTGTTGTTTCTCTTTGCCCAACGGGGCCGTGATCCCCAATCTGGGTCTCTAAGAGCTGCTGCTGCTATTGTTAATGTACAGTATTTAATATAAGATAAGATATTTTCCATATTAAAAGATTAAAATAGTCTTGTTGGTCATATTATAGGATTAGATGACTATTGTAGAGTAGTATAAATCCCAAAGATATGAATAAATAGATTCTTGCCTATTCAAGTTTGTGTGCCCTTTAGCTGTGTTTTTATACTGATTATGCCTGAGAATATGAAGAGGGGATTTAAGAAAGAAAACATCATCAACCTGTATAAATCAATGTCACTCCATTTCAATAGAGATTTTCTGATTTCCACCAACTGAGGATCTGGCCAGAAATGTGTATATATATGGTTCTCTATGTCTGATATATGTTCCATGACACAGTATTTGAGATTTCTGTGCAATCTCTGAATCCTGGTTTACTCTGTGGCATGTTGGTTGTAGTGGTCATGACTCCACCACCTCTCTCAATTGTTTGCCATGAGCTTATATCACATCCACTGCTGACGTTGGTCATTTCATGCTGCTACTTAGAATAAGAAAATTCTGACATTGAAGGGATTTAGCTTCAAGAGATTCTGAATTGTTCTCCTACAGGGAGAAACCTGTTATGCCTGTGCTATGATGGATGTTAACCTAACATGACTAAATCAACTAATATAAAAGTGTGAATTAATAAAGCAATATGTCCAGTGGTTAGAGCAGGGGACTGGAAGTGAGGACTCCTTTCTTCAATTTTCAGCTATGTAAACATTTATTCATTATCAAGTATCAGAGGGGTAGCCTTGTTAGTCTGGATCTGTAAAAGCAGCAAAGAGTCCTGTGGCACCTTATGGACTAACAGATGTATTGGAGCGTGAGCTCATGCTCCAGTACGTCTGTTAGTCTATGAGGTGCCACAGGACTCTTTGCTGCTTTTATTTATTCATTGTGTAACCTTGGGCAAGTCAGTTACCCATCTGTGCTTCCAATTACCCATTTGTAAACTGGGTACAGTAGCTCATACCCGCCTTACAATGTTGTTGGGACCTTATTGGGCCTCATTCTCATTGACACTAGGGAGATTTACACCACTCTGGCTGTGTAAAGGGGCCTTAAAGGGAGTGTCAAAATAATTTTCACTCACTTTAAGAGACATTTACCAGTAAATGAGACTCAAGTCCTGTTGATTTTTAAAAGTGCTCTTAGATCTTTATATGAAAGATGCAAGTATAATGTTGTTATTAGCAGTAGTATAAGTAATATTTAGTATATTAGGCTCTGTTGTGCATAAAAAGTAAAGTATGCTTACTTATACTGAATGAAGGGTTTGCCTCCATGTTTGTACCCCTGGAAAATAGTCATGCAAATCAACGTTTCAGTGAGCTGAACTCTGTGGGGAAGGCTGTGACGCAGAGTACTATCATAGACAGCATCTACTGGTATATTGAAATAGATCTACCAAATTACACTAGGTTCTAGCACTTGGGAAGGAATTGCTTTCCTGTTATTTTCGGTGAATACTTAGCTATATCCATTATGTAAACATCCTACTCACAGTAATCCAGTAAGAACATAAGGTACAGACTGTTTATTTTGAGAAGTAAACCACTCAGGATTAGGCAGGAATTAGGATGTAGATGCAGATATCACTTGCAGTTATGCAGTTTTCTGATGTGTGGAAACCTCAGATTGTCCATTTCATGTGACTCTTCCTCACTCTCCATAAAATATAAATTAGTCATTTTACCTAGAAAATAGCTTAAGACCCCGATTCATGAAAGCACTTAAGAACATTTAAAACATTAGAAACATGCTCAAATCTCATTGATTTCAGTGGGAGTTGAGCACATATTTAAGAGTTTTCCTGAACTTCAACCTAAATCATGCACAAAATAACTGCCCTCACAAATGTGAATGGGTATGTCACATTTGTGTGGGCGATAATTTTTTTTTCATCTGAACTATGATATTATTTACCTGGTGCTAAATGTGTACTGGGAGTTTTATTATAGGTGAGACTGGTAGTACTGTCTATTATTAAAGTTGTCCAACACTTTCCATTTTAAGACCCTGGTTTTGGTTGCTCATAACTTAGTCAAATTAACTTTTTGGGCTGAAATTTTGTGTGTCAGGTGTTCTATCTCAGGCTGATGTGGGGGGTGGGGAATTTCAGCCAAACAGTTTGACAGTTTCCAAGAATGAGGCTAGGGAAAAATATATTGCTCTGCCCATTTTAAAAAAATCTTGAACTTTTAGGGTCTTGAATCAGGGTTGTGTAATAAAGGAGACTGTTGGACCCCTGCCTCATTTGATTCAGAAGTTGGAAGATGTGCAGTGAATGAGGAAGGGGATTGCAGGAAGAGAAAAGATGGTCTTGTGGTTAAGGTGTTGAATGCTATGCTGGAGAATTTGATTCTGTCCCTTTCCATTCCACAGAGTTTCTGTGTGCTGTCAGGCAAGGCATTTAAACCAGACTTTTCACTGGTAGTCACTAATTTTCTGTTCCTCAGTTTCTGGATGCTCAGCTTGATACCTTGGAGTCTGCTTTGCAGATGTGCTGAGCTCTCATCTGCAGTGAAGCCAATGAGAATAGCATTTTGAACATTATCCTTGGGGAATTCTGCACCAAAAATTTAAAAATTCTGTACACAATATTTTAAAATCCTGCATATTTTATTTGTCACAATAACAAAATATAATCACTCCAGTTTCAATTATTTTGCTACGTTATTTCAAAATACCTGTCAACAAGTATGTCAACAACACAGATAACAGCAAAAATGATTCCCCCAGGAGCAGAGAATTAAAGAAACCCCTATAACAACCCAGTTCCGGTTGGGTGTGCTGGAGGGGGCTGTGTGGGGCCCCCAGAGCTCAGAGACCTGCACTCCCGTTTCCTAACTTTTGAATACTTGACTTTGCAACCTTAATAGCGTTCTTAGCATCATTTTTGTGAGTGTAGTAGGTAAATATGAAGACAAGGAACATGCTCCAAAGAGCTTATGGTTTAAGTAGACCACAAGCAAAAGGGGATGATACAAAGAACAGCACATGATTCTCTCTCACAGGCTCTATCTCTCATTATTGTCTCCTTTGTTAACATTTTCTATAAGGGAGGAATAGAGGTTTTAGTCCTTGTTACTGAAGAATTGTCTTTGCAGAATGCCTCTCTGTGAGGGCTCAGCCACAGTTGTGAAAAGACTCTCTGGGGATAGAGGAAGGGACAGGAGGAGGTGAGGTGGATTTTCGTCTGCAGTTCTCTGGATTTGCTCCTTTTCAAACTCATCAGAGAAAGTAATTCTTGCCTCCTCTTCCAGCAACAATGTCCCATTCTGACACCCTCTGCCAAATGGTAGCTGATGTCCAGGCCTTGCAGGTCAGCTTCACAGTGGAGAAGAAATCAGCCAGACAGAATCTGGTTCTATTATAAGTGTAATTTGTTTTATTTATACATTTGCACCAATACTGGAATAGAGATTGTCAAGCAACACGCAGGGCAATCCCTTCTTCCAGGAATCTTGGCCAGCATCGATGCCCTGTTCCCAAGAGCAACCCAACGTCAAGAATTTACTCCAATCAGAGGCCAAGGCAAGAGAGCGTACTCTCCTGATGCTGCCACGGCTACCTATACACAGAACGTTGGATATCAAAACTAACAACACAGCATATTTTCCTGAAGACTGAACATTTACTCAGAGGCCAAGAAAAAGGTGGCGTGTAAGAGCGGTTTCTCGTGATACCTGCCAGAACATAATATTTTAGCTTGAACTCAGCACATTTCTAGATAGGCTTGGCAGAATTCATTTTTTTAAAATATAATTTTGACAGATAACATCAATGTTTATCTATAAGCATTTTTATATTTTATCAATGCACATGTTCATAGTTGTGAAAAATTGTGAGGTATAAGAATGTTTTTTACAAAAATGTGTAAATTTGCATAGTCATAGGACATGTTTTGGGAGGTGAGACAACTGGGAGGACAGATAATAATAATTTAATGACAGGAGACTTTGAGATTTAAAAAAGTTAAAGCTTTATAACTATTAAAACACAAATTGTCCAGCATCACATATCCAAATATACTTTGCCTATCTGTGCATTTTGATTATTATTAATGCATGTATTCTATCATTGGTTTGTGTGTGTATGGTGAAGCCAATGTTTACCTATATAAATTTAATCCTTTGAACTATATTTATTGAGTTATAAGAGCAGCCACAGTTGGGGGAGTACCAGAATACACAGCCCCTCTAGGGGCCATGCTCTCCAGGGGCTTGATTCTTTGTTCAATGAAATCTGTAGAATCCCATTGCTTTCAGTTGGCTTTGTATCAGGCCACTGAGGCCCATAGGGGTGAATAGTAAAGCAGATGCAGACTTCCTCAACTGTGGCTCTTCCTACCAGATTTCTTTTTCAACTTGTCAGCATCTGTATCTCAGGATTGTATTCTTGAATATACATCTGTAGACTCATAGACTTTAAGGTCAGAAGGGACTATTATGATCATCTAGTCTGACCTCCTGCACAATGCAGGCCTTACAGTCTCACCCATCCACTTCTATAACAAACCCCTAACCTATGTCTGAGTTATTGAAGTCCTCAGATTGTGGTTTGAAGACCTCAAGCTGCAGAGAATCCTCCAGCAAGTGACCTGTGCCCCATGCTG
>NC_133769.1:19379337-19525352 GCF_003597395.2 Chelonoidis abingdonii | reverse complement strand
ACCCCAAATATGGCGATCAGTTAAACACTGAGCATGTGGGCAAGACTCATCAGCCAGCACCCAGGAAAGAATTATCTGAAGTAACTCAGATCCCATCCCATCTAACATCCCATCCCAGACCATTGGGCATACTTACCTGCTGATAATTTGGCGATTGATCTTTGATTAATTGCCAGAATTAGGCTATCCCATCCCCTCCATAAACTTATCAAGCTCAGGCTTAGAGCCAGATATGTCTTTTGCCCCCATCACTCCCCTTGGAAGGCTGTTCCAGAACTTCACTCCTCTAATAGTTAGAAACCTTTGCCTAATCTGTAGAAACAATAATTAGCTGCAAATTTGTAATAGAGTCACAGGCTTTAAGATCAGAAGGGACCATTATGATTGTAACCATCATTTTAAGGCTCAAAGATGATGTATCTAAAAGGAGCATTTTTTGTTGTTGTTTTTTCCATAGGGGTTCGGGTCATGCTTTAATTCTAAATCAAAAAATTTAAAGTCTAGCTCCACTTTGGGTTTATGGCTGGCTGCCACTGTGATAGGTATGCAAGCTATGGCTAAGATAGACTGAAAGATAGATTAGCATTTTTTTAAAAAAAAAATATAGCGGTGTATATATACACTCATTGACAGTGCAGGAGCTTTATTGCTCATTGGCATCAAGAATATGCAGGTGACAATATCCCACTTGAGGGGCTTGTAGTTGTTGGATGCATGGGTAAAGAATGCATTAAGAGGGAGATTTTCAAAAGCACAGAGGATAGTTAGGTTGCTAACTTCCATTTATGTTCTAGATATCTCTCCATTAGCATCCTTATACATTTTTTTAGCTGAACTATTTGCAGATGTTTTGGAAACAACCAACTTGTGCCCTTAAACAATTAGATATAAATTGATGTCTACATAAAGTCAAAGAGTCATTTTCCCAGCTATTTTAGAAGCCTGGTGCATTTGGCCACAGGATGCCACAGTAGTATTTTATAACTTCTTTGCCACAGATATTTTTTAGTCATTAAGTATTATATTACAAAGCAGGCTAAAGCACAGAGGCTTCATTATTGCTTGACATTGTCTTGTGATATAGTTGACTCAATGGCCCCAGTCCTCTTAAGTGATAGGTGGCTTCTCAGAGATGCTGAGCTCACTCAGCTTTGGGCCAGACCCTCATCTAGGGTAAATCAAAACAGCTCCATTAAAGTCAGTGGAGCTACTAATTTATATCAGCTGAAGATCTGGCCTTTTGCATTGAGTTGGAGATGTTCAGTACCAACCAGAGTTCCCTTACTCGGAAATCATTGAATCAGTGTCCTGTTCAATTTTAGGTCATATGCAACTTTTTTTTTTGTGCAAGTCCTCAATCATGATGTGTTAGTCCATGTGTGACCATCAAGAAAAACATGAGTTCTCCCTTACCTTTCAGCAGACGCTGTCTACAGTTTTCCAGATGTTTCTCATCTGTCAATGATGAAGCAAAGTACCTTAGGTCAGTGTGGGCATTTTGAAACTTGAGGTGTAGTTGACTAACACACAAATATTTCATGCAAAAAAAATATGCTTTTGAAGAGAAATTTGTACCATAACTAGTGGCACCATTGTGAAAGAATAGGATTGTTGGGTCTGGAAGAATGAAAGGAGGTGTCTCCTGCATTTAGAGTTGGTCAGGAATTATTTTACAAAATGCTTTTTTTCTTGGAAATGGACGATTGATCAAAACTGAAACTTTTCATGCAAATATATTGTTTCTGATAAATATTGACTTGGAAATTTTTCTTAGTTCCAGGATGGAATAAAGAGAGAGGGAGAGGGAGAGAGTCACCCCAGGATGGTCCCTAGCCTAGTGATTAGGGCACATATCTGGGAGGTGGAAGAACCAGGTTATATAGGCCTCTAGGTAGTATATACCTAACAGAGACACTCAGGCAGGGCAGGGAACAGAACTTGCTTAAATACCTTTGAGGATCTGGGCCTCGGAGTCTCTCCATCAATTTCCATGGGCTCTGAATCAGGCCTGTATTGATTTCATGGTCCTCCTGCCTTCATGTCAGGGGAGAGCATTTCCTAAAGACTTCTGTTGTAATAGAGTACACAGGCGGAAGATATTCATTTGATCTCTGTCTAAATGGGCAAGGGGTAGCTTTCATAGAAGAAGTTATCTCCTGGTATACCACAGAGGCCTCCAAGAATATAAACCATTCACTTCTTCTGCTGCCTCATATAAATATCTGTTGAACCTCATTGCTGATTCTAAAGCAGGATTGTCTGTCTGCAATACACAAATTACATTACTCACAAAAATAGCCAGAAATACTCTAATTTGAAGCTTTGTAGTTAGCTGTATGGGCTCTTTCTCCATAAATTTTAATTAAAAAATATTCCTCAGTTCAGATAACTACTTTCAAAGCAGAGTTTTCACTGTCTTAGTTGTCATTGATGAGCATGTTTTAGACATAGGAAAAATAAGGTCAGGTGGTACAGTGAAGAGGCTGAAATGAAGAAGAGGAGCAGGTACCATCCAACATGGATTCAATGCCATATCCTTAATATCGGCTGCAAAGCTGCCTTAACAAGCCAGCTGGGGATTTCCCTTGAAAAAGGGAGTTCCCAATTTGTGCAGAGCCAACATAACCTGTTCTATGCCACTGCTATTGTATCCCCCACTTGGCACAGAGGGAGGGAGGCACCATGGCTGGAGTGCACTGCACTCTGGCTGTGCCAAGTGGTTTAACAGCACCTAGGGACCGTTAAAAGACAGCACAATTTAGATCAGCTCTGAGGCTGCTCTAACATGTGCTTGGGGCCAAACAACTCTAACATCACTTTTGTCCCCTCTTCACCATTTTCTTAAGGTGTGTTGAATAGAACTGAGCTGTTCTTGAGGATCTGGGGCCTGGCATTTAGATGCCATAGTTTCCCAAATTCATTGACATTTTTTGTAGGACATAATTGTTTAGATGGAACAGCTCTCATCCCATCCACATTCTGCGATGATAAAGCAATGAAAACACGAAACATGACAGCAATAGCATGTTTAGTGCTTACTTTCCATGTTTAACTTTAACTGTTGATTAGGAACCTTTTGTACTAGAGTGAATTATAATTACACTAGTATAGGGAAGAAAAAGAAGGGAAGGACCAGAAAAAGCAGGTTTGGTTAGTATGGCCTGAAGTGCATTGAAGGTTTTGACATAGGGCGTTGCACACCATAAAAAACTCACTCTGAACTGAAAACAGTGTTGTGGGTTGTGTGAGTTGTACACTCATGACTATAATTTCTTGGGACAGGAACCATGCACTCCTCAATGTTTGTACGGCACCTATGGCATTGTGGGTATGACTGGAAACCTTTGATAAATAACAGTAACAAGTCAAGAGTCATATCATATTTGAGAAATACCGAGTAAATGAGAAGTATCTCACATCCCAGAACCACAGAGCTTGATTTCAATCTGACTGATGTAACTCCATTGACTTCTGTTACTCTTGATTTTCATGGGTGTAACTGGGAATAGAATTGTGTCCCATCGCACGTATAATTTGGAACTATAGTCTACGCAGGGGAGGTCTGCAATTGAAAAAGTAACCTTTTTTCTATATTGTGATCAAAGAGTGTTAGCAGAGCTGTGTGGGAAAGTTTTCATGTCACCTGCCCAGACATTTTCTTTTTACTCCAACCACTGCTTTCAGTCTCTCCTTGAAATTAATTCAAATCCTCCCCTGTGGATTAGAGGAAACAGGGGCTATCAAGAGACTGGAGAAGATGTAAATCTCAGCTAAGCTTTAATTATCCTTTATTCTAATTTGAAAGGACACTTTCTCAAAGTACTGGGTATGTGATCAGAGAGTAGGGTGGATCCAACTGAATAAAAACCAGATTTAGGAGAAAGACTGTTGATTGCTAGGTCTTGAATGGAAGTATCAGGTTAGTGGTTTGCACCCTCATAAGGAAACCTGGACAGAGTCCATCTAACTAGCTCCTTTATACGATATAAAGATTTGCCTACAAGCAGAATAACTGGTGGCTACTTTCATTTTGTGAATCACAGAGCTCTTAAGGGTATTGGACAGATAGACACAAATTTTCATGCATAGCTCTCCATCATGAAAATATTGTCTTCCTTGAAATAAGTCAACAGTATATATTTTCCCTTACAAATCTATTCTTTATATAAAAATATCTAAAGTGGTTTTATTTTTCAGCTCTGAGGATTTGATTGAGTTTCTAGTAATGATTCCAAATCTTTGTCCCAATTATGTATATCAATTAGCCCACCCTGCATTAGATATTAAATATTTTCTTTGCATTTGTATATTTCCAGCTCAGTACCTAAACTCCATTTAACATTAAAAGAAAAAGAGGGACTTGTTGCATTTGGGGATTAATGTTTGCCTTTTAAAATAAACTGAAATAAGGCCACTTTAATTCTGAATGAGTGTGTCTACACAGAGATTTAATGCATTTTAACTAATCCACTTTAAATTCACACCTTTAGTTAATTTGCAATAATTTTCCTGAGTGTCCTGGTACAGAGAAGCCCTAAGTCCTACATTCAAATGTGACTTTGGAATTTAGGAACCTAAATCCCATTTTCAGAATAGATTTAGGCATTTAGGAACAAAGGGCTCACTGAAAGACAGTGGCACTTAGGTTCCTAAATTCCAAAGTCGCATCTGAAAATAGGACTCCGGGGGGGAAGTAAATTACTGCAGTCTTTCATATTAGTTTCCCCTTTGCACCTCACTAACTCTGGGGTTGGCCTTATTCCCTGTCACTCCCTTGTGTGGCTGAGCCACACAAAGGCACAGTCTATTGCTAGCAATACAACATTAAGCTTTCTGTCTAGTTTGTGTAAACACATTCACTGCATACAAGTTCTAAACATAACTATGGAGACTCCCTGGCTATGTTAATTAAATCAATTTGTGAATGCTAATGTTAGATGTTTAAAGCCTGTATATGCCTCGGTGGCATGACATTTCATGAGACTGACATGGCACTGTTTATAGATAATGTGATTTCCCCAGTGGACACTGTCTACACTTTCATTTCTTGATAACTTGTACCTTTTTCCCTTGTTGAAGACTGACTTTCACAGCAATATCACTTATGGGGCTTGAGCATTAATAAAGTTCTCTTTCAGGGCTTGATAAACTGCCTTCCCTGATGAGTGGGTCTAATTGCATTTTTTGATGGAGATGTCAAGAATAAGGCAAAGGGTTAATTTTTTTTTGCTGGGGTGTGTGTGTCTTTTTAATAGCTATTAACTTCTTAACTAATTCCTGATAGGTTTATGGAGGAAACAATTTTTTATTGCCAGAATCTGGAAATAGTAATACCAGAACCAGTATTAAGTTGATGTATATAAGAAGAGACAAAGCATTTATCTTCAGTTCTACTGGCATTTCTGCAACTTCCTAGTCTTTAATAAGGCCCAGGGGGAAAAGGCCCGATTTCTCTGCTGTACTAACAAGCATTTAGCGCATTGGAGTGGAGGCTGTGCCGGACAGCTGGTTATGGCTCACTAAGTCTCTGGCCATTTCTGTGTCATCTCAGGCCATGGTGTGGTTTAGAGCACACTGAGGGCTATAGCAATAGTCCTTAAAAGCTGGGGATTGACAGAGTTCAGTGCACTATGGACACATACCTTCCATATGCTTTCCTGCCCCTCTGATACCCTCCACGCCCGCTATACCAGGAACAAGAAGGACAGGTGGCCTAGGAGCCAGCTATGCTGGCTTTATACCAGGTGGGAACTCCCCCACAATGAGGGAATTCTCTCCTTGCTAGCTGTGGCCAGATTTTGGCCTCATTGTGCCACTGGTGCAACACAAAGAGGGAGGGGCTGGATAGGGGGCTGGATAGGGGGAAAGAATCTGGCTCCAAATGTCTGTTGTAGAGAATTCCTACAAAGAAGAAATCGTATGTAGTCTGATGATTACTGCTTTTGGGACTCTGAAGAATCCTTAATCTCTGCTTTGCATATACAGTTTGAGGGCTGGTAGTGAAGTGCATATATTCTAATTTTCCTAAATGCTTTTTAGTCATCAAAAATACATAGTTTAAAGAATTCCCATTGTCTCCATTTCTGTAACAGGACTTAGAGTTTCAAAGATATATGAAATCCATAGTAAACTATATAGTGGACTTGCCAAGTCTAACGGGTAATAGTTACATATACATGAAATATATCTTAAGAAGCATCATGTTTAGTTCAAAGGTTAATAATGTTCATGTTGTTATAAGGTAATGATTGCCCAATAGGGATAATCTGGATCCATTTCAGAGACCAAATAGACACATAATAAAAGAAAACAGGTTGGTTTTAAAAATTTAAATGTTTTATGTCTTTAAAATATCATGTGACTCTTTCAATTATTAAGACAGAGAACACTTCGAGAACTGCTATACAACTGAATACTAGTGGGCCAAACTCTACACTCAGTTTCACAGTATAAAAAACATACATATAAATTCTACGGTATACTGAAGTCTACAGTATATTGAGTTACTCCATGCTCATACCAATGTAACTGAAACCAAAACTTGGACCAGCAATCCTAATGACAGAATGTCTGTTTTTAGTCAAGGTATACTTGTGGCATTGAAATCTTTTTTGCTAGAATCTGATGGGTGTTTCATTTAGAATATTTACCTTAAAACACAAATCCAAGAAAGGTCATATATTGTGCCTTTGGACATCCAGATTTTTAATTGATAAAATTTTAATTAAAACGTTATTCCTTTACTTTTCATCTCTCAAAACCAAATGGTTTATATCAGTGCAAAGCTAAGCAAATGTTATTTGGGATTTTTTTTCAGTAGAGGTCAATAGAATTCAGTGTTTGGCGACTGTTATGATAAGGTAATAGAAAAGGATGAAAGCTAGGATTGATTGAACAGCTGTGAAGGAGATGCTGGTCCAATTGTATTTAGATTACTGATAAGGTAATTCCCCCAATGATTTGTTACATTCAAATTACAATAACAGAGAATTGCCATCAACAAGGCATAAAGTGCAGTTTCCGACTTATCTAACTCATAATGTAGGAGAAAGCAGAGTTCCTGATTGCAAAAGTTTTCCAGTTTTAGAACAACAAAAATGGATATGGCCTTCATAGCACGGTTAAAGATCATATTCTTGTATAAATTTGGCTTGTGTTACATCTGGAATAAAAAATGATCACTTGGTGATATTCCCAGTTAGAGTCATCATTGTGTAACCATTCATCCATAGAAGTTACCATTTTTCTTTCATTTCTTCTGCTGAGCTTATCTCGAAAGTGAAGGGTAATTGTTAAAGTCCAATATATGTGCCATAAGACAAATGCTGCCTCAAGGCTCATTAATATCTTCATTATTTACAGAGCATTCACGTCCAAAATCTAATCAGAGAATTCTGAGATTTTTTTTAGTGGGCATTAGGATAAGTGATGCAAAATTAATTAATTTGAAGAAAACCTCAACACAGAGTCCTGCTCTGAGGAAGCTGTGATGGATAGTGATGGTTTGAACAATATCACAACAAAAGATTTCCCTTAGCTGTTCTGATAATTGATTTGTTTTCTGATGGGGCATTTCTTATAGGGGATTATTGCACTCCCTTTTAATAATTCTCTTCACTGAAGGCCAGATTCTGCTACCTTTGCTCACATTGAGATGTCACACTAGTACTTAAGTTAGAAGGGGCTACTCACTGGGAGTAAGGGTTTCAGAATCACCTCATGGGATGGTATTCATCTAGGCAATCCAGTACAATTAATTAAAATTGAAATTGTCGATCTGCTTCTCAGAACAAAATAAAGGACGCTGACCACGTTTGGGTCTAGGCTGAGATGCAACTTCTAGACATGTAGATGAAACAGCTTTGTGTAGGGACCATGAGTCACAATTCCTTGTCTGCTTTTTCACTTGTTTCAGATCGGAGAATCAAGTCACTGGAGCCTTGTGCTGGATGCAGTTTACCTCTTTTACCAGCTAAACTCTGCTATTCGGTGTATTATGAGGGGCTCTGCTCACTGTCTGAGAGTCTCTGCACTCTTCTTCCTACTTGTTTATTGGCAGGGTGGAGTGGCCCCATAGTGCCTGCACTGTCCTCTGCATATGGGCAGCAAAGTGGGGAGAGCCCTATAACTCTTCCTCTGTCTCTCTGAACAGAAGTTGGGGTTAGGAGAGCTTACATCTTTTCTCTCCTGCACAGCCTCCTTTAAGCAAATGGTCAGACATACAGTGATGTCTGACTTACAGCTATTTCAGAAAGTACCGAACAAGAAAGATATTAATCAGTTAGAGCAAGATATGTATCTTGCAAGTGAGCAAGTGCTTACTCAATGCACTGTGGCTGACAAAAGCCTGGCGATACAAGAAAGAAATGTTCTAGCAAGATGTTGTGGGAAGCATCTTTAACATTTCAGAAAAATCCCCTTATGATGGCTAAAATACTTTTTGATTCATCTTTTATCTATCACTAGGAGATACACAATGAGACAATATCACTTGAGGCAAGGCAGCGGAGGTTGGGAAATTTCTGAAAGCAACAGCCCACTCATTTGGTTAGCAAGCAAGTTCTGACACACGATTCTGAATTTATAATACATCTGTATAGTCACCAGTAATGGGCTTGGGTCTGCTCCAGTAAGATTTAGCCCAGCATTCTTTTTAAAGTCTTTACAATAAAGTATCTTCCTGTGTTTTCAACTGTTTACAATCCAGTGCCCTATCCAATTTTTATAGGAAGTCTTTCCAACATCTTCTATAAAAATTGGATAGGGCCCTGGACTGTAAATAGTTGAAAACATAGGAAGATACTTTATTGTAAAGACTTTAAAGGGAATGTTGGGCTAAATCTTACATTTTTATTCAGACAAACTTCCACTAACTCCAAGAAGAGTTTGCCTGAATTAGGAGTGAGTAAATACTGATTCCAAAAGCCTGAGTCTCTTCTCTGTCACAGGTTCTTCTCTGCAAACTCCACAAAGCCAGTAAAGTTAAACTGGCATAAAGTTAGCATAACAGAGTGGATTATCAAGCCTCGGGTAAGGACCCCAGGGTTTGACTCACTGCATTCATATTAGTTACATTTATGATTGTCTACTTCATTCTGAAATGAAAGAAAAAGTGTAGTAAAAATAAAGCAGACTTGCATTCCTTGTGCATGCAAAACTTTTATTGACTTCACGGGGAAGAATCTGATCCTTAACCTCCGTATGGATGACTGGACTGAAATTCCATTAGGAAATAAAATAAACATATATTGAAAGGTGTACTGGGAGTGGTTCTACCAAAGTGCTTTGACAAACCCAGCATTCAGATTCAAGTGAAAGACACATTAGATCAGAGGTGAAAGTAATATGAAACACTTATTGGTATGGAGGCCCAGCCTCGGACCCCTGGAAGGGGCAGGGCCTCGAGCAGAAGGGGTGGGGCCGGGGGTCAGCCTACCCCAGCCATCCCATCAGCGCTGCCTGGCCTGCACCGCCCGGGGCTCCAGCAGTGATTTAAAAAGACCTGGGGCTCCGGCTGCTGCTGCGATAGTCCTTTTAAATCACTGGTCCTGGGGGAGCTGTCTCTTTTGCCTCCCTCCCCTGTCAGCAGCCCAGGGAGGGCAGAAGGGGCAATGACATTAAAGCGCTGCCGCGGCAGCACTTTAACATCAGCTATGTACGGGCCGGTACTGTCCCGTCCCATCCTGACCTATTTTCATCCCTGCATTGGTTCAACAAAAACATCAATCCATTAAAAATGTTTTATGGCCTCTAAAGCAGAAAGATTAAAGCAAATGCAAATATTTAGGGATTGGAAATGTTAGAAAGAGCGAATAAAATAAGAGTAGAGACCATACCATGGACCACAGCCTTAAAGGGGATTACAGTGGTGGAGTTGAGAGCAGAATTTGGCCTGCTATCTCTTAAACAATTCAAACTCCATGTAGCTTCAGTGAGAGGAAAAAGTTAAAACTTATCATCATTAGAAGCTTTAACAACATATGGTGCGTTTCCAAGTATTAGCTTTGGTCATCTGCATCAATCCTGTTGAAGGTCAGTTGGGAATAACAGCACCAAATGTGATAAAGTCTTTATTACATTTGAAGTATTTCCATCCACTATAAATCTACCTTTTAGAGATGATATTAAAGTCACAGCACAGTCATTATAGCTTTACAAAGAAATGTTCAAAATGACAGGACTGGGTACAAGCTGAAGACATATAAAATGGAAATAGGAAAATAGTCTCCAAACAATTACTCAAGAAAGAGAATTTGTCAAGCTACAGCAAGTGGTGGAGTACTGTTACCATCTTTTCAATAAAATTATTGGAGAAAGCATAGAGGAAGTCAACCAACGATTACAACAACAGGTAACTATTGTGCATCTTCATAGGACATGTGCAAAGCGGGCTTCCACCCTTCAATATGAAAAAATAATGAATGAGGCTCTTGCATTGTAGACCTCAGTATTAATTACATTGAGTTTGTGAAGGCATTCATCATGTTGCCTCTCTCTTTTTAATTCAACCTTTGTTGTAAATGTGGGTTTATTTTAAAGCTGATCAACACAGTAACTAGCCCGTATGACAATCTGACAGTGAAAAGAATTAATTGGCATCATTGCTCTTCCTTTCATTGCTACTTCTGTCATAATCTCTTCTGTGGCTGCTGGCTGAATACTAAAAAAAAGCATTGGATGAAAAGCACTTGGAAACTCATTAATTTGAGGAGGTAGAACAGTTAATTTGTATTGATTGTGCAAATGCCACTGCTCTGCTCTTCAGCAGCCCTTTACAGAATATCATAGGAGGCAGTGCATGGTTATATTCTGTGCCAAAGTAAGAACTGCAATGTTTGAAAAACAAGCAATGTAACTTTGGAGAATCTGTAGCCTCTCTGTCTCAATCCCACCCTATTAGAAATCAGTAGTGAGGGAGACTTATTGACACTTGAACTTTGTTTCACGTCCTCAGACTCAGTTGTCAGTTCCTAGTGAATAGAAGGCTGTTTTTGATTTCAGATCAGGTTTTGCAATATTATGGCTCCAATATTGTGAGTTCTGATTTACAATGGTATAAATATGGTTAGAATCAAGCCCTAGAAACCTGATCCAATGCCAACTAAAGTCAATGGGATACTTTGATGGGCATTGGATTGGACCCAAGGGGTGAAATCCTAGCTCTATTGAAGTCAGTTGGAAGATTGCCATTGACTTCACTGGAGGCAGAATTTCACTGTAGGTGGTATCGCATTTAACACCTTTATCTGTTCTGCAAAGAAGCCAACGATTGAATGGGCAGGGAAAATGAACTATCTCTGCATACCCTTTCAGCTCGAAATAGACTCACATTTACAGGGCAGTGTTAAAGAAGATGTAATTGCTCTTGACTATGCTGTACCTCTTCTCCTTAATGAAAACATCAGATAACAGTGCTATAACTTGACACTGTCAGTAGACATTAAATTAGAAAACAGAGTAACGCACAAAGCAGAAACAGTACATGTGAAATAATTAGAAATAAGTGGTAATGCTCTCATTTCAGTTCTCTACCAAGCAGAGATGGTGAATGACGAATTCTTATCTCATTTATACTGGGTTCACATTTATGTAACTCCATGGAATTCAGTGGAGTTACTCCTGATTACATCAGAGTAACCAAGAGCAGAATCACACCCTTGGGAATTTAAACAGAAAAAGCGCACGAGAGAAAAAGTATAAAGGCTTTTGACAGCTATATTATGTGGAGAATTATCAGATAAAAATAACATTAATGCATTTCTAACTAGGAGAGTCCTAAGACAAGTTAAGCTATCAATCATTTGTATCACTCACCATTCAGTAAAGAGATTCAGCATCTGAATCAGTCATTCCAATGTAAAAGAGAATTAGTAAAGTTTCACACAAAATGCAGATAAATGAACTGGAGGGCAATGCAATTGAATTTTAAAACTTGACAAGAATCCAGAATTATTTCATCAGGCCAACATGGGAAAATTTGGTTTCTTCTCGTTATGCAGAAATTTGAGAAGTTAAGTCTTAGGTAGAATGATTTTTAAAAGTGTAACATCATATAATATACTTTTGTGTATTATCTTGCCTCCAGAAGGAACCTAGAGGACAGTAAAAAGTAGGGTGCACATCCTGAGTTCCTTATTAATTTTTGGCTCAGTCTCTATTCATGCAAGTTCCACTTCATACCAGTGAGAGTTTGCCTGAATAAGAACAGTGAATATTGAGCAAAATCTAAGGAAGACTTTAGGATTTGCCTTGATGCATATTGTATTACACCTCCTTAATTTTGTTTTTAGTTCTCCTGAGATATGCACATATATTACTTCTTTCCACTACACAGAAATTAGGCAGGAATCTATTTTCAAATGTATTTTGTTCAGCTTATTATAAAGTTTATTACTTTTATTTAAAAAAAATAATTTTGCTTACAGGTTACTACAAAAATGGGTGCTGCTCCAATCCTGAAAAGCTATAAAAACTAGCATTATATCAAACCCAAAGCATACATCTCAAGTGGTCCATGTTTTAGATCAATGTATTTATTTGTTTCATAGACTACAGGAAGAAAGAGAAGTATGGTGCACATTTTTCATAAAATGGTTTTGCCTTGGATTATGTGAGCACATTGATAGTTACAGGGACAGGTGACATCTGGTCTTCCATCATACGGCACAGCATAGTCTGCCTGTGCATTACATGTGTCATCCTGTCCAGGCAGGGTATGATGAATCAAGGCAGACAGGTGCACTATGAGGCAGGGTCTGAAAATCTCAGCCTCATTGAAAGTCATCCCGGGCATCATGTTCTGGAGACACCAAACAGATAGCTGTCTGAAACTTGAGCATGCCCACTAGCCACCACACCCCTTGGTGTGGAAGTCAACATACCCTCCATTCCCTTTCCCAACTGTCATCTTGGGCCAGGAACCAGCATGTGAGGAGCTCGTCTGGATTCAGTGGAACTCCTCATATGCTTCAGTGCTTTCTAGATTCAGGGCCTAAAGCACTGGATTGGAATTCTGCCTAGATGTTATGGAAGATGTCCCCCATGTTTCTGGGCTCCTGCTAGCATGTCTAGTACTATGAGCAGAATTTGGCTCATAGTACTAAAAATATTTTCAGTATGAATTGCTAGTGTAGACATGTCTTGAAAGGCCTGAATAAAAGATTTAGAATAAAATATATATATAGAGAGAGAGAGAGATGAATGAAAGGTATGTTTACAAAACCTAATATAAATGCAGTCTGAGTGTTTTAATGCAAATTACTTTTACAACAACTTTCGTAAAAGTCTATGCTTATATCTGGGAGTAGCTGAGATGGGTCTGTGAACACCTGGACTGAAGAAGAAGCTCACTCTTGGTTAAACACAACAGCTGTGTGGAAGTGAGTGAGAACTGGAAAATGAAAGTGGCTATAAACATAAGTGAAACTGACCCATCTAATTTTATTATTCTGATTGCTGAGTATAATGCAATAAGCATGCTAGCTCGTAAATGGCAAAAAGTTAATTGGCTTTTTTTTTCAAATTCTTCCTGTTTCAACAGTCGCAGATGTTATTAGTAATACAAGTAAGGACCTTGTTTAACATGTGGCTTTTATCTCAACAGCTTGTCACGTTTGTCTCCTTTCCCTCATATTTTAATGACCTGTGTGAAATGGTTTATACTTGCCCACAAACATTATAATAAGATGGAAGAGTTAGCCTCTGCATTTAATTTACCTCAGTTGACCAGATTCATCCTCAGGTATATGCCTGCAACTCTCATTGACTGTAGAAGAACAAAATTTGGCCCACTCTTGGTTAGTTCCCTGGGGTAAAATTCCCCACACCCCAAATAAGTTCTCAAAATAGGATTTCAGTGGAACTTAAGTGGTGTTGTGGCCTTGTGCAGAATTTCATTCATAGTTCAGCGCTTGTGTGACAGTGAGCTTAGGCTTTCATCCTCCACAAACTTGCAAATATGCTTACCTTTATGCACCTAACTGTTCCCATAAAGTCAATGGGGCTGCACATATGCTCAAAGTGAAGTCTTTACAGGATCAGGACATTAGCCTGCAATCTTCATCAAATTAACAAAAAAAATCTTAACTTTATCTTGCAGAGATGTTGGAAACCAACAATGTAATCACTTTCAATGGACTAGCCAATAGCTCCAATTACCACACTTTCCTTTTGGATGAGGAACGGAGTAGACTATATGTTGGAGCAAAGGATCACATATTTTCTTTCAACCTGGTTAACATCAAGGAATATCAAAAGGTATCTTCAATCCTACTATAATTGTTTTTTTTAACAAAACCTGTGGTACAAATCTTGTTATGCAGAGGTATAATGTATAACTTGACAGTAGATATAAACTACATATAAGTTGTCATGACAGCTTATGACAGCTAACTTCCCACCCATCCCCCCCAAAAAGAAAATTGTTGCAGCTACAAGGGGGAAAAATAATAGGCCAAATTTGGACCTGGTTTAAATGATTACACCCTTTAAATTTGGACAAATATATATAAACAATGCAAGTGCTTGTCTACATGAACATATAATGAGCAGCTAGCTGGGATATGATTCTACTTCATGCTAGCTTGCTGTGCTAGTTGTCCATGTAGACCCTGCTGACACACACTAACAGTTAGTGTGCTTTAGAGTATGGTCCAGCGGGGGTCCATTTATTGTGTCTAGATTAATCTAGACATGATAAATCGACCTCCAAGTGCTCTCCCGTTGACTCCTGTACTCCACCGCCGCGAGAGGCGCAGGCAGAGTCGACGGGGGAGTGGTAGCAGTCAACTCACCGCAGTGAAGACACCGTGGTGAGTGGGTCTAAGTATGTTGACTTCAGCTACGTTATGTAGATGAAGTTGGATAACTTAGATTGATCCTCTCCACTAGGGTAGACCAGGCCTTAGTCTACTTGTATTTCAAAGTGGCGCAGATCAGGAGACACTAACAAACTGTTAGTGTGTGTCAGCAGATTCCAGGTGGACAAGTAATGCTCAGCATGCTAGTGCAGGGTACATTCACCTCCCAGCTTGCCATGAGAAAGCTTTTTGTGCAGACAAGCTGCAAGTCAGCAAGATCAGGAATATAGCATGTATGATTTTTAGCTACTAATTTTAGAGAACATACGGTAAACCTCATTTTAATGTTCTGTAATTATTTGTGCCTGTCCAGTGTTAGGAGCCTGGGCAGAATAGTTAAAGCTCTAGTATATTTTTATAGCGGTATTATATAATTATTTTATATAACATATTGAAAGTATCATAAAAGGTTAATCCCTAGATCCTGAGGTGAAGCTTAAAACCGTGGGATTTTACATGCTTATATTTAAGCAATCAAGCTTTAAGGTTTTATAAAGCTGTGGTGTTAATATCTACACAGCTCCCTTTTTCTATGTGTCTTTCTTCAGGTCCATGCCCACTGTATCCACAGTACTATAGTCCTTTTTACATCTCATAATAAGGAAGAGTTGATTGAAAAGTAGTAACATAGTAGCAGTAGCACCAGTAAATGAATGCACTTTACGTCAAGCCAGCTATTCACCAAACAGTCCATTTTTTTATGTTTACTGCTCAATAAAACGAAGATGACTGTCATGACAGCTCTCACAGAAAGGTCACATTACCATTCACTTTTTTTGAGAGTAGGGCCACTTCAGTGTTTGTGAGGGTGAGTGTTGATTTCTTTTCCTTAGCATGGAGTGCTTTAAAGAAGTGTGTTTCTGCTACTCATAAACCATAATAGATTGGATACTAATAAAAGAGTGACAGATTGGTAAAAGCTCTTTGCCCTTAATGGAGGACATTTCTTTTGGTAAAAGTTGTGGACTAAAATTAAAAGCTGATGTACAGTTCAATGGTGCTTTTGGGTATGCTTCTGCTTGAGTCTAAAAAGTTGTTTTATCTTTTCATTTATTCTAATGAGCTTTGCCAAAGAGTAAGAAGGTAAACACAGAGATGGTGGTTTGATTTATGTTATGTTCAAGCATTTAAAATCCCACAACTTTTATGGTGCATTTTAGATTCAACTTTTATGAAAGATATTTTGCGTCAGTACCAGTGGATTTTTTCTTGGTATTCCTGACCTTTTGCCCATTTGCCTATTAACTTCCTAAGATGATAGCAATAAACACCTTGTGTTCTGTATTCTGAAGGAAGACAGGCCATTCATGTGTATTCTCCAAGGAAAAAGATAAAAGGGAAACTGAGTATTTTCTTTTCTATTCTCTTTAGAGCAGCTATAAAGGAAACTGGCTATTTATTTGTATCCTCTGAAGGATTCATAGTTTAATGCACAAAACATCTGGAATAATTAAAAGAAAGGATGATGTTTCCACAGTAGAAAACTGCTGTCGGACATAAAGGGAATTGTATCTTCTGTTTTTCAGTCTTCAAACACTTCTGGAACAATATGTGAAATAATAAACAGACATTATTATATGAAAGAAAGATAATTATTATTGATGGCTCAAAACTGCAGATTCAAAGTGGGATTTGAATGTTCCCAAAGATTTAGAGAATTTTTGGATCAGCCTAATATAAAGACCATGGTCCCTGACGAAATTTAGATCCAAATCAAAACTTTTCTAAAGTCTTAGCTGTGTTTGAATCTCAGGTTGTGGTTCAGTTCATCTCTTATTATTATCAATTATCACATCATCCCATCATTTTTTGAGCAGGCATCTCCACTGATATCAATGAGGATTTCTACCTAAGCACTGGAAGTAAGTTATGGCCTCAGTAAAAAAGCACAAATAAGGCCAAATTCACCTTGTCATTACAATGGTGCAAATTCACTGACTTTCACATCAGGTCAACAGAATTGCAGCATTGTCAGAGGAGAATTTGACCTGCTCATACTAGAGATACGAAAAACTGGTTAAGATTATATAGGAACCTTTCTCCAAAACTTGAATTGATCCTGAACTGAACCTTTTGGGAGCTCTAAAAAAATTTGGTTAATTTTTTTTTCAACTTAGTAAATTTTCATTGTCACTTTTCTCTGAACTTCTTAAGCCAGGAATAGAAGCAGGAAGAATCCTTTGAGAGACCGTGTTCTCATGAAATTTTCAGCCCAATTTTATAGACTCAAGAGGTTCAAATTCTGTTTGGATGATATTATATTATATTTATTAAAGAAAATTCTGAATTTTTGGGTGTTGGTTGAGGTCCACCCTAGACCTCAAAACATCACTAACAATATGTCATTAATTCTCTTTTGTCACTTGCAATCATCCTATTTTCCTAATACTTTCCCCTTTACTTTATAAATAATGTATTGAATACCAAGGTTATAATCCAGTCTTGTCGCCATTCATATTGCATTATCTGAAGTTACCAACTGAATCGTAACCCGGCATTATGTGAAGATCATGTTTTATTCTATATGTAATTCCTAAAAGATTTTCAACAGACATGAATAATTGACTGAAATGGTCCCTGGGTTTTCTCTGCAGGAAGTGAGATACTTCTTCTACCAGAAGTAATACTACAGCAGGATTAGGGAGTATTACTGGAAGATTATAGATATTTGCAAAGACACTTATCCAAATCAGCATCAGCATTAGTGCTGAATGGAATAATAGCATCAAACTAACATAGCCATTTTTATTCATTTAATTGAATAACAGGAAACAAAAGTGAATTACTATATAAACTAAACAGTCAAGAGTCCCATTTATGTTACCATATTCCCAAACCCAATTAAATGGCGCATAGTAATAGATATCTGTCATATTCAGTGATGTCAAGAAGATACAAGCTTTGGGCCTGGGTCTCCATTCCATTTTTTTACCAGTGTTGTAAATACATTAAAATCAATATTGATAAACCAGTATAACTGAATGGAAAATCAAGCCCTTTGCTTCCATATTTTTCAAAGTCTGTAGCAGAGATCCGCATTATACACCTGTATTTATAATCTTCATTGCCATGATTCCCATTATATACACTTTATTCTGCTTATGTTTGGGTTTTTTTCAGTGAAAGGAACAAAGAGAAAAGCAAAATAACTGGGTGAAGAGACTATATATAGCACTTGGTATACAATTTGTGATTATTGAAGCATGAAATGGCATAAAGTGATTTTTATTTTATTTCTTTAGATTTTTTGGCCTGTGTCTCATACCCGAAGGGATGAGTGTAAGTGGGCTGGAAAAGATATTCTGGTAAGTACAAATCTTTATAATGGTGTTTTGTTTTTGTATGTGAAGAATTTGAATATTTCATGAAGTCTAGTGTTAATTTTTAAAGCACTTATTTTTCCTAAAATTACTCTTCTTACTCTAACATGAGATTTGGGTCACATCAGGTGTTTTGGTTGGTTGGGTATTTTGGTCCAAAGAAATGGACACTGAGTTTAAATGCATAAGAGGATGAAAATCATGCAAATTAAAGAAAAAGTATGTGTTAAAAAAGCACCCACTAAAGTGAGAATAATTGATTCTTATTTAATTTTCTTCTGATTTTATTAATTGTGCACTGATTTAGCCCCTGATCATGCAATAAGCTCCATATAAACCCTTGTGCCAACATGGTACTTCACTGAAGCAGGTCTCCATGCAGGGTTTCCTTGGGTTCTGCCTGTGTGGAGTTTATTGCAGGATTGAGGCCTAAGTGGTTTTAACTTTTTGCATCAGTTCTGGCGCCTCAGGAAAGAAACAGTTATGTAATAACTGCTTTACTTACCTTCTCACTCTCACTCACATATCTCCATCTTTGTACATATGAGAGTGAGAGAGATTTGGCCACAAGTCCTAACAGTTCTCTGAGTGTATATTGATAGTTTAGCCCTGTCTTCCATTATAGGAGCAGAGAGCGAAAGAGCATACATATACACAATAAGTCAAATGGACACATGCACAGTGGACCAAATGGGAAATCAGTGAAGTTGCAAGGGTATGACTGAGAGTGGAATTTGGCCCCATGTGTATACATTACTGGCCTGAATTTCAGAGATGGTTCACTAAAATATTCATAATGCCAGTCTTATGCCTCTGAAGAACTATGTTCTAGTACTGTCTTAGGTCAGAAGTGAAAGTGGGTTCACTGGGCTTAACCTAGTCCTTAGAGGACTGTTGTCTACATCAAAAAATCATTTTTGGAATAGAAGAGGTGGTTTAGGTCAGAACTGACATATATAACCAGCACTGTATATGTGGAGAGTGAGCTCACGATTTTCATGCGCCTGGCTATAGTATGAGTGTCTCTAGCCACTTTGTAGTCCCCTGATTTTAAATCACTACAAATATTTTTTACTCAAACCACATATGTATTCACAAGCACTTCTCTTGGAAATATTCTGTGAGCTCGAGATCACAAAATCTAACCTGCTAGGTAACCCAGAAAGTGCTGGTTTGTATGATGTACCTGAAGAAAATAACTAAAGTGGCTGTCCAGCATTGTACTAAGTATTGTTATAGTACAGTAAGCAACAACACCATGCCTTGAAGAGAAACTCAGAAATCTACAGCACTGAGAACAAAATTGCTTCCTTTACTTTTTTTTAAAAAACATTTTCTTTTAAAAATTCAAAATAATAAAGTGGAGGGGGGAGGGAAAGTTTCAGACATTGTAGAAAGTCAGTTTCCAATATACTCACAGTAAGTGGCCGTATTTTGTTGTGCTGCCTCTGGAATAGTCCAGAAAGAAGATTATGACTCCGGGAGTCGCCATCTGTGTGTATGTGTGTGCATTACACAACAAGTCTGTATCCTGCAGAGTGTGTACTCACTGACTTGTCAAGGTAGCTACTCCACTAGGCATGAATGTGGAGTAGATCCATGGCTCAGTCCCATCCTGTTATTTTCTATCTACCTGCGCTAGGTATCCCCATGCACTGGAAGCTTCAGTACGGTGTGCTGGCACCAGGGCATAAGAAAGTATAACCTGGAGTACAGTGCGCAAGACATACAACAATCTAACCCAAAGTGAGGGTAACAGTGTTATAAGTTATACGGGTCCCGTCAAAAAATTTTGAAATAAGAAAAATGTTGGTAAACAATGGAAAACATATTGCAAATTTTATTTTCTATTTTCCATCAGCCCTACAAATGTATGAGATAAGCTGAAAAGAGTTCATTCTATATATTTAAATATAAAGAAAGAATGGCTGGTAATATTTTATGTGGGTCCAGGTCAGCACTGGGTTTTGGTAGGTGAGTTAGAAATCTGAAGCAGGATTAACTCTCAGTGTGTCTAGTTCTCTATTGGTAAACACCCAAAAGTACCTGAGTCACAGGTTTCTCTTCAGTCCTGCTCTTGCCACTAGAAACAAAGTACTAAATGGTGTAACATAATATAACAATTCTAGATGTAATAACATTAAAGACTGCACATCATTAAAGAAACTTAGCATCCTTCCCTCCTATATTCCTTATAGCTGTTGTCAATACCTAGGAAATGTGAAATATAATGACCATAATAATAACTCAACGTGCTCTCATTAAACAGAGAGAGGACACTTAAAATGGAGTATAAAGCACATTTGATTTAATGTTGCTATCAACATGGACCATTGCTAAGATATTAGATATTTCTCCTTTGTGATTGCTCACACTTTCCTATATGAAGTTCTGTATCTTTTATGACAGTTCTCATTTTTAACATTTGTAATTATTGATCTCAAGGGGGGCAGCCAATACTGAAAATTCAAGTCCCCTCTAATAAGCCAGGTGCAGTTCAGCAGCTGCAATGAAAGTTTTTCCCTAATATTGTGCCAGTGGTAACCTGAAACATGACCTGAGAGATTTTCCCTCATAATTAAAAGAAATAATTTACTGTAGCTTTTATTCTGTCTGAGTCCAAAGGATTCCATAAATCCACACTGCCAGTCATGCCAATCTAGGCATAGCAAATCGGTGAAATTTCAGTTTGCATGGGATAATGCCGAGGGCAGCATATTATGATATTGTAAATCTAATGATAACCCTTTATTACTTATGGAGCAGTTTTCATTTGTGTGTTTAAAGCACTTTATAAATGTTACTTGGTGAAGCTTTGCAATACCCCTGTTGTATGTTGTCCATTTTATAGGTAGGTAAACTTTTAAAAATATGCTTGACTCCCTTTTACATATAGGTAAACTGAGACAGTAGGAGATTAAACGTCCTCCCCCAAGATCACACAGTGCTTACAGCAGAAGCCACTTTTTTCATAAACAAAATGATCTAGTAGACTTTCTCATCAGATATAGAGAAGTTGCCATTAAACTTTTTATTAGCAGTTAGAGTTGCTGTGATATTTCTCTATCCTTAGTATAGGGAATACTACAAATAGCAAAGTAATGTTATTAGTGAAAAAGGCAAAATTGTAAATATTTAATAGCAACCAAGGTATTTACTTTTATGACCAAGCTAAACAAGCAAATGTGATAGCCCAATAAAAGGAGACAAAGAGTTTCTTATTGCTCTGAACCTCAGCCTGGATCTACTGTGGTTACATCCTGAAACCTTCCCCTGTAGATTCCTGATCAGGAGTTTGGAACAATCAAAGAATTAATTGTCCCTATAGAATACATCTCAGGTTTTACACTGAACCACACAGTGCAGACATGATTAATAAAGCGCCTACTGATATAACTCACTATTGAGTTTCAGTATTTTGATTTAAAGAGCTCACAGTCACCTGGGACACAATGGTAACACATGACAATTTCTGCATTCCATATGATTAAATAATAGGCAAACAAGAAAAAATATGACTATAATTCCATCCTGGGGTTCTAGTGATGTCATAAACCATCAGAGTGTGGTTTGAGTGATTTATGTAGTCACTGGAACCCGAACGTGGACCTGTAACTGGAGACAGGAAAACCAGTGCATAAACTGGAGCTGAGCAGAAACTCCACCTAGAATTCAAACCGTTATTTTGTTACAGTATGAAAAAGTTTGATTAACTTCCCCCTTCCCCTCTACTTGGTGCATCTCTGCACTTCCTAATTTTGTGATGCACAGGAAACGGAAGTGTCAAGACATCAAAGGAGTAGTTCTTGTGGTATTTAATTATGGGATTTAACTATGGGATATGGTAAGTTCTCCATGATTTGAAGTCTTTAAGGATGAGTTTTAATAAAGCATCTAAGGGTGCTGATTTCTAGTGGGAATTGGATGCCTAACTCCTTATCAAAATCCCTCTCTGAATCTAAATCAAGTTGGTAGGCTAAATGCAGCAATTACTTGTTTTATGCCTGTGTTATACAAGATGTCAGACTAGATGATCATAATGCTCCCTTTTGGCCTTAACATCTATGAATCTTTGACTTTCCAATCTACCCAAAACGTGCCTGGAAATATTTAAAAAAATCTGCCTGGAGTGTTTTTTCTCACAAGGTGTCTAGACCGCATAGAATCAAGTAAATTTGTGAAAGCTTTGGAACACCATTGGAATGTAACCCACACACCTCCTGGGTTTGGTGTTCTGTTCCATTTAGTGGCACCGAGATCACTTAAAGAGAGGGAGAAAATGAGTCTGCTCTACGGCCTTAGCTAACAGCCAGTCAGCTTTTAATTTGTGGTAGAGACTCATGCAATAAGCTCTAGAGGTCCCTGGTTCGATCCCATCCGCCAACAACTGGGGTCTGTCAGTGTTACAGGAACATTCCAAATCGTCTCTTAGTTTTTTTAGGAGAAATTTATTGTTAGTGAATTGTGAAAATTGTCAGCACCAAGATTATGGTCTTGTATTTATCCATCAATCTGGTGCAATTCATCACAGTCAACCATATTGCAAGCACATTGTCTCAGCTATGTGCCTCAAACCTGTTCTCGTTAAAAGATTACTCTTTAAAAGTAGTTCAGTCTTCATGTCATTAATTCCTTGGCTTCTGAACGACCCCAGCCAAAACTGGTTCCCAATTAGTGCTCACTGTGTCATAGTTTTTGTGACATAGACATTTTTCTGCTTGTAACTGTACTTTGGCCACCAACAGCCTGTGAGCCCTAGGAGGTTTGTCTGATCATCAATGGCCACAGGAATTCAAAATGTGTTTATTTACATGAATAGATAAAATATATATCTGCCTATTTTACTCCAGTGCTGCTGCTGATTTGGAGTCAAATCAAAATTAAAAAAAAAAGTCTGCAGCTGAGCAGCAGCAGTAGAGGCTCATGTTAAGTACTTTGTGGATACGTTCCATTTATGCATCTTTGCATTTCAAGAAGAGTTGTTCAGCTCATTCTTTGAGGATTGCATGGGTGTAAATTAGATCACAGTCCTTTGAGTTTAAATAAGACATATTCAAGCCAAATACACCACCTAAGACTATCTCCATGAGATGGGAAATTTCAGTTTCCAAACCCCTCCCTGAATCATGTGACTGCTCAATTCTAAAGACCACTACAGCCGTGCATTTGGAATGATTGTCAGCTGGTTCAAATCTGTGATTTCAAAAGGGTGCAATTTACCAAGTTGCCTCTCCTGCCTAAAACCATTTTTGATGACATTTTGGAAAATGAAGCTAGCAAAAAAAAAAAAATATTGTTGATTCCCTTCAACTTCTTTTTATTACCCTTCTAGCCTTAGCGAAAACATAAAGGCAGAACATAAAAGTACCTGTAATTCATTTCATGTGCTATTGTAAATGAAGAACTGAGGAGGGAGACTGAAAATTAATTATAGAATACCAATTGAAAATAGATAGCCTGTTCATAAATTAACCAGAAAAGATCAGGCCAGGTAATATCTGGCCCTTTCCCACTTTATGTCCTCCCCACAGGGGTCAGCTCCAGTTAGGTGGGGATGCAAGCAAGCACTGTGCTAATGTAATCTCACCCGTGCGTGAAACCGCATTGCATAGGCTCCACAAAGCACATGGGGAAGGGTGGAGATGAAGGCTGTATAATTCCTTACCACTGGCCAGTGGAGCTGAGCTGGCATGCTGAGGAGGAGAGTCGAACACTGGAGCCTTTCAGAGGACTGCAGAGCTATCTCTGTAACATATGTTTTCTCCCCAGGGGAATTCTGGCTGAGTTAGGCATAGTTCCTCCAAGGACCCCCTACAATGCAGCCAGTGGTTTTAAGATACAGTATGTGCTGTAATCAGTCAGGTCAGATGCCAACACTGGCGTTTGCTTTCATTTAGGAGTTGGCATATGATGCCGTTTGTAAACTGGCCAAGGCAAATCAATTACTGCAAGGTAGTGCCTTGAGCACTTGAGTAGAGGAAGAATTAAGTTAGCAGTGGCAATTCAAGTACTGTATCCTATCTAGTACTACACAGTTTGACTGGTAATTTCAGAATATAGGAACATAATTAAATATCCTTGAAATGATGGCAAACAATAGTTAAGTGCCATACATTAAGGAAAATAATATGATTGTATAGTTTTTTACTATGATAAATATAGTTTTTTACTCATTCTTGCATTGTGAGATTCTCGTAAACCTCAGATTTTGATGAATAAATTAATCTGGATCAAAGATAAGAGCTAAATTTTCCTATCCGTGGATTATTTTTCTATTATAGGAGTGATTAGAGAGATTTGCTTCTGAGGGAAACCTTACATTCATCAAATCCCGTGCCGGATTTTCTCAACTCCTGCCTTGAATTACGAGCCTTGCACAAATAGCACTTTTGTTTTTAGAAATGTACAAATTATTTTGAGTTATTAGTGGGAGGAAAAAAGGGGAAACAAAACTGTTTCACAAAATGATGGTTTTCAGATTTCTACTGATGGAGTTTTCCTCTGAGTCCGAATTTGGCTTTGAGAAAGATTGAGGGTTCTTTTTATATGCTACTGTGCCACCAGTGATTGCTGTTTTGGGACTCCTCTAGACAGATTCCTTGTTATGATTTATTTTGTCTCCATAGGTGGACAGGGTACGTGTACCCCTTATATCTTTCAAGCAACATGCTCACTTGAATAACTAGTAAAAATGATGGGCGTGTTTCACTCCCTGAATTCTCTCAGGAGTTCTGTCTTCAGACTCAAGTCTTGTAGAAGTTCATTTCTGAAGGACTCATCTATCCATTTCTAGTCCTGCCTCAGATTCTTTCTGTTTGGGCAGATAAATTATTGTTTTAATGGAAGGAAGGGTTGGTTTCACTTCGCAATCTCAAGCACGCTTGTTTCCAGAAGCACATTTCTCTCTTTCTCCATACACTTGCAGCATAGCTCAGAATTTGCTACTTGAATTAGTCCACACCTGATCATCTTTCTATGATACTGCTGGCACCGCATGCCAACAGCTAGCCTTCTAAATGCCTCTCAACTGTTTGCAGACCTAATGTCCATTTTCCTTTGAAATGTGTACAAATAACCAAATGATTGGTCAAAGAGAGAGTTCTTAAAATACGCTCCAAAATTGTGTAGAATTATTTTTAAGTTAAAGCTATATTTTCTTTTCTTTGTTCCACAACTGTTAAAAAACCAGTTCAAGATAATTAAAGAAGAAAGAGAAAGAGAGAGCTTTGCAGATTAGAGGAAAATTTGTATTCTAAATATGATGGGGCCACAATATTCAGGCCAATAAGTAAAGGGATACTTATTTATGGGGAGAAACAATCTGATCTCTGTTGGAAAAGATCATCTATTACTTCCTTTCTAATTTTGACAATCCCTTCCTGATTAACTGCTTCTAAAGCTGTAGGTCCCTATAAGGGTGTCGTGAATCTTGCAGGAAACATAATTTGACAACTCCTGATTCAGTACTTGCCAAATTTTAATTGAATGGGAATTTTAGGCTTCCATCAGTTAAGGATTTTCTCTCTAGTTTCTCTCATGGAACTCCGAATAGCTTTATGTCCACACCCAAAAAACAGGACTCCCATGTTATGGAGCATGTAACTTCATAGTCAAGCTTATAGGATATGTTTATTTACATGTGTACATATTGCTAAGCAACTGCATCCTATAGATCTAGCATTCTGTTGCTTGCTTTCAGCACTTCAAGCATTAATTTGTCACTTTCATCTCAGAAGTTTAGGTATATTTATCTTAGATGACTGTGTCTGTAAATCATTTCAGGATGTGCATAAAGCAGAATAGAAAAGAGTGACTGTTACCGCTTCTACGTGCTTTATATGCATGTAAGGAACTGATGGCATATGTCTGAAACACCCCACCCTGTTAACAGGGGTTAATCCTGCTAGGGAATGTGGAGTGAGACCTGCTGATTCAATGAGGTGTGTGGTTTATACCCACATCCAGATATAAGGGAGATGGGAGAGACTCTCTAGACGTTCTAGAGCAGCGGTTCTCAAACTGTGGGTCAGGACCTCATTTTAATGGGGCACCAGGGCTGGCTTAGGTTTGCCAGGGCCCGAGGCCAGAGTGGAAGCCTGAGTCCCTCTGCTCGAAGCTGGAGTCCCTCTGCTCAGAGCTTCAGCTTTGGCTTTGGCTTCCTTGCCCAGGGCAGTGGGGCTTGGGCTTTGGCCCTCACACCTGGGGCAGCGGGGCTTGGGCAGTGTCAGGCTTCAGTCCCTCTCCTGGGGTTATGTAGGAATGTTTTCTCTCAGAAGGGACTGGCAGTGCAATGAAGTTTGAAAACCCCTGTTCTAGAGTGTGGGCTGAGCAACCCTGAGGAAGGAACTCAGAAAGCGGACAGGCTTCAAGGGGAGACTTGAGCTGAACTTTATGGCATTGTTAATTTCTTGGTTAACAAAACCAAATCCCAAGATAAGGGAGAGTTTTCCATTCAATAAAGTATACAGAGTTTGTTTTAGAGCTGGTTGGAAAAAGAACTTTCTCATATGCCACTGTCAAGGCTGCTGTTTCTTTTCGGCTTATTCAAGTTATTCTTGGAATATTATTTGCTTCCTTGATTAAACTGATTCTTAATATGTTGTAAAAACATTATTAATAACCTAGAGAAAAAGAAACTTAGGGACTCCCACTTACAGGGCTGTACTTCAACTCAGCATCTCAGTTTATACATTCTGAAATCCCACTTGTTTGCTGGAATGTGTCCACACAAAGCTTCAGTTTGTCTTGTAGTCTTTGCTTTAGCCAGATGTACAAACATATAAGGGGGTCATTAAAAGAGGTGTTTAGGACCACTTTTTTTTCTTGGCTTCTCTGTAGTTGTTTATGAGCCCAAAACAATTATTGGCTGCATCCGTTGAATGCCGATTCATCATTTGCAGCCTTGAAAAATTCTTTGATTGAATTTTAATAGAATTGGAAGGAAGAAAAAACAGAAATGGAAACAAAACTGTTCTAAAGGACTTTACTTTTCCATATCTTGGGCTAGTGTCAGGTCAGAGTTCAGTGGTCGTGATGACAAAAGTGATCAAACTGAGTAGTCCCAGAGCACAGGAACTTTCAGGCCTGGTCTACGCTACGCGTTTATACCGAATTTAGCAGCGTTACACTGATTTAAGCCTGCACCTGTCCACACAACGAAGCCCTTTATTTCGATATAAAGGGCTCTTAATATCGATATCTGTACTCCTCCCTGACGAGGGAAGTAGCGCTGAAATCGGTATTGTCATGTCAGATTAGGGTTAGTGTGGCCGCAATTCAACGGTATTGGCCTCTGGGAGCTATCCCACAGTGCACCATTGTGACCACTCTGGACAGCAATCTGGAGTTGGATGCACAGGCCAGGTAGACAGGAAAAGCCCCGCGAACTTGAATTCATTCCTGTTTGCCAGAGTGGAGCCGTCTCGCATAGGCATGGACCATACAGAGATACTGGATCTGATCTGCTTATGGGGAGAGACCAACTACTGTTTCTAATCAACAAGCTCCGTTCAGAAGGAAATCCAAAGGATGAAAAAATCTCCAGACAGGAGGCCACAGCAGGATTCAGCACAGTGCTGGCGTGAATTAATGGACCAAGAATCAAAATGGTACCTCCATGAGGAGAGGAAGGGGAGACTGAGAGACTCCATGCTATCCACACTAGTCATTCCACCGCAGTCTCCAAAAAAGCATTGCATTCTTGGCTGAGCTCCCAATGCCTGAAGGGAAATCAAACACATTGTCCAGGTGGTTCAGTCGGTATATTCGTCATATACCGCTAACCCCCCGTGAAAGAAAAGGGAAACAAATTGTTTCTCTCGCCACTTATTCATATCAACCTATACAGCGTATGTCTACTGCATGCGCTGGAGACGTGTCTCGCAACGTGCTAAACACACAGCACCCCCACCCCCTTATCCTTTCCTGATGGTAGAACGGTACAACAAGCCTTGGAACCGTCCTAACATCATCACACGTACTACCGCATACGAGCTGGCCTATGCAGCACTGTGAGCAGTAAGTGTATAAGCGCGAGGGCAACATGGGAGGCAAAAATCTATGGGCAAAGAACGCCAACCTGGTCATCTCTCCCCGCAGACTGATACAACAAGGGATTGAAAACCACGTCCCATCATGGGAACAAACTATCGCGGTTCCTGAGCTTCTCGCACATTTTGCACACTCCCATGGTGAAAACACGTCCATACTTTCAGTCTATGAAAATGTCTCCGAATCTTAAACCCCCTAAGGAGTAACTACATTCCAACTCCAGCGATACAGAGGCCTCTACTCATTTTAATCGCACGAAGTCAGTTGTTGTTTCCTTATTCTGCATTCTTATTACTTCTCCCACAAATGGGGGACACTGCCACGGTGCCCAGGAGGGGTGTTGGGAGGAGGGAAGCACGGGTGGGAGTTGTTGCAGGGCATCCCTAGAATGGAATGGCAGCTCATCAGTTCTGCAGGATCTGGACTCTGACACGGAGCGGCTGTCTTTCTGGTCTTCTATAGATTGCCCCATATTCCTGCAGGACTGACTCTATTTTAGACAAACAAAGAAGGAATGGACCTGGGGAGTCATTCCATTTTTGTCCATTGCGCATTCTGGCTGATCCTCAGTGAAGGCCAGCCAAAGCACCCATGCAGCACAGACGGTACAAAAAATTGATAACCGTCATGCCAATTTCAATTGCAGACGTGATATAGGGCGTAACCATCTCTTTGCTACCTTACAAAGGCAATGATGCTGCTGTGTAGCACTGCATAGCGTTTCAGCAAGCAATCCAGTACACATACGGTGACAGTGACAAAAGGCTAAACAAGCTCCATGGTTGCCGTGCTATGGCGTCTGCCAGGGGAATCCAGGGAAAAAGGGCGAGAAATGATTGCCTGCCTTCACAGAGGAAGGATTGAGTGACAACATTTACCCAGAATCACCCGCGACACTGTTTTGGCCCCATCATGCATTTGGATCTCAACCCAGAATTCCAATGGGTGGGGGAGACTGCGGGAACTATGGGATAGCTACCCACAGTGCAATGCTCCGGAAATCGACGCTAGCCTTGGTACACGGACGCACACCGCCGAATTAATGTGCTTAGTGTGTCGGCATGCACTCGACTTTATACAATCTGTTTTTAAAAAATGGTTTCTGTAAAATCGGAATAATCCCGTAGTGTAGACATACCCTCATTGTGCCCACTTGCTGCCCAGAGGAGAAGGAAGGTATGAGGTCTTTTATTTCTCTCCTACTGCCACAAGGCTGAGACCAAATGAAGCCTCAGTAGGAATATGGTGCACAAGTGTGCTTTCAATAAAACTATTTGCTAAAAACAACATATCCCTTTGAGGCTTGAAAGCGTTAAGATATATTTGTTTTTTCCAGTGGTTGATTTTTCTAATCTGCTTTATAAATTGGCTTCCTTTTCTTTTATCAATTGTGTATAATGGATAAAGAAAATTCAGAGGACACATCCTAGGACACGTCTTTATTGTGTATTTTCAAAATTCTCACGCACTCTGTCATGTCAAGAAATCAGGTAGATTAGACTCTAATCATTAAACACTTAATCAGGAAGATAACTGGGACTAAAGTGGGATGTGTCCGGCTCCCAAAAAAAGTCTTATCAACGTCTACTCCCCATCAACAGCTTCATTCTGAAAGTTCTCAGGTCCCCTCTCAACAGCAGAGAGGAATCCAATTTTGTGATTATCACTGCTGCTTTTGCACTTCCTGTTCTGCCCATCCTGCATATGAGTAATGCTGTTCCTGACATAGTCTGAAAGTTTCAAGTCATTCTTATCAGAAGACTATGTAATGATTATTGATTACATTTCAGATTCCAGCTGCTTTTTCAAAGAGTAGAGACCAAGACCAGCATTCGAAAGTATAGCTATCACTAAAACTATTAAAGTGAAGGACATAGATTTATGATATGAACCAGTTATATCATTTATTTATGCCCACATATAAATACAGTAGTAAGCACACTCCTCTTGATGGTGAAATCCCTTCCTCTGCATAGAGCCTGATTAATATGGGTGGAATACATAAGGGCGGTGAAAATCCATTCCTCCTACACAGAGCCAATGGGAGTGACTACAGTTGCTATTCTAGGTTTATCCCTCCATGGTAGTTGCAGGGGGTGCTTTTCCCATTATGGAATTCTGCACCAGCCTATGCAGGGCCTTAGTGAAGATCCTATTGCAGTGTACAGATGCCCCTGTATAGCTGTTCCTCCTATTTTCTCTTTGCACAGCCCTTTAGTGGGTCTTAAATAGTGTGGAGGGTCTTGTACTAAGTGAATTTCCCCCTTAGTACCTAGGTAATATTTACAATAATAACTGAACAACAGCATTACAATAAAACAGAACATTACAGTGTAGCTGAGGTTGTTATCTGTGTTACTTACCTAGTACAATGGACCCTGCTCTTAGACTGGGCTTAATAGGCACTGCCATAATGGAAATGCAAAACACAAGGACTATAGTTCTTAAACGATATTATTACACATGAACAGGAATGAGAACAAAGATCCTACAAACAATTGCACACATGCAGATAGTGCCATTATAGCACGTAGAGTGCATTTCACCATCATGAAGTGCTCAATGGGACTACTCACATACATAGAGTTACTTAAGTTCCAAAATATTTGCAGGGTCAGAGGCTAAGTTTCATCTTCAGTTTCTCCTATGGAACGTCAGCATAGCTTAAACTAAGGGCTGAATTGGTTGTGAGTGTGTCACCAACTATTAGGAAATAATATTTATTTCAGTAGAGAGACAACGTGGGTGAGGTAATATCTTTTATTGAACCAACTTCCATTGGTCAGAGAGAGAAGCTGTTGAGCTACAAGCTTGTCTCTCTCACCAACAGAAATTGGTCAAAACAAGATATTACCTCACCCACCTACTCTCTCTAACATCCTGGGATCAACACAGCTACACACCACTGCATGCTTTTATTTCATGACATTTAAGCAACCTTTTTCTTCAGATAATACTATTGCACTCTGAAAGGGATACCCACCCTGTTAAGATTGAACTGATCACAGCTGGCAGTAACGCTCTGGTATAAGAAAGAACAAAATAAACTCCAAGATTACTAGAGAACGTCTTTCAACAGTGGAATAAATTGAATGACAGTAATAATATTAGGGATTATTTATTCTTTATGGATATCCCTGACCCTGCTATTCCAGAAATCAACTAATTAAGTAGAAGGGAGGGAAAGTAAACATATTCACTAACTGTGAAGATGAAACCTACAGGTTTATATATATAGAAAATGTCCACCCAATTTGATTTGAAACACATGATGAATTTGTTTTGTTTTTCCAGCTGTGAGATGATACCTTTAAAGCCTCTTGCACATTCACTTTGGACAAAACTCCCGATATTGTAATTGTGGAGAGCTGGAATAGAGTGAGGTTCTTTCAGTGCTCATCTGGAGTAAATTGGTATAAATCTGTTGGAGTTAATGGAGATGCATATGTGACGGGTTGGATCACAGAAACCCCCTGGGAGCTGCCACCTGATGTGCCAAGACTACTTCTACCCCCGCCTTCCCTGCCAGCTTGGGGCCTCAGCACCCTGTCTTGCTGAGCCAGACACTCCCGTCTGCTCCAACAAAGACCCAGGGTCTGAATTACTTGCCCCAAAACTGCAGGTTTACCTGAAAGCAGCTTACAGAAGTGTTCTTGTCTTTAACACTCAGATGCCCAGCTCCCAATGGGGTCTAAAACCCAAATAAATCCGTTTTACCCTGTATAAAGCTTGTGCAGGAAAAACATAAATTGTTCGCCCTCTATAACACTGGTAGAGAGATATGCACGGCTGTTTGCTCTCCCAGGTATTAATACATACTTTGGGTCAATTAATAAGTAAAAAGTGATGTTATTAAATACAGAAAGTAGGATTTAAGTGGTTCCAAATAGTAACAGACAGAACAAAGTAAGTCATCAAGCAAAATAAAATAAAATGCACAAATCTATGTCTAATCAAACTGAATACATATAATCTCACCCTCAGCGATGCTTTAGTAAGTTTTTTCCTCAGACTGGACACCTTCCAGGCCTGGGCACAATTCTTTCCTCTGGTACAGCTCTTGTTCCAGCTCAGGTAGTAGCTAGAAGATTCTTCATGATGTCTCCTCTCACTTTGTTCTGTTCCATCCCTTTAAATATCTTTTGCATAAGGTGGGAATCCTTTGTCCCTCTCTGGGTTCCCACCCCCTCATTCTCAATGGAAAGACACCAGGTTAAAATTGATTTTCAGTTCAGGTGACATGATCACATGTCACTGCAAGACTTCATTATCCACTTGCCAGCACACAGGTATACAGGAAGACTTACAGGTAAAACAGCCATGTGCAGACTGGTTAATGGAGTCATCAAGATTCCAAACCACCATTAATGGCCCACTCTTTGCATAATTACAATAGGCCCTCAGAGTTATATTTCATATTTCTAGTTTCAGATACACGAGTGGTACATTTATACAAATAGGATCACACTCTGTAGATTACAAGCTTTGTAATCATACTTTACAAAAGACCTTTTGCATGAAGCATATTCCAGTTACATTATATTAGCTCATTAGCATATTTTTATAAAAGCAGAAAGACTGCAACCTCAGAGCATATTTACATCAGATGAAGATCTGGTCCTGCAAGATTGCCTAACTTTATATTTCTAATATTCCCACTCACTGTAATATCGGAATCAATTATGAACCTTTTTACACTTTAGAATAAGGAGAAAAAGTCTAGAAATTGGTTAGAATAATAGAGATTTACATTTTAGGTTTTCAGTTAAAATGCCATTAAAAAGCATTACTCTGTTAATTCAGATGTAAGCATGCAAGCTCCAAGCTTCTGAAGGAAAGACAGTTACGAGAAACTAGTGGAAAAATACCTAAATTCTGTTTTAATTTTCATACACAGAGCAGATGTTTTGACAGATGGATGGACTTTATTTTTGTAACTGTCCGGGAAAAGTCTGCATAACACAGCCTAATCAGTGTTACATATCTGTAGTGTTTGTTTTTCAATCATTCTGCATTTGGCTCCTATGCTTTTGCTTGCAGACATTTTCTTTGTAATTTATTTTTTAGGCTAATCTCTCTCTGCACAGTCCCTTCTATCCATTTGATACACAAATATTGGAAACCTCTTAAAATAAATGTAAATGTTTTGTTAGTGAGACAGACATATTGATCCTCAGGTGGAACAGTTAATTAACACTTTATCTCCTTTTCAGGGTAGTTGCTTTGCTCTTTTTAAAGTATGCATGCATATTTGCATGGAGAAGGAGTGACAAATTAGGGACTGTAACAAGGTGTATTGAGCCTACCAGGCTGTGAATCTGGCCCTTAACACATTTGACAATTTAAGGCCTTCTCACATTATAATGAAGATCTGCAGCTGAGCTACAGTATTTGTCTGCAAGGGGGGGTGTCACTGTCCCTTATCTTACTCTGGGACAGATCCTCAGCTGATGGAATTGTCATAGCTACTTTGACTTCAATGATCTACAGCAATATACAGCAGCTGAGGGTCTTGGAGCCAGTGTATGTAGCAGCTTAATTTCCATGGATTTTAGTGGGAGCAGGATCGGGCCCATGATGAAAAATATGGGGCATGAGCACAAAAGTGGGAGCCAAGAACGCCAGAGATCTAATACACTGAATCACTCTGTGGCTTTGTGCCTCATGTCAATATAAACTCTCATGCCTGAGGGGCTAAACCATCCTCCAGTGTGATGCAGACTAAGAAGAAACTTCCCCTTTGGGCCTATTATTCCATAAATGCCTTGTGCAGTTTTTTCCTGGACCCTTCCTGTCAAGTATCTGATAGTGGCCATTTTCAGGGGCAGGAGACTGATCTAGAAGTCTGATTCAGTGTGGCAATTCCAGTGTTCCCCACATTTAATATAAGATAATGATGCTTTCTTGCCTCACAAGGGTTTTGTGATGCTAATATAAATTAATGTCAGTAACGCACTAGTAGACTGAAACATGCTACGTAGTAGTAGTAGATTCAAAATAATTTGAACGGATCTACCTTGCTCTCACACACATGCAGAAGTTTGTGATACCCAGTTCCAAAGCAACAAAATGTTAAATGGGCTTTTTCCATTATTGCTCTTGAAAATGAACAATATTGAAAGTTCCCTGATGCAAAAATGTCCATAATTAAAAAAATATGAACATAGTCAAAATAATGTAAGTCAAAACCCATCACAAATGAACAATGAGGCTAAAAGTAATGCACATGCAGCATTTACAATTCCCTGACAATTTGCTCATTAAAGTTTCTGGCTGTTGGTTACTTCCTGTTCATTCTGTTCCTGCCGCTCCTGTAGATATATTCTCCCATCTTCTATATTTAACTGACATACTATATTTCTTGTTTGGTCTTTGTTTTGCTTCCAGTGTCTTACACTTTGAGCTCGTGTACTTAAATACTCCACTGTGCTGGCATTGTCCTTCACATTACCAGTATCCTGCTGGCCTGAGGGCATGACAATATGTCCTGCTGCCAAGTGGGACAAGCCCAGTTTGAGACAGACTAACTCATTCCAGGCCTGGCGCCAGGAGGGCGGGATGGATTCTTTGTAGTGAAATTGACACACAGTCACCAATTTCAAGAAGGGTTATGTGCCAGATTTCACAGTGAGAGGTATGTGAATGCCAGCATACCAGCCTCATTAGGAAGGGATAGGAAAGTAGAACTCTAATAAAACTGGTGGAGCCTTTAAGTCCTGACTAGACTGACAACCATATACTTTGGCCCAGAACCTCAAAGGTAAGTACCTTTAAGGCTCTGGGCCTTTGTACTTGGATGGAAACTTTCATCTAAGACTCTGCATTTGTCTTATAAACATTAATTAATTAAGCTTTACGGTATCTGTGAGATAGATAATTATTGTCATCCCTGTTTGATAGACACAGAGAGGTTAAGTGGGTTGTCCTAAGTCACATATAGCAAACCAGTGGCAGAACCCAGCAGTTTGAACTAACAGTCTGAGAGCTTGTCTACACTACCGCTTAAGTGATGTAAGTTACGTCACTCAGAGGTGTGAAAAAGCCACGCCCCTGAATGACATAAGTTACATCAACTTAAAGCGATGTCCACACCGGCACTAAGTCATCAGGAGATGCTCTTCTGCCGACATAGCTTCCTCCTCTCATTGAAGTGGAATAATTATGCTAATGGGAGAGCGTTCTCCCATAGGCATAGCATGTCTGCTCCAGACACGCTATAGCAACGCGGCTCCACAGTAGTGTAGACTAGTCCTAAACCCAGTACCCTGAACACTGATCTAACCAATATACACCATGCCTTCCCTTATTGTAGTAGATTCCTTGGTGTCAACATGTGTTGACATGTTGAGCTTGCAGGAATTCATATGAAGTTATGCAGACTGTTACATTACAGATTCTTCTTTCCCCGAAGCCCACAAAGGTAGGAGAAGTCAAAAGGTTCACTCCATAACGCACAGGTAATACTGGTGACTCACAACTGCTATACATTGCATTGCATTGCATTGCAGCAGTGCAGAGCCTGAGTCCACTCCCATTAGAATTATTATTATTTCTTAATTGTTATAATCATCGTTGTTATCCCAGTAGCATCTAGGAGTTCCAATGATGGACCAGGACCCCATTTGTGCTAAGCAGTGTACAAACGTGGAACAAAAAGAACCTTAAAGAGTGTACAGTTGTTGTATCAACCAGGCAAGGTACTAACAAACTTCAAGATAACTTTATTTTTAAAGTGGAAACCTCTTTACCAAGCTGCTGCTGCACCCTCTGTAACTCTCACTCTGCCTCCTCAGCTCCTCCCCCTTCTTCCTGTTTCTGTCCTTTCAGACTCCCAACAACCAGTGCTCCCAGTTCTAATAATTACAAGCAACATTTAAACACCACAACAGTTTAAGAAATGAAGGAGCATCTTGCCATTGTCTTAAGTGCAAGCAGGATTGACCTGGTGACAGAGCAGGAAACATCACTATGAACTTATTCACTAGATGAGGGCTTAAATCAGAATCGTACCTTTATTTTTATGTCATTTATTGTGGTCTAATACCCTCTTTTATTTATTTTTTTACAGTGTGTAAAATGTATAAAGAAACCTAATCTGTTAGGGAGGTGTATGAGAATTTACTCTTATAGATTTTAAAGGATACTTTATGCAGCTGTAAAACACAGAGAAGGTATATTAGCTATTTTACCTAGACTAGAAACTTTAACTGTTATATCAATATATTTATTATAGTCAAAGGTTTATAGCTCTAAGTATCTCCCTCCTAGTGTTTAATTAGCTCTTGTATTTCTCAGACATCTATGGTTAAAATCTGTTCCACGGGGGTTCAAGAAAGAATTAAAAGTTGGAGAGAGGAAGCTATGTTCTGCTTTCAGTTATGGTTGTGTAAATCTGAAGTACCTATATTGACATTAATGAAGTTACACTGCTATAAATCCAGATTAACTGAGGGCCCACTATGGCATATAATGACATAGAAAGAGTTCAATTCTGCTCTCATTTCCATTGGTTTAATTTGGAGTAACGGCGCTGAAGTCAATGGAATTTTTCCTGATTTCCACCTATGTAAATGAGAGCAGAATCTGACTCCAGATTTATTGGGCTTTGGATCTATCCCTCAATGCATTTAGCAATTTCATACCTTCTCACTCTATACTGGAGATAAGCAGATAAGCAGTATTTGCCTGTTCTTGTTTAACATGTGAGTACATATGGGCCAGATACTCAGCTGGTATAAATCAATGTAGCTACATTGATTTCAATATAGTTGCACTGATTTACACCATATGGGGATCAGCCCATATACCATGAAAATTGCTAAACTGAATGTTTGTCTGCCCTTAGCTCCTAACGTATTGTGTACTGTGTTTACCTGACTTTTCTTAAAAAACTTGAAAACTTGTTTTAAATTATTACAAGCCCAGTCCTCTGTGATGCTGAGTGATGTTACAATGGAGTTGAATTTGGTCTAGGATGTTTGCAAGTGAGCAAAATCTCATCAGTCAGTTACAGATTTTACACAGCCAAATCAGGCATACTTCATAGCTCAATCCGTTTAGCCAAACCCCCAAATATGAAAGATCTTAAATAGATAGTTTCAGCTTTTGCTCATCTCTAATATTGCATGTGTTGGCTTTATGCTATGTCAGTACTCAGGCACTTTCAAGAGAGATTTTCCCTTCTTTCTTTTATGCAACATTAAAAATAAAAATTGAGAGAATTGAGGAACAATATACTACCTCTAATGAAACTACAATCATTTATTATATTTAATCATTTAACCCCTATCACTGTGGCATCTGTGTGTCTAGGTAAAACAATATATGTCTGTGTGTGTGTGTTTGTGTTTGTATATCTGTCTATAATGTCTTTGTGTTTTTATTAAGAGAGGTCAAACTGAAAAAAAATTAAGAGAGAACACTTGCAAAACATACATCTCCAGTTCTTTCAATTTCCTGCTGGATTGTCTTAACTACCTCCGTGTTTTCTCTTCCATCTCAGTTGGAAGGATAACTTGTGTATTTGTCTGGTCAGCACTGGAGCCAAGAATGTTGTAAGACTCTGCATGTGTGTCTCCTGGGATATTCTTTTTAATATAATGTCAGTATATTTTATGCAAATATCCATAAGCCAAAAAAAAATCTGAAGATCAATGTCATGTGTATCTTACATTATAATACATCAGAGTGGCATTACTGTTCTATCTCTGTTGAATTTTTTATAGCTTGCCTGTGTGGTGGCCTATAGCAGTCCTAGGGGTAGTAGTCTCACCTGCCCTCACAGAGCCATGGTTTGTGCTTGAGAGTCTCTTTCGTTCTCTCGTCATGAACAAGTCACAGGGACTGAGGCTGCAATCCACTGAAGTCAATGGGAATTCTAGATAGGCAGTGATTTAAGCATTGGGCCACTATTTCCTGATCCTACAAGCTATCCATATGAGTGGAGACTGCACCTGCATGGAGTCTCATGAAAATTAATGGGTCTCCATGCGGCAATATCTCATGAATCAATTTGCAGGACTAAGACCATAATCTCTACCTGTTCCCAGTGGTGGGGCAATAGAATTTCACTGTTACTCATTTGTTTCCACTCTGATATTGTATTGTTTGCTGTTGATTGCAATTTTTATTCCACAAATAAAGGTAAATTAGATTTTAAGAACACTACTTAGGAGGAAAAACTGTTAATTTAGGTCCCAAATTCTAGATCTTGTTCAAAAGTTGTATACAACCAAATAGCAATACAAATATTTCCATTAATTTTGTAAAAATTAACATTCAGTGAAAAAAAGTTTTTATTTTGTTTTGTATTTAAACGTTTCTCTGCAGTGTTTGCAATCCAGGCTTTGCAGCACGATGTCAGAGCACAAGATATCAGAAAGTGACAGTGACATACTCATTTTCATGGCTCGAACTGAAGGAAATGCAAAAAAGTAAATGAATAGATACCATGTACATATTGATGAGCAAATTAGATTTTAAAATTGGTTTCCTTTTTAATAGCATAAGACATCACTAGCAAAACAGGTGAAGAATTTTATAAGTGATTATTACTATACTTATTTTTATTAAAGATAAATGGAATTGTTTACAGTTTGTTATTTACTTAAAGTATATAATTTCAGGTCTGAGTCCTGCAAAGACTTGTGAACATGCTTAACTTTCTGTACTGTGAGTAGTCCAACTGACTTTGCAGTGAGTAAAGTTAAGCATGTGCATAAGTCTTTGCAGAATCAAGGCCTAAGTGACTATAGTAGAGTTGAGGTGGTTATGAATTACAGCTACTATGCATATTATTATTTTAAATGTTATATCAGTGATCTATTTTGTATCAGTTCATCCCATCTGCGCATCTTTTTTTCAAATCATTAGTTAATTAAATACAAGAAGACATTTCTCTTAATTATTTTATTCTGGGCAGCCATGTTTCTATACATGAGATTTGATTTGTGGGCGGATAAATAACCTACATCACAAAGGCAGAGACTACCTCAAACAGAAAGAAGGGAAATTGTCTCTATGTATTCTTTTAGCTAGGTAGTGTAGGCCCTAACTCAAAATGAAATGAAATGTCCAATAATAAATAAGCCTTACAAACACCATGAAAGGACCATAACTGTAAAATCCGTTCATTCTGCCAAACATGCCTGACGCACTGGAGCATCCATTATAGGGTTGCCAACCCTACTGGACTGGCCTGCAGTCTACCAGAATCGGCATTGATTTTCTGGTGACTATTGAAAGAAATCCTGAAGATTTTAATAGGCTTTTAAAAGTCCGGTCAGTGGCGTAGTGGGGCTAAGGCAGGATCCTTACCTGCCTTGGCTCCATGCAGCTTCTGGAAGCAGCCAGCATGTCCGGCCCCTAGGTGCAGGGGCAGCCAGGGGGTTCAACGTACTGCCCCAGCACCAAGCGGCAGCTCCACAGCTCCCATTGGCCAGGAACCGTGGCTAATGGGAGCTGTGTGGGTGGTGCCTGTAGGCAGCGGCCGCATGTGGAGCCACCTGGCTGCCCCTGAGCCTAGGAGCCAGCGGGACATGCCACAGCTTCCAGGAGCTGCCTGAGGTAAGTCCTGCCTGATCAGAGCCCGCACCCTTCACCCCTTCCCGCACCCCAACCCTCTGCCCCAGCCCTGAGTCCCCTCCTGCACTAAAACTCCCTCCCAGAACCTGCACCCCAAGCCCCCTCCCACATCCCAACCCCCTGCCCCAGCCCTGAGCCCCCTCCTGCACTCCAAACTCCTCAGCCCCATCCCAGAACCCCCTCTGCACCTGAAACCCCTCATTCTTAGCCCAAGCCCAGAGCCCGCACCTCCAGCCAAAGCCCTCACCCCCCCCTCCCCGCACCCCGACCCTCTTCCCCAGCCCTGAGCACCCTTCCACACCCCAAACCCCTCATTTCTGGCCCCACCCAAAGCCCGCATCCCCAGCTGGAGCCCTCACCCCCACCCAAACCACAGCCCTCTGCCCTAGCCCAGTAAGGGGGGATGGAATGAGTGATGAATGGAAGGGCAAGGCCTTGAAGAAGGGGCAGGGGAGGGGCATGGCTTAGGGGGAAGGAGCAGGGTAGGGTGCGGTGCAAGGGTGTTCAGTTTTGTACAATTAGAAAGTTGGTAACTCTAGTCCTTTAGCCATGCTCCCTGCTAGGATTCACTTTGCATATGTGTTTTCTTTCCTTCACAGAAAGAATGTGCTAATTTCATCAAAGTGCTTAAAGCTTACAACCAGACTCACTTGTATGCCTGCGGAACTGGGGCTTTTCATCCAGTTTGCACCTATATTGAAATCGGACGACATCCTGAGGTAACAAGACTTTTTAATTCTTTTTCTTTAAAAAAAAAAAAACCAAAAACCCCCACCTTTATTGATGTTTAGCCATGACCTCTTCCAGCCAAAATGGATCATTACTAATTTCTGCAGTGCATAGGTCCAACTTCTGATTCCAGTGTGTTCTGATTTACACAGTATTAAACCAGAAGCTGGGAATGGGCGACAGGGGATGATTTATGATTACTTTTTCTGTTCATTCTCTCTGGGGCACCTGGCATTGGCCGTTGTCAGAAGACAGGATACTGGGCTAGATGGACCTTTTGTCTGACCTAGTATGGCCGTTCTTATGTTTATTACCTGCCCTGCAAAATTAAACAAATAAAACCACACCCGCTTTTTCTGGTTTATAAAATCAAATGTGCTTCCTTTTTTAGTTTTGATAGATATCAGCTATCTGAGGATACAATATTATCAACACCTTTGTTCTAGTGCCAGCTTTGTCCTCCAGGTCTCTTCCTAGTCAGTAGAGTCTGACACTGCAGCAGCTTTCTCCCATCTGGGAATTAAGACACAATGCCACACAAGCATATTTCTCAGCTCTCCAATTTGTCCTGACACACTGACAGTTTTGCTGGCTCAAATGAGGCCTGGTTTTCTTTTTCTTACCCTCGCCCCCGCTATCCTTCTCCTTGCTTTTGCTATTTATTTGTTGAATGCCCATATTGTGCTCTGTGTTGCAGAAAACATGAAATAGACTCAGAAGAGCTCATTCCTCTTTTTAACTAAATATAAAACTGCTGGACTAGATCCCCACTGGTGTAAATCAGTGTTGCTCCACTAAAATCAATGGAGCTGTGTTGTTTACATAGCTGAGGCCTTGGGGGATGCAGGTGGTGTCTTAGATTTGATCCATTTTCTGCTTTGTTCTTTCCTAAAAGGTTAAACTTTTATTATAATATTAACATAAGTCTATAATATAAGTGAAGCCACTTTGCTTTTGTTCTGTATGTGGCTTATGTGGCTATTGCTTTCTGGATCCTTTCAATTCATAGAATAAATTCTCTTGATGTGTTCTCAGCCTTCACTTGTTTAATTTATGGACAATTAAATGAGGGGGGAGGTGCTGTTGTTTCTGGGGGGTCGGGGGAGAATCCATAGTTGTGTTTCATTGACTTGCTCTGATCACTGAAGCAAAATTATTAGAGTCACCTCATGGAGTTGACATTCAGGATTGTAGATTGCCAGGAAAATAAAGACATCTTTGTTTAAATGAATGACCCTCCATCATTTAAAAATTGGATTCTGCTTCCTATAGAAAAAATAATAGATTCTTTGAGTGATGACTTAGCAGTCTGGGAGTGATTTTTGCCTACAAAAATGTCTTTTAATATTCAAAACATGCATCCTTCTTAGTGTTCCAAGCATAAGGTTTTGGGAGAGGTGAAGGGAGTGCTCAGTGGAAGGATTTTGGGCTCTTTAAGGCTTGTAGTCTTGGCAATTAGTGATTGTCTCTTGACCACACACAGTATGCCATTGCTTACTGCATTAAGCAGATTCTTTGCTTCCTGAGATCCATTTGGGAATTGGTGGACATATTAATTAACTCTAGTTCCGTAAGATGTCTGTCAATCAATTCTTGGCTATCTGCCAATTGTAGCTATCTGTGAAGAGATGGCAAGTATGAGGTCATTTACTTTTACATTTGGCTGTTTTATGAGCATACAGTAAAACTCACACACTTTATCAAGGATTTATGGAAAGGATGATCAGAGACTAGGGACCAGATCCAACCTTGGTGTAACACCACTGACTTTGACATTGGGATGAATTTGTCCCTAGAACTGTAGCCACTTATTTGCATTTGCTTCTTTCTGATGAACTGTAATTACCAAGATGGTCTAAATCCTTGAGTTTGCTGTCATTTGGTCCTCCTGAGCCTGAACACCGCCCTCAGGCTGTAACCTCACAATCCAGTCAGAGTAAGGGAAGCATGTAGCATCAGTGCTGAAACTAGGGGTACTGGAGGTACTAATGCACCCCCTGGCTTGAAGTGGTTTCCATTATATACAGGATTTACAGTTTAGTTCAATGGATCTCAACACCCTCACCACACAAATTGTTCCGGTACTAGTGGCATGTAGCTGTGCTGCCTCAGAAGCAAGACATTGACTCTCACAGTTTAATTCATCAGTCTGAACATGCTACCCTCAAACATACATAATCTAATAAATACATTGTGAGTTATACCAGTTTCCTGGGAAAGGCAGCATCTTGTTTAAACCTGTTCCAGATTTGGAAAGGAATAGTTGAAGCACTTAGAGAGAAAAATAACACTGATTTCTGAAAGGACTCCCTTTAAAATGCCAAGACTCGAGCCAGAGACAATAAAAAGAGAGACCCAAAGAGGCAACATTCTCCCCACAACTCTTTTATAAAGGTTACTAGAGAGAAACTTAGGCCGCTGTCTTGCTCCCGTTAAAACAAATGGCAAATTTCCCATTGACTCCAGTGGGAGCAGGATCAACCTCTTAGTGGTATTACCCTTATTATTATAAATCACCGTGAGTCAGACAGTGCTGTGAAGGAACAAACCATAAGTACAGGGAGGCACAGAGCGGCACTCACCCAGGGTGCATGTCTGGCTAGCTGCAGTGGAGGGGGAGAGCAAGACTTGACCTTCTCACTGTCCTCTTTGGGGTAGCTTGTGCGTCACAGGGTGCAAGCAGGAGCAGTTCTGTGCTCAGAAGATGCAGGAAACAATTCTACTTGGTCCTTGCATTGGTGATGGAAGGCGCGAGATGTCTCCCTGCACCTCCCCGAATTCTTGCACACTCAGACAGGCGGTACAAAATAGTGAACCAGATCCACAACTGATATAAATAGGTGAAGCATTATTGACTTCATTAGAGAAAAGCTAATTTACACCAGCCATCCCCAGCATCCTTAATTGTCTCCTCCCAAATCTCTTGTGATCGTTCATCCAATTAACAGTAATTTTTAACAGTATGAACCTAAAAGATCTGGGATCACTTTGTTTTGCAGTTCATTTCTCATCCTTACTTGATAAAGGAGCTCTACATTTAGTTCAGATTTATGATATATATAAAACTTTAAGTTATTGCATCTGAAATTATATAATGCTACCACCTGTAACATATTTACTTTTTCCGGTTTCTGTGCATTTAAAAAACCTTTGGTTTTTTGGTACAACTCATAAAATGTTGTTAAATTATACCTTCCACTATGTTCCCCTTCTCCTCACAATACATCACATTAGAAGAAGTCCAGAGTGCATTTTTCCAAGTAATGGACCTCCTGTTAGCATACATTTAAATCATTTTTTTCCCCACAGCAATGGAGGACCACTCCTTTCCTAAGCAGGGCCGGTGCTACCATTAAGTCGAACTAGGCAGTTGCCTAGGGCACCAAGACTTGGGGGCGCCAAAAAGCGATGACCCCAATTTTTTTTTACAGCATTCCTCCCCGAGCATGGGGTTGCTGCCCCACTTCTCCCGCCTCTCAGGCTTGCGGCGCCAGTCAGCTGTTTGGCGTCACAAGCCTGGGAGGAGAATTAGAGCGGGGGCGGCATGCTCAGGAAGGAGGCGGAGCAGAGGTGAGCTAGGGTGGGGAGGTGCCGCACGGCTCCCTGGGGGGAGCTGCCGTGGGGGGCGCCTCAGGTCATGAGGGGGCTGCCATGGGGGGGGCACCTCAGGCTGGAGGGGGGTGGCGGGGAGCTGCCACTGGGCTGGGGGAGTGCACAAGGTGGAAGTTTCGCCTAGGGCGTGAAACTTCCTTGCACTGGCCTTGCTCCTAAGGAGAGTGTCTAATGGCATTGGCAGAAGTGATTGTAGCACATGTAGGCATACCTAAGCTACCTTTGATCATACTAGCTTGCTCAATATCACAGTGAAGCCACAGCAAGACAAGCTCTCCATCCAAGTATACACCCAGGGTCCCGGGCACCTAGCCCAGGCCTCCAACTGTGCTGTTGTAGCTTCTCTGCTATTTTTCGCAGCTGATCAAAGCTAGCTCAGGAATGCCTACGCATGCTGCAGTCACACCTCAGTGTAGACACACTCCAAGGAGCACACAATGATTGAGAAATGTGAGTTACTGTTGGTAGAAAAACAAACACGATGTTTCATCATATAATACAAAGCATGGGGCAATAAAATGATTTCACTGGGAGCAGATGTGGCATAAATGGCATAGCTCCATTGAAGACCATGGAGCTACACAAGTTTGTATCAGCTCAAGATCTGGCCTGTGGTTTTTAAGTGAAACATTTGAGCAAGCAATGTTTTTAATTGTAAATTAAGGCTCATCTGAGCGTAAACTTTCAAACTTGCTTTCTGTCCAATTAAAAGTATGTTTATATGACATTCATAGTGCTCTCCAATTATTGGAAAAACAGAGTTATATTAACAAATGCAAAAGAATAGGATCTGAAGCACCTCCATGATATTAGAGTTCTAGTCATAATTATGGTTACCAGGAGATACTGGCAAAGGAAGCTGTAATTTTACTAAAAAACTGTAGCAATTACTTTTAATATAGTGATGCCATTTAAACGCTAGGAACTATCTCATTACTCTTGTGATAGTAAAACATAAGAGGCCAGATGCTCAGCTGATGTAAAGTGGCATTGCTCCCCTGGACTACTCTCTTCATTTGTCAAGGTTGTCTTTGCTACTGCAGTGAATTGTACAAGGTGATCTCCGCCTTGAATGTTCCAAAGGTGAATCCTGTGGCATGTGGAAAGGCTTAAAAGTTGGAGGAATAAGTAGTGTTCTTCTGCACTGGGGGACTCCTAGCCACAGAGAAACTCAATTCCTCTTATATTATGTTAAGCAAAGCTGTAGAAATAGCCCCCTGTGTAAATGTGTGGGGAAAATGATATGAGTCAGGATGGTGGCCAGATCTAGCCAGTGATTTCACAAGACTACCTGATGTGGCAGAGACACGGGGACTATTTATTCCAGTGTAGTCCTTAGAATACATGGAACAGCTGTGCTGGCACTCTGTGCCAGCTAGGTGAATTTCACATGATCCCATGTTATCCCACGTGCAGAAATTTGATTAAGTCCAGCTTTGCACAGAAGTCAGATTTGGCTTCAGCTTCTAAGAAGAATAAATCTTGACATACTCAAAACATTGCAAGCATTTTAGGGCCTATTCTCTTTTCAGGTTATGTGTACAACTACTATTGATATCAGTTAGGCACAAGTATGCAAAGTAAGCCTTTCAATGAGCATAGGCAATCATTTACAACAGGTGAATGGGCATCACACAGAACAATATAAGCATGGCAATCTACCATGTGGTGATTCGTAATTGCAAACATTTGCAAACTGAACAGCTTGTCTTTGGTAAAGCCTGAAAATTATTTTAATAATGAAGCAAAAGGTGGGTAGTTGGAATCTCTGTGCATTTTTAAGCATCATCTCACATCAGTATGTATTTCCTAGGAGTCCAATGTTTTGTTTCCATTGAGTACCTTTAGTTACATTGCTCTGTCTTGTTGTAAAGTTACAGAAATAGTAGGTCAACATAAATATGTAATTTGAGTCCCATATGCAAGATTTTTTTGAAAAACACCATAACCCACTTAAAAAATATAAAGATATGAATCAGGCTCAAGTTTCAATCACTTTTTCTGATGTATTACAGAGCTTGTGTTATTTTTAGCTGCATTTACTTTAGTATTACAAAAGATAATTCTACTGATACTTTTCAAGGCTCATTCCTGACTTCCTTACTCAGGAAAACTCCAACTGAAGTCCGTTTCCTAAGTAGCCTCTTTGTGTTGGGTTCTTAGTGCATTTATTTTGATATTTTAGGTGGTGTCAATAGTTTATCTCTGACAGCAGTTTGTCTACACTGTATATCATAGATGATGTCTAAACAGCAGTGGCTGGCACCTTCAGGTCTCGGTACATATACATATAGAACTTCTTTTTTAAGAGTGTCTCTTGCTTTTGCAAGATTTGGACTCACATTTTACACCAACAATTGAATTGTGGACACAAATCAGGACATTTGTGACTCTAGCTATCTAATTTGTGATATGTCAGGTAGCTGCAAGCACAGCTGCTTAGATTTGTAGATACAATTCATTGTATGGCATGCTGAGAAAGCAAGGCAGGTCCTTATGCCACCTGAAAATTTACCTCTAAATGTTTGTGATAATATTTTATAGTAGATTGATCCATTTGGTCTCCTACCTACAGGGTGTAAAGTTATATGAAAAAAGAATGGAGCTATGCCATTTTATACCAGCAGAAGATCTGGCCCATTATATTAAAATTTGATTGTGGTACAAATATATTTTTTGGGACAAAAGTGTTTAGCAAAGGGGTCAAGCTTTAATCATTGCCAGGGAATGAGGGCATCTTAGGCCTTCAGCTATCATTTAGCACATTCAGTTCTGCCCTTGTATATTTCATAATTACACATTGGTAGTTTGGAATCTATATCTAAAGTGACGGAAATGTAGGTGGGTAATTATGTCTGAGCTTGGCTTTGAAATTCACAAATTGAGTATTTACATGTAGAAAACAAAATCAAGTTTTGAACAGTCAGAAGTCAAAACAGGAAGTTTGGCTTTCGTATTGTTTTTTTTTTTTTTCTTTTTTTCAGGGTCTTTATTCTCCAGTCTAGCAATTTAACCTGATTTAATGGAATCAGTAGTTGCTTAGCAAATCATAATAGGAGAAGTTCTAACATATGATGATGAGCAGAGGAAGCCCTTGTAGCTTACAACAGCAGGGGCTATTTGTTGCACTGTAGAAGCCCCTAATGAATCCCTGTTTTATACTTCTAATCTGATCAATTCAGCTATTCAACAACTGTCCTTTATTTGGTACTTGATAAACATATCCAAATTGCTGCAGTACTACTCTGAAGCTTCCTCTTGAAAAAAAAGGCTAAACCTTAGAATCATCTCACCTATAGATATATTTGTAAGGAATGATTTAATTAAAGTAGCTCCGCAGCATGACGTTCTGTCATACTTAGCAGCTTTTGTTTTAACTGAAAACTCCTTTAAGATATTTACTGATAGGCGTGTGCTCTGGGGAAAATTCTGGGTGGCATTATGGACTCAATTCCTCTCCTTAAAGACTGATCACCGGAGAGATGCAAAAACATAAAACTTTATTTGGTTTGTGGGCAGATATCCTGCATATTACCTTCTAAAAATATCACACACGCACAAACAGGAACCATCAAGATCACAAATGCTTGGCTTTGTTTAGTGTGGTAAGATTCTAGGCTGTGTCAAATTTGGATCCTTCGCCTTCTAACGAGTAGAATCTATGTGCTAGCGCTATTTCATGACCATAACTAGGAACACAATTTTTCTTTAAATGTACATTACTTTCAGCCCTTTGTTGCTGAGAAATGCTTGTTGATTACAGTGAAGAACTGTATACAGTATGCCACAGTTGAATGACTTCCATGAATGGGAAACTAAAGCCAGTCGACATATTCATTAGGTTCAAAGAAATGAGCCTCAGAACTGTGGGAAAACTTTTGTTTATGCTACTGGAGAGGGAAAAAGAAAGAAAGAGAGATACTACCATGAAAGCAAATTCATGGAGTGGATCACACACAGAGAGTAGTAGACAGAATTTTCATTTAGATTGCAGGTAATGCCATGTTTGTTTGAGTCCATGGCTCAAAACTATCCCAAGGCATTTCACAGAGAATAGGTGCAGCACATTGGTAACTGAAGTACTCAAGCTTTAGGCAGTTCTTAGAATCTGGGACTGATTCGTCTGTCACTTACATTGATTTTACATTGTTGCAACTGCCTTTAATGGAGTTTTCTTTGATTTACACCAGTGTAACAAAGAGGAGACTCAAGTCTCTTTTTCTTCTGTACTATCACAGAAACAGCATGAATTTCTAGCACCTCATGTTTGATGTGTCAGATAGTTTTGCCATAGCTTTTAGGAGCATGAATTCTAATGATCTTTTCTTGCTAGTGCCGGGAATACTCCCACTGTTTGCACTTGGATGTTAATTATTTCTTCTTTCAGTAAAAGGATGTTTAGGAGAATTATTTACTTCCCGGATATGAATAGATACACTCTCAGCATGGTGACCTCATCATATGAGACAAACAGAGCCTGACATAATATGGTGTAACACAACTCACTTCCTGATTCATTTCAAAGGTAGGGCGCAATCCTGCCAAGTACTGAGAGCCCTCAAGTCTCATTGACCTCTCAGAGTCAGATCTATAGAGATCATATTTTAAAAAGAGTTGGCTCACAGACTAACACTGTGGCACTGGGCTCATGTTGAGGGGAGATTTATCTCCATTCATTCAGAGACTATAATGTTTCTAGTAGCCAGAACATTCAGCACATCTTGTCTTATTAGAGAAAATAATTGAAAACATTAACCCAGCTTCATACTTATGAAACATATGCAAAGTTTCATCCACACACCTCCAGTTACAATGGACAAGAATGATTGAACCCTTTGATCTCCATATGAACATGGAAAAAAAATAAAACAAGCAACCACCATCTGTTGGGAAACAAATTTAATGAAAAGGGTGGATACTGGAGTATAGTACATTCCCTGACTTAACTGAGGAAATGACTTTAAAATAGATGGAATAAATTAATATATGATTTAGGACTATAGGATACAGAAAAATAGCCATAGAAAGCTATATAGTACGTAACTGAGTAGATCAGAATCAAGGCTGTATTGTTCATAGTCAGAATCCATGTCACAAAACCTGGTTGACAGGAACTGACCTAAGATAGAAGAATCACATTTTAAATGTAATTTTGCAGCTGAAGGAAGTGCCTGTATTATGTTTGATAGCCCAGTACAAACATCTTGTCAAATAAGCTCTAAACATTTGGGGCAATGAAACAACAGGTTTCAGCTGTGGCTGATGTTCTACATTTAAGCCATGAAGTTGTAAAATGTAGAAAGCTGCAAACATTACTGGTGCTTTTATTGGGTTTGGGGAGTAAGGGCCTGATCTGAAGCACAGTGAAGTCAGCAGCAGTCTTCCCATAGACTTCAATGGGCATTGAATCAAGCCCTGTGAGAGCCAATTCATCATTTCAGGGGTCTTGTTGCCTATTCCCTGATTTTCTGTCACAGCTCAGATCATGGGGCTGCATCTCTGACCATCCTGGCTAATACCCTTCAATGAACCTATCCTCCAATAACTTATCTAGTTCTTTTTTGAAATCCCTTATAGTTTTGGCCTTCACCAGGGCCGGCTCCAGGCACCCACACAGCAAGCAGGTGCTTGGGGCAGCCAACGGCAGGGCCTGCTCTAGGCACCAGCATTCCAAGCTGGTGCTTGGGGCGGCAATCTTCAAGGGGCGTCATTCCCTATTGTTTTCTCCCCAGCAGCATGCCGAATTGCTGCCGCCGCCGGCGGGGGCAGTCCGTGTGCCTTTAGGGCGGCATGTGCGTTTCCGCGGTGGGGGCAATTCTGCAGCAGCTTCTATATTTAGCTCTCCGCAGTGGCTTCAGCTAAACATAGAAGCTGCTGCCAAATTGCTGTTGTTGTGGAAATGCGCCTGCCGCCCTAAGGGCATAGGGACGGCCCCCGCTGTCTGCGGTGGCAATTTGGTGCACTGCTTGGGGTGGCGAAAACTGTGGAGCCGGTCCTGGCCAATGGAAAGGAGTGGCACTTTCGGGTCTTCGGCGACAATTCGGCAGTGGATCCCTCAGTCCCTCTTGGAGGGAAGGACCTGCCGCCAATTGCCACCGAAGAATGAAACGGCGGCGGTAGAGCTACCCCAATTGTGGCTTCTTTTTTTTTCGCCACTTGGGGTGGCAAAAATGCTGGAGCCGGCCCTGGCCTTCACAACAACCCCTGGCAATGAGTTCCATAGGTTGACTATGCATTGAGTGAAGAAGTACTTCCTTTCTTTTGTTTTAAACCTGCTGCCTATTAATTTGATTGGGTGTCCTCTAGTTCTAGTGTTAAGTGAAGACGTAAATAATATTTCCTTATTCATTTTCTCCAAACTAGTCAAGATCTTATAGACCTCTATCATATCCCCCCTTAGTCATCTCTTTTTCAAACTGAAAAATCCTGATCTTTTCAATTTCTACGCATATGGAAGCTATTCCATACCATAATAATTTTTGTTGCTCTTCTCTGTCCCTTTTGCCAATTCTAATATGTCTTTTTTTGAGATGGGGGCAACCAGATTGGCAAGCAGTATTCAAGATGTGGGTGTACCAAGGGTTTATATAGAGGCGTTATGATATTTTCTTTCTTATTATCTATCCCTTTCCTAATTGTTCCTAACATTGTTAGTTTTTTTTGACTTCCACTGCACATTGCATGGATGTTTTCAGAGAACTATCCACAATGACTCCAAGATCTCTTTCTTGAGTGGTAACAGCTGATTTTGACCCCATCATTTTATATGTATAGTTGGGATTATACTGTCCATTGTACACTACTTTGCATTGATCAACACTGAATTTCATCTGCCATTTTGTTGCCAAGTCACCCAGTTTTGTAAGATGTGTTGTGAAGTTATTGCTGGGAGCAGGTGGAGTTACTCTTGTGAGCAGAACTAACTTCCACAGGTATTCCCACCAATTGGCAAATTGAACAATATTTAATTGAGCTCTTCTTTCACTACTTGGATCACAACCTTTTTTTCTTATGGATTCTGGTGGGACTGCATATTGGATATTGATGGTCTGATGTCATCTCCACAGTTTCATGGTATAAATAATACCTCCCAGCTGCAATTCTTGCCTGCACAAAGCCTCCAGGTCCTTTAGAGTTTCTGCTTTATTCTTTGTTGTATACAAAATATTCATATATTGTCACTAGCTCTAAGAGAGTAGAATGTTCTACTCCCTACAAGTCTACTATTAATTCACAATATGGTTTGAAAAGCAGAAAGCACTAAAGTGTGATGCTGTGATTAATAGTTGGCACCCTTCCATCCTTCTTTTTGACAAGGAGAATGAGGAGAAGCAAAAATCTAAATGCCTGAAACTCCAAACCTAATTTTCAGCAATACATGCAACATATATACATAAAGAGAAGATTGCTGCTAACAAAAGGAAGCTGTATTAGCAAGGACAAATATAGTATAACCATTGTGTGAGGTTTAACGTTGTTAAATACCTCACAGAGGATAAAGGAAAAAGCTTTTTATCAAAATAGACCCTTTCATCTCTCTGCATCAGGGTTTTATCTGGCATAAGATGACACAGCTAGATTAACAATCAGGTATTTCAAGAATAAGGGAATCTGACAGGAAGCTAAATTCCATCATCCTTCTTTAAACAGTACTTTTCTGTGAACGTAAGAGCCAAGGTAATACTGCATGTTTGATCACTGCTGCAATGCCCATCAGCAGCAAAGTAATCCAATTTAAAGGGTGGAGTGCAGAAGTGGCAGACATTGTGGGTTATTGTTATTTTTTTGTTTAGTTTGATTTGGGTTGCGTTTCTTTTATTTTTTGGGATTTGTTTATTTTTTATGGGGGAGCACAAAATTATATAAAAATAAATGAAGAGTGTGCAATTGGCTTTACAATCAGAAATCAGAAATAATGATCTCCAATATAACTGACTTTATATATTGGTTTACTATGAGGAGTTTATTAATGTATTGCTAAAGAGATAAAGGAAGTCAACTTTGGTGTTGAAGAGGACCAGAACTTCAAAGTGTTTGTTTTAGTCCCATATATCCTGTATTACACATCTGTCCATCTATCTCTATCTGTTTTAAGTATATTCTAAAAATATGCTCTAACCCAGTAAGAAGTTATGGGTCTGATGTAGGAATTACTGGGTAAAATTATATGGCTTATGTTATACAGGAGTCAGATAATCAGAATGTTACCTTCAGGCCTTAATATCTATAGCTGAAATCCTGGCCCCCAATGAAATCAATGGCACAATTTTCACTCATTCTCTCCATTCTATGTTCTTATCTTACATAATTGTTATCATCCTGCTTCTGAGTTGCTTTTTTCTTTGTAACACTACATTTCTAACAAGTCTGGTTAAGGGGTAACTTTTCCCTCACTCCATAGGCACAAAGAAACAGATTATGCCCTTCCCGGTCACCTTCTCACTTGACTTTGTGGACTATCAAGTACCTTGCCATTCCAATTATTCCAAAAGTTCTATATTGGAAAAAGTGAAAAACTTTCCACCATTGCTTGGAAATGGAAAGAAAGAGAAGTTCATATCTGTTTTTATTCAGACTATTACAGCTTCTGTATTGTGTGCTATGGCACTGTTCACATCTGGAGTTGATATATTTATTTCTGGGGGAAAGGCTTATTGGTATTTTTTTTTGTTTGTTTGTTTTACTTTTGGAAGTCTAGAGAAAAGAATGAGAAAGAATTACTAAAGAAGGATCCAGTTGTTGCTGGCTAATTTACTTAAGAAGAGGTGAGAAAAATCACACAGTATGAGCAAGTATGTCATGAACTCATATAGATAAGAGTTAGAAATGACTTACTGAATCATTTGGTCTATCCTAGTCCTGGTGTACACTGTGTGTGGGGGGTCGACCTATGATACGCAACTTCAGTTATGTGAACAGCGTAGCTGAAGTTGGCATATCTTAGGTCGACTTACCTGGCCGCTCCACCGTCGACTTCACTTCCTCCTCTCGTGAGCTAGAGTTCCAGATCGATGTGGAGTGCGTTCGAGGATCGATTTATGCACGTCTAGATGAGGTGCAATAAATCGATCCCCGATAGATTGATCTCTATCCGTCGATCCAGCTGGTGGTGAAGACCTGCCCCTAGTCTATGGACATCTTCTAGTACTTGGTCTAAAAGGCATGGTCATCCTTTCACCTATACTGAATTCAAACTGGAACAGGTTCAGAGACGGGCTACTAGGATGATCCTAGGAATGGAAAACCTGCCTTATGAAAGGAGACTCAAAGAGCTTGGCTTGTTTAGCCTAGCCAAAAGAAGGCTTCGGGGGGATTTGCTTGCTCTATATAAATATATTAGGGGGATTAACTTTAGGGATGGAGAGGAATTATTTAAGCTTAGTACTAATGTAGGCACAAGGACAAATGGGTACAAACTGGATATTAGGAAGTTTAGACTTGAAATTAGACAAAGGTTTCTAACCATTGGGGAGGTTTCTAACCATTTCTAACCATTGGGGAGTGAAGTTCTGGAACAGCCTTCCGGGGGAAGTAGTGGGGGCAAAAGACTTATCTGAATCTTGCAGCAATCTGGTAGACTTACCCTTTCACTAGGTTCTTTTGATTAGAAGTGTGAATTGTTTGCTTCAGTTTGAGGTTTGTTTAAAACAAGGCTAATAAATGTTGCATCTTAATGAAATGGCATTTATTTTTTTTTCAAAACAATATATCGCTAATTATTTCTTTTTATACTACTACCTAAACATGGTGTTTGAAGCATGGGACCAACACTGAAACCTGCAAGCATTTTACTGTGTGTTTAAACAGAAATTATGCTCTGTAGCTAATATTTATTTACAAGCTTGCAACAGGTTTCATAAAGAATATGATTGTACCTACAATACAAACCATGTGTTAAGTGTAGTAAATAAGTACCCCTGCAGTCATGGTTTTTTCCCCTTGACTTGTTCCAAATTTAGATTTTCATTTAGCTAAGCATCAGTGCTTAGTCAAGTGTTGTGTTAAGTATAGCCATGGAGGCAGAAAATATTTCAGTCTAATTATATCTGGTCTAGGTCTTTAAGTTCTTCCAATATTTCTGTCTGAGTGTGATGTTATATTGCAAAATGTACTTTACCATATACCTTAGACTTCTAAGGTCCATCTTCTTGTGTTATAAGACTCTGTGACTTGGTTTTTATTACTTCAGGCTATGGTTTTCTACTTATGTAGACAAAGTCCAGCAGGCTGTTGTTTCCCCACTGAGGGCCTAATCCTGGACTCCTTAATGAGGATAAATTCCCTTGAAGCCAGCTGGAGTTTTTCTAAATAATGAGTGTAGGATCTTACCCAAAGAGCTTTGAAATTAATACTGCATTCAGTGCATGCAGGCAAATTCATTTGCCTGCATGCACTGAATGCAGTATTAATTTCAAAGCTGCATTAATGTGGAGCTGCAAAGGTATTACAAGTAAGCAGAGTTAGTATAATAATATTAATTGATTCAGATATCCTGTACAAGATCAATTTTTTCTCTGAAAGTATTGAATGGGCAAGTCAAATAGAAAAAAACAAAATTTGACTTTGTGTAACCTTACCCAGGAAAGGGAGCGAAAGAAGAAACTCTTGACACGTTAGTGGGAATTTTGAGTATGGAAGCTATTCAGGGCTTGGGCATTGTCAACAGAGTTGTGCAAATTTTTTTGTGCTGAAAAATGCAGATTTGGGGCAACTGAACCTATTTGGGTTAATTTTAGCAAATGATTTCAGTAAAAAAAAAATCAGAGATTTTGAAAGTTTATGCTGGTATTTCTAAAACGAAGAGTTTTGATTTTGTTTGAGCAAGAAAATTTGTTTCAGAATTTCCCTTGATTTCATTTCCAAAACCCTCTGGAAATGAAAAATTTCACCTGACCCCAAATTAATTTTTCCAACTCTTTTATTTTGCTGAGAAATTAAAAAAAATATTTTCAATCAGAAATGATTTTTTTTTAATTTTTCAGTTCAGCCACCAAACCAAAACATTGGTTATTCATCCAGCTCTATTTGTCTGCAAACAAACTTGTTGCAGTTGACTAGTTAAAGTGAATACAAACCCCTGTTTGGACACTAGTTTGATTTAAGAGTGGCTTATTTTGAGTTAGCTTAAGTGTGTTTCCAATTGCCTTAAGATGACCTGAAATAAGTCACTCTTAAACCAAACCTAGAATGTCCACACAGGTTCAACTAAATTAGTTTAAATTCCCACTTTTTAGTAAACTGGTGCAATTGTGTAGACAAGCCCTTAGACTGAGAATGTTGTTTAGCCTTTCAAAAGAATTTGCAGGAGAGCAGTATGGAAAACAGCTCTTTTCTATTTGTCATTTGCAAGCTGGTGATTTTGTCTTTTATTCCTTTCTGTAAACGTGTTGGATGTATACATTCAAAATCCATGACTCATTGTCAATAGGGTTAATTGGCAGAGATATAGTAAGCCTATAATGTGGAGGAAGGCTAAGAAAGAAAAGCTAAATATCTTCTGTACAAAGATTATCCTGTAATAAGTTTGCTAAACTGAAGTTATTGTGTATGATATTATTTAAAATATCGTGATATGTCAGAAGAAGGAAATAGGGTATTTAAATACAGAAACTCCCTGATTTACGTCCCAGAATGCCTTGCATAACTCAAATTTTGTGTAAGTCAGAAATGTATACCCAACTATTACGCAAAAAACCAAACCAAACCAAAACAAATAATCCTCCTATTTCTAGCTTACAGAACTTTTTCTGTAAGTGCAGATTTGTGTAAGTCAGGTTTGCGTAACCTGGGGGGCATCTGTACCAAGAAAGAGGGATGCAAATGTAAATAAACAAATAAAATTTAAAAATTGCAGACAAATATGTGTGATTTTTGTGAAGGACAATTCTGAATCTGCAAAGAGAGAACTTATTTCTCCTGCTTTAGCAGAAACTAGTTTGGATAACAGTTAGAAATTTGATGATATTTTAGGTTATGTATATCTCAAGGAATATTAAAGATAATACCTTGGTTTTGTTCAATATCTTCATTAATGATCTGGATGATGGGATGGATTGCACCTTCAGCAAATTCGCAGATGACTTTAAGCTGCGGGGAGAGGCAGATATGCTGGAGGGTAGGGACAGGGTCCAGAGTGACCTAGACAAATTGGAGGATTGGTCCCAAAAGAAACTGGATGAGGTTCAACAAGGACAAGTGCAGAGTCCTGTGTTTTGGATGGAAGACTACATGCACTGCTACAGGCTGGGGACTGACTGGCTAAGCAGCAGTTCTGCAGAAAAGGACCTGGGGATTACAGAGGATGAGAAGCTGGATATGAGTCAACAGTGTGCCCTTGTTGCCAAGAACGCTAATGGCATATTGGGCTGCATTAGTAGGACCATTGCCAGCAAATCATGGGAATTATTCCCCTCTGTTTAGCACTGGTGAGGCCACATCTGGAGTATTGCATCCAGTTTTGGACCCCCCACTACAGAAAGGATGTGGGCAAATTGGAGAGAGTCCAGTGGAGGGCAACAAAAATGATTAGGGGCCTTGGCACATGACTTATGAGGAGAGGATGAGGGAACTGGGCTTATTTAGTCTGCAGAAGAGAAGAGTGAGGGGGGCTTTGATAGCAGCCTTCAACTACCTGAAGGGAGGTTCCAAAGAAGTTGGAACTAGGCTGTTCTCACTGGTGACAGATGACAGAAGCAATAGTCTCAAGTTGCAATGGGGGAGGTCTAGGTTGGATATTAGGAAACACTATTTCATTATAAGGGTGGTGAAGCACTGGAATGGGTTACCTAGGGAGGCAGTGGAATCTTCTTCCTTAGAGGTTTTTAACACTCAGCTTGACAAAGCCCTGGCTGGGATGATTTAGTTGGGGTTGGTCTTGCTTTGAGCAAGGGGTTGGACTAGATGACCTCCTGAGGTCTCTTCCAATCCTAATCTTCTATGGTTCTGTGATAATAAATAAAGAAATACTTTTAAAGAGGTGATGGAGAGTTGTCAGAAAGACAAAAGGTTGGGAGTTTAAATTATTTGTATGAAGCCCGCCTGACATCTATACTTATGTTGGGCACTGCCTTACTCCCATTGAAATCAATGAGGCTACTCAAATAATAATATACTACTTAATATGAGTAAGGGAGAGAGAATCTGGCCTATAGTTATGAACCTGAGGGGGAAAAAACAAAAAAGGAGGATAGTTTTTTAGAGATACTACAGGATCCTTTTCTTATGCAGTTTTCTGAATAACTGATGAGGTCAAAAGCAATTCTGGACCTAGTCCTCAGAAATTATTTTTACCTAACAAATAATAAAGTTACAGCGAGGGAGCATCATTGAAAGTCAGGTTAAGTCTACACAAGAGACCTTACAGCTGTGCAAACTACCACTTAGGTTGGCAAAATATATGTCACTGGAGGGGGGATGTTTTTTCACACTCCAAGCAACATAAGTTTTGCAGATATAAATGGTAGTGTAGCCATGGCCTTAGTGGGCTTACGTCACTTTTGAAAATGGGATTTAGACTTCTAAGTGTTGGGCACTTTGGGGGATTTTACCCCAAAGCTTGAAAATTTTGCCTTGGAATCCAAAGTAGATAATAGGAAGGAAGAGTTGAAGAAACTGTAACCAAAATTCATTCTGCTTAACTCTAAACAGCAATGTTATAACACAGGTCAATATGTCAAGAAGGCTATAAAGGTGAGATGTAAAGGTTAATCTCTACCATGAGCAGAAAGCTTTTAAAAGTATCGGCAATCTGATAAGAAAAAAAATATCAGAGGAGCTATAAAAATAAGCATAAATAACTGAACAATCTAGTTGGAAGAGGGGAGTCTGAATGCTGAATTCCACAGCTATTTCTGTTACGAGGAAATGTTCAAATACCTGGTAGTAAGTGAAGGTAAAACATTTTTCATGAAGAAAATTGAAATTACAATGGAAGACAGGAGAAAGAAAATTTAAATGGCACATTTGTTTGTGTTAAAAATTGTCTGTCTTTAACTAAGGCCTAATCCTGAATCTATTGAAGTCAATAACAAAGCTCATTGGATGCAGGATCAGGGCCATAGGTGCCAATCAGGCAGAGCACTGAAGCACATGTTTAAGTTTGAAGTCAATGATAATAGTCATAGGCTGCAAGCTAAGCATATACTTACGTTCTTTGCTGGAAAGAGGCCTTAGGCCCTGATTCAGCAAGGCACTTAAGCATGGGACTGCCTTTAAGCATATAAATTAATCCCAGTAGGACTACTTGTATGGTTAAAAGAATGTAGGAATCGCTATACTGGGCCAGACCTGAGGTCCTGCTCATCTCCACCACTAGGTAGATGCTCCAGTGTAAGCCATAAAACTCCACAGTAAACAAATGTGGGATAATCAGTTTCCACCTTAGCTCCCATGCTGATCTGTAAGCAACTAGATATACTAGATAACTAGGTAAAAGAGATTAAACCTTGAAGCATAAAGCTGAGTACCTTGCTAAATCAGGGCCATAGTGAGGAAACAGAGAGTGGAGAATGCCAAAGATATGATCATATTTCTTAATAAAGTAGTCAAGAAGTAGAGGTGATACTATGGTGTCGATAACGACAAAAATGCCCATGAGAAGTTTGGCCCTCTAAAGGGAAACAGGTAATGTGCATGTGTTCAGCTCAGATAGAGCAACATATAGCTACATGTTTGAAAGGAAATGAATGAGGCAAGAAGTCAGAAACAACATTTTCAGAAATTCCTTAATATTAAGTCAAGCTCTCGAGGATTGGAATGTGTTACATTTATCCAAAAAGAGGCCTCAGACTGTAGAATGAAATTGGACATAGGGCTTCTGGTTCGTGGAGGGTTATTCATTTAATTTTCAGGGTTTATTTTTAGTATTTTTTGAGTTTTATGTAGATGTCCAAAAAAATGGGGTTGTTTCTTTTTGTATATACTGTAATGACAACTGTATATTATAATGAGTAATCTCCTTGTAGTATTCCCTAGTGTGCTTTAACATAGTACTGTTTCAAACAGCACTACATTAAAATGCACCAGCAGGACTTTACTGTATCTTTAGTGTACACCAGCAGGACTACCTAAACTAACTAATGTGCAAAACATTAGTATGCATTAGAAGTCACACCCCCATAGTTCACATTACTGATCTGTGTAGAAAGCCCTTAGATACAAGTAATCATTTCTGGTGTTTTTTTCTGGTGTTTATTGGACAAACATCAGTTTCTTTTTTCCTCTTATTTTTTTTTAAATAGGGGGTGTTTTGTTAATGTTTATCAGTTAAAACCTAAATCAGATGTCCTAATTATAGACCAGTTATCTCAACTTCATTGTGAAGCACTTAAAGACAAATTCTTATCCCACTGAAGTCAATGGTAGCCTACAATCTACATCAATCTTCAGAAAAACATACTTAGAAACATACTCTCATCCACAGACTCGAATGTAACATAGCACATATATATGCAGATGTTCAAAAAACAAATATTGTTTTGTAATACAATGGCCCAAATGCATATGGGATATAAGAGATACTGTAAGTTACAGCTTGGAAAGTGGATGTAAATGACTGTAAATTGGTGTAAATTCAATGCTGAGATGGCAGGAGCCAGATTGTGTAAAGACTGTGTAAAGTGACAGCTGCACGACTGCGTATGTCCGTACAGCTCATGTTACTCAAGGGTATGAATGAGCCACACCCCACTGAGCGACATAATTTATGCTGACTGCACTATGTCGGCATGAGGGTTTCTTTTGCTGACATAGCTATCCCCGCTGGCGAGGGCTAGCGTAGTTAAGTCAACAGGAGAGCTCTCTCCTCTTTGCTCATAGGGGCTACATTAAAGAGCTTACAGTGGCACACCTGCATCAGTGCAGCTGCACAGCTGTAAGCTCTCTGGTGTAACCATCGTCCAGCTAAAGCAGGATGAAAGAAGATGTAAGATAAAGCAGGGTTCCCTTGTTGGTTGCTTTTCTTGTTACTAATTCAACCTTCTTCCTCCTCTGTATTGTAGTTACACTCCCCAATTTACTATACAACTTGCACTTCCATTTACATTATCTCTGCATTTTTTGCCCAGTGAGTCAGAAGAATATACAGTGGTTTATATTATTTTGGATGGAAAACTGGACTGAGAACAGCAAACATTCAGTCACAGCAAATTGAGGCCAATAGCTTAAAGGTTCAAAAACTATGAGGCATTTATAATAATGAGAACATCCACAGCCATTTTTTTTAGGATAAAACGACATAAGGGATATAATCACTATATGCATCAGGGTATAAACCAATTACTAAGAGCTAAGGGTTTTATGACATTTAGAACAGTTATTCCATAACTGTCAGCTATAGGGATTCATTCACTTCCCTCTGTAACGTGTGGTGTTAGTCACTCTCAAAGACTCACACCTTTTCATGTTCTCTGTATGTGTATATATATCTCCTTACTATATTTTCCATTCTATGCATCCGGTGATGCGTGTAGCCCACGAAAGCTTATGCTCAAATAAATTTGTTAGTCCCTAAGGTGCCACAAGTACTCCTGTTCTTTTTGCTCTACAGGAAACACTGGTCTGGTCCAGAGTTGCAATTCCAAAATTTCTATAGAAATGATTCTATATGGAGGCAGATTCTCAGCTGATGTCATTTGTCAAACAATAACACGAGACAGAAAATCCAGACCACGGAAATAAGGTCAAATTGTTTGATTCAGAGCCATTTCATTAAAGAAAGGAAAATATATGGCATATGGTGTCAAGTAAGGCAATTGAAGTAGAGAGTCAAAAATGTTTAAAATACAGCTGTGTATCTGCATGACAAATCAGAGGATAGAAGAATACTGTGATGTCTCAAGTAGGTGAGGAAGAACTAATTAAAGGGGATGGACTTGCTGCATGTTTGTTTCCTTTTCTTATCCAGCAGTCATTAATGGTTTTGTTTGATTTATCTCTCATTTCAACTTCTGCCTTCTGTTCTGCTTCACCCAGTGGCCTCTGTGTCAACTATCAGAACACAAAAGCTGGGTGGATCCTTAAACCTTGAAACACAATCAAAGAACAATTATGGGAAAGAGATAATTATGTTTTAGCTGTTCTTCCCTCCCCTCCTCCACTTCCCCCATACATTTAGGAAGATTAGATTGTTTGAATAAATAATGGACACTGAGGAGAAAAAATTCAGTGTAGTGCAGTATGTTGATCTCCACTAAATTAATCTGAGTCACAAATGCCCGTGACAATAATGTAAAAATGTACGTCTACATGTCACATGATGCAATCAGACAAGCCATCTTCATTCTGAGTCCTATAAATGACTTTCTGTGACTTCTGCTTTTTTTTTTAAACACAATAACACTAGGCACTTTGTGTGCCAGGAAACTGTCTAGAAAGATTTTTGCTATGTGTGTTGTTGGTTCAAATTCAACCCAGGTCAATAGTAACTGAATATTATCACCTGATGGGTATTCAGTATTCTATGGACACAATTGGCATATTTTCTGGCTGTCTCAGAAAGCCCCCCCACAAAAGCTGAATGGGTATGGAGCCTGGTTTACATTCCGTGTCTCAAGGTAATCCCTGCAAATGAGGTTTAGCCCTGCAGGTACCAGATACCTTTTCAGAGGTGTCCATTGGATTGAGTTGTCATTTACTTCAGTGAGATTTGAGAAGGAAGCATGGTGTTGTGGTTAAGCCACAAAACTAGGACTCGGGATATACGGCATAACATCATATCTCTTCCTCATACTTCCTCTGTGACACAGGGGAAGTCACGTAGTCTCAGTTCCCTGATCTAAAAATGAGGATAACATTTCCCATACAATTTATTGGAATACAGTGCTTGCGGGATTGCCTCTAACTTTCTACAATGGAGAAAAAAATGAAGCCAGCTACGTACAAAGTGTTGTCAAATGCCCACAGTGACAAAAAAGTAAAGAGAAGGATTTTTTTACTGTCATCTATTTCAGCAATTTGAAGTTCAGTAATCTGTAACAACAGCAGGTACATTTTTTTTTTAATTTAAAAAAAAGTATTTTTTTTTATTTTTATTTTTAATTTATGTCAGTGAAAGTATAATCCAATCCATCTGTGAGTAAAATCATCATCATCACACATAGTCTAGTGAAGACCACTGCACCAGCCAGAGGGACCACAGTTGATGGCGTAACTCCAGCCATTGTATAGTGAATTTCCCACTTTTGACTGAATTCTGTAAATCCACAGATGTATAAGGTGGTGCCATAGGCAGAGCCAGGTAGGAAGAGGGTTTGCACCCCTTTGCACATCACTGGAGCGTTTGACAACACAGCGTGCTGGGCTGTTTTTGCCCATCTTGGTGACATAGTCAATGAGTTTGCAATGCCACTTTTGAATATAATGAGTGATTGAAGGAAGGCCAGATCTCTGCAAAATTATGACACTTTGCATACAGTCAAACCACTTTATGCTCATGATTTGGTGCTTACATTGTATATGGAATGTCTCTACTTGCTCCAAATCTTCTTGAAAAAAGGTCCAAGTTTCTGACCCCTGTAGCAAATAGGTGTACGCAGGTTTGATAGATCCTGAACTTTTTTTTAGTGCAAAAACATTTTTGTGTCCATACTTTTTTTTTTACACGTTTTTTCATAAGTTTTTGTGACTTCATGCAGGAAGCAGCAAGATCTATTCAGTACCAGTGTGAGAGTGCGCACTGGTTCGCGGCTTTTGCTGTGTTTCGACAACCTCAAGTGTGCAGCAGTGATGCTTTCTTGCCAATATTCTGTCAAACTATTGAGTGGATTTGAGGAGATGCTGCTCTACACATTAGAATCATGGTTGTCATGAAGTGTTCACTAACCAAGACTAAGCCAATGCTGTTGTGGAGAAGTCAGAGAATTTCAGCTGTGACCTCCAAGGTCTCCAAGATACCACCCACACTATGGGGTTGAATGTGTCATATAAGAAGACCAACGTTCAGAACCTCAGAGCAAAGACGCTGGATCCCCCAGTACAGGTGAAGTCAAGTATCGTGGAAAGAGCTGATGAGTTAATTAACCTAGGCTACAAGGAGAGTTCAAATGGTCAGCAAACCAGATGTTCTTCGACCGACAGGTCTCACTGCCTCCTGCATGTGAGTACAGTGATGCTTCCAATCTTTCCAGGCCTCATTCGTAGGACATAGAAGTCAATGAAAAACTCCCATTGACTTCTATGGGCTTTGGAGCAGATGTTTAGCCAATGATGCAAGCACAAATGTCAAACCCTGCAACTTGACTTCCCTGCTAATACAAACACAGCTAGAGCCAGAAAGACAGCTGGTGTTTTATTTTTCAAACTTCAGTTGTAAATGTTAATTTTGACATCTGCAAGTAAAAACAAAGAAAGGGGAAAAGGTGTTTCATTCCCACACTGTACATCTCCTGGACCTCTGAATATACAGTAAGGGCCAGCTAATCTTGCCTCCCTTTTAACCTCCAGATTACATGTGAGCTCCAGCACTTCTTAGTAAGTTCTTCCCTTCACTAGAAGGGTCTTTCTCATTGACAAAGACATTTATAGACAATGTGTTCCCAAAAAATTGTGTCTTACTCTTTATTGATTTCTTATCCATCTCCAAATTGTAAGTTAGCAAAGTTTCAGTGTAAAGAAGGGATAACAGCAGAGTTCAGAAGGTTGCTCTTACAGGACAGTCACCTCATCCTGTTGACATGTTTACATCCAAGGGGACAGAATACTCAGCAGGATAACCTCACAGATGTTCCAGACAGACTTGAATAAATAAATAAAATGGCACAATTTGTTCCCTGCTGACTAGGATCAAACTAGTCACTGTACCCAACAGTAAGTTTATACATTTGTAAAACTAAGAGAAGGACGACTTTGGAATGATCCTCTGACTTTTATATGGCATTTCAGGTGGACCTATGCAAACAGCAAGTGGACTGTTCAGATACCCATGCTATTTGCATGCACAGAAGACCAAATTCTTCCTTCAGTTACATTTATGCAACGCCCTTGGCCTTTTGTCTAAATCTACTGTTGTTCATGGACAACATATTATAAGAAGGATTTGTGGCTGAGGTGCTTAGTATTTGAAGTTCTAGAACTGTTCATTTGTAGCGCTCTGTGTGTGTGTATGTGTGTATATATATATATACTCTGTGTGTGTATGCACACACACACATACATACACACACACACATGTTTTAAGTGTAAATATATATTTCAGGGTCAACAGCAAACCAGGGCTAAACAATTCTAACTATGACAGTCTTGTGGTCTCTGCAGACATTCAAATTAAGCTTATGTTTCAATGTAAGATTTTAAAAACATATACAGTGCAGAATAACACAGATGCTGTTCTTTTTTCCTGTGTTCATTACCATTAGATGTAATCTTGACAAAAAGCAGAAGCAATGTGTCATGGATGCAGGTTTTGGGAGTGATGTGCCAATAAGTTAAAGCCTCATAAATTGGTGGTAAGGAAGAATAGCTGTTTTAATTTATAGCCATTTAGAAGGGTAAATTTCGGATGTTGCAGAGACCTTGTCTTAATATGTAAACATGGCAAAGGACTAGGAAAGAGATTCATCCATACCCCCCTGGACTTGATGGAATTCTTTTCGATGACTTCAGTGGACTTTGAGATCAGGCTCCAATGTAGAACCAGACTGTGCCTGGCACCTGGGTAGCTATGCAAGGGGAGGAAGTGCACAAGGATCTTATCCAACTTTTGATGATGTGGCACTTGGCACAGCAGCCAGCCATGACTGAAGTCCCTGTGCTCTCCTGAGCACAAAGATTGATCCTCTATTGCCTAACTAGTGACCTTGGCTACCCCACAATGGGTAAAGTTAGGTATGGGGCAGTGAAGCCATGAGTTCTATACAGTTCAAGAATTACTCTAGAAACCCATAGACTTTAATAGAAAACAATCCCTGTGTTGAAGAACTTTTTAATAAAATAATTGGATGTCGCTATTATGCTTTGCCTAGCTGAAACACGGGCTCGTAGGGCCCTGATCTAAAGCTCATGAAATGACTGGGAGTCTTTCCACTTCTAAAATATGGCATCTTTACATATCAGCAAAGGGAATAATCTGGTTTGGTACTGATCTGAGCCACTGATGCTGTGGATTGCTTTACATATGTGTGTGTGTGTGTTTATATAATATAGATATGTAGAGAAAGTGCATTACATAGTTTTTCCAGCCTCAATGACCTTTTCTGCATGGGGGAGTCAAGAATAATGGAAATTCAGGTGAGATCCTGAACAGAAAAGTTGTCTTTTAATGTGAACTTTCTTTTTAAATAACATGGAATCAAGTATGCTAAAATACATCTGTTTCTGTGTCCTTAACATTTTGGTTTCAGTAAGAGAAAAAACAAACATTCTTTATATTTGTTATTACAAAAAAATCCAATCTGTACTAGAAAACTGCGTTGTCCTTAAAAATACTGCTGTGAGGAGTAATTGTAACTTGTGACAGACAGAAGTTATAATTATGTCTAACATTACTTACGTTTCCATGCACACAATAGAATTAATCATTTCAAAGGTATTTTTCCCCTTTGCAATATCAGTTTTTAATGTGTTGGGGACCTAATTCTTCCATTATAAAGAAAGGTAAAACTAGACCATGGTATGACCGTGTGGTTTCATATGACAAGTCACTGTAGGGAATGAAGACTGAAGATAAACTATCATTGCAAAATTGTCAGAGTTAAAATTGTGATAATCTTCCACATGGTATCTTGCATTCCAGCCCTTTCAAACAGTTGACTCTCTCAATGGCTGTTTGAGTGAAGTAAATACTATTATCCCCATTTTGCAGATGATGACACTGAGACACAAAATGGTTAAGAGACTTGCCCAAAGTCAAACAGGAAGTGAGTGGTAGAGCTGGGATTAAAATCCAGGAATCATGTTTCAGGGCCCAGTCTAACAGATGTTGAAGTCAATGGAAAGCCTTGCATTGACTTAAGCATAGATGGATCAAGCTCTATAATTGCCCAACTCTACACACAGTGCAGTTATATTAAAGTGTACTCAAAGATAAGCACTTTCTGCAAAGGTGAATTTCAACCCCCCTACACAAAGTCTGAGTAAACTAAGCAGGGGTTGTGGTGCATGGAATTCATCCCCAAAACAAAGATAGTCCACAAGGATTCAAATCCCACCTGCTCACGGGGGTGGTGCATCAGACTCATGGGATGGAACAGATATCACAATCCCTACTGGGATTTCCTGCTCATTAGAGTTGTGGTACTCTGAAATCAGTGGCCTCTCCTGCACCTCCACAGAGCCCTACCCTGGAACACTTTGAGGGGAATTCTTATAATGTGTCTTCTGGACGTTTGTTGATCATTTTATCACCCACTTAGACCCTGATTCAGGAAAGCAGTCAAGCAGTTTATTTAATTGGGCCTCCCTTTTGAATTTTCTTCTTTATACCATGTAATTTAAAAATAAGAATGAAGCAAACAAGCTAAACATAATGGAGACATATGGCTAATGATTTTAGGTGCCTCAGTTTTAAAGTGTTCAGTTAGGCACGCTGTAGAAGGGGGTGATTACAGAGGGTGCTAAGAACTTTCTGAAAATCAGTGCTCTTCAAGGGATTTCAAGTTGAAACATGCAAAATTACCAGCTACATTTGAAAAGCTTGGCCTTATGCCAGCTCCACTTAATCCCTGTCTACATATTGCTATACAAATGCTTGATCACCATTTGTGTGTACACACGTGTCGAGGATACATTCAACACCCCAATCAGATGTGAAAATCCCCCAGAACAACTGCAGAATCTTACTCTTGCTAAACTGAACCCTGATTATAGAAGCCAATTTTACAAACATTCCCCCGGAGCTACCATTTTCTTTCTCATCAGAAAGCCTCTTGCATATAAAAACACCTTTGCTAATTTCATTTATTTACAATGGGACAAGACTGAGATGGGGCAAGATTTATTACTATGACATCACTGATGTTTAGTAATTCATAAAACACTGGGTCTAGGAGTTAACACTGCTGTTATTTCCTCTGATGCCTGACCTCACCACAGTCTAATAACATACAGGAAATCCAGAAGACAAAGGGGGAAAGCAGTGGTCTTGATTGCTAAAAATAACCATAAAAAACTAGCACAATCCTCTAATAAAGTATGGCCCCGTAATTTATTTAACATAGTAGTAGAATCTGCTAAAACAATTGGAATCCATTATTCCTGTTTTAAATTTATCATGGAAAATAAGGAGACTGGGGAGGGAATCACTCAAAGAACTGAGACTTTTAAATTGTATAGTTCAATTGTATGTATCGGTTTTAGGAGTGTGTTTCTTATTGCTTACATATGCTGTCTACTTAATAGCTCAGCTAGAACAGACAATCATTGTATAGCACTTATGTTTCCAGAGGTCATCCTGTTAGAGCCAGACAGTGATGTACGTGATATATTACACTTGACACCCCAGAATGTTGCTATACAAAGGGATTCTAATTCTCAGTGTCCCTGAGAATTGTTCAATATTCTTGATGCTATCTAATGTCTGGTATGCCGCTGAGATGGGATTTTTTGGTGTCTTTAATAATCAATCAAGGTTAACATGACATTCATGTCATGCATTTTTTCTGATTATGCTACTTTTGCTAGGTCATCTTGTACAGAGAAAATAATATAATGAAATTATTTGGGGTTTCTATAGTCATTTCATTTATTTAAAACAAGTTCTTCTTCTTGTATTTAATATAGTCAGGATTTAGGCAGAGTTATAGAACAGGTAGAGTGAGTGAGGTTTGCATACTGACCCTACAATCATTCTGAGAAAGACACACAAACTAGTCTGCCAACTAAAAGCTTGTCAAATATTGCAAAAACAAATGTTCACAAACATTTATTCTTATTTCAAACAATTGTTCAGTTTGATCGTGCTTGTGTCCTTCTTTATTCACTTATATTGCACAGAGATTTGGGGAGTGCCTGTTCTTCCTAAGAACATCAGTATTACCATGCAAACAGAGATATTTATGTGAGAACAAGAGTATTTGGTAATTGATATTGACAAACTGTTTTAACAGCTTTTTCATCCAATCAGGGAAGAGAAGCATACTGTGTGACTTAGATGACCAATCACACATCAGAAATAATGAATAGCAAATAAGTAAAGGCAACTATTTGTGAACAGCCCATTTGAATTGCATGTATTTAATCATCATTTGCATTTGTATATATAAGCAATGCTCTTCTGCAGATCTTAAATCCCTTATAACAATTAAATCATTCAGACTCAGAACAACCCTGGATACTAGAGGAGTGTTTTGAGGCTAACTAGGTGAATCTGAGCAACTGAGAAATTAGAGTCAAACTTTTAAAATTGTGTATCTAAAGTTCAGCCCTAAGTAAGGATGGCCTGATTTTTAGAGGTCCTGAGCAATCACAGTTCCCATTTAAATCAACAGGGCCTAAAAATTGGGACCTGAATTATGAGCGGGATTTTCAAAGGAGCCTAATGGAGTTAGTTACCCAAATTCTACCAAAGCCTAAGAACCAGATTTTCAAAGCTGTTTAGCCACTTAAAGATGCAGATAGGTGTCTAGTGGGATTTTCAAAAGTACCTAAGCAGTTTAGGACCTAACGCCTGTTTAAGTTAACGGGAGTTACTAAGCTCTTACCTGCATTGTTAAAGACCTAAATACCTTTGAAAATTTGACCCTAAGTACCTAGCTGTATGAATCCACTTTAGAAAAGTTTGGCCTAAGTGACATACTCAAAATCTGTGGCAAAACCAGGAATAGAAGCCCAGGGCCCAATCTTGATTCAGCTTAAGTCAACAGGAAAATATAAGTATCAGAGGCGTAGCCATGTTAGTCTGGATCTGTAAAAGCAGCAAAGAGTCCTGTGGCACCTTATAGACTAACAGACGTATTGGAGCATGAGCTTTCGTGGGTGAATACCCACTTCGTCAGTTCGTCATGCATCCGACGAAGCGGGTATTCATCCACAAAAGCTCATGCTCCAAAACATGGGGAAAATATAAGTACAACTAAGCTTTGCACCTTCTGCTTCTCAGGCTTTACCTCTAGGATTATCCTTCTTCCCTCTTTTACATTAGGGTTGACTTGAATTACTTGGGAGCATCTATAGGAAACCAAACCTAAAGACTTTTATAATTCACATCGCGAATAAATGAAGCTATTGTATGTTCAGTATATTGGTGCCAGAATTTCATTTACACTAAGGATATGAAGGGGCCTTAAAGTGGGGATACATTACATTTCCCTCCATTTTTAGGTTTCTTTGCTCTGGCCGGGCATAGCCGAGGGAGCGGCCTTAATGTAAATGAGAGTCAGGTCCATGGGTCATTTTGTTGCAATAACCTTTCTTTGAAATCTGTCTGATTTTTATTTCATCTTGCTACCAGCTTGCTTTTTCACAAATGCCAATCTCTGATTATATAGTAGACTTCAAACAATTTTGAAACAGGGAGCAGTTTGTGAGCCCACTATATACTTCTTGCTATTTATGAATAGGGGATTTGCTGATTCACTGAGATGTGATGCTTTGCATTCAAATTATAAAACCCAGGAGGTTTCCAAATTATATGTTCAAGCACTTTTCCAAGGGCAAATAGTTTGCATACTGTCTCGCTAAAAGCTTCTTGCCTTTATTTATTATTTGAACTGAGTTTCCATTTTGGATCTATGTCCAGCATTCTTGAAAATGATCAAGTGCACATTTTTATAGAAACTTTAAGGACTAAATGCTGCCCTCAGATTAATGCGTGGAGATCCCACTCTCCTACTGATGAGCTCCTCTGAGAGCAGAATTTGGACCTAAATGCCACAAAGTACAGAAACACATAACCAAATGCTTGTTTCTAATCAGATTCCTTCCTTATTGCTTCTTGCTCTTATTTCTGGGTGTGTGCAAGATCTTCTTAATAATTTGCTCTGTTTACTGCTTGCTTGTATTCTAAGGAGGTGAGGTTTTACTGTGACTTCTGGACTTAAATGTATTTGGGCAAGTTGCCCTACTTGTATTCGGTTATGCTTCCAGGGGAGCATGCTTCCAGAGGCCTTCAGACTAACAATGAGATATTTATGGGTCACCTAACAATTATACATTTATTATTATTATTTCTTACTGATAGATTTGGGAACTTAATTAACATATTTACATAGTATTTAAACTCAAATATTGAAACACTGTGGGATTTCTCTATTTTTCCTTTTATTTCAAAGAGGTTATTCCCCCAAACCCAAGAGCTTTGAATGATATGAATATATCATAAGAGATATGAATATATCATCCATATATTCTGTTGGCCAGATTTTCCACTCAGCTATGCCAGTCATAAACCATTGTTAATGGAATCACAGTGTCATCAAACTGCTACAAGGGAGTCTAAAATCAGGGCCTTCATCTATCAAATAATTCTCCACATCTGTTTCTTATTTGTCTCATGGGACGATATTATAACAGTCATGACAGTAACTTGTAACATTATCAAGTATCCATTGGGGTACAGGTTGAGCAATTATCTGAATTAATGAAAGAATCCCAAGGAAATATATATTGATAATAACATTTTTATTAAAAATGGCTTATAGAATTAGTGCCATTTTCTATTACTATTGTCCAGCACAAATAATGTCATCTGCTTATTCCTTTAATTTATTATGCAAGAACTAGATGTGCAGCTAAAGTTCAGATCAAGTTTTCATTTTTTGTAAGTTAATATGCTACAATTAATTATTTGAGGGAGCAAAGTCAGGAAATAGAGTTAGAGTGGTGGAATGAAGATCATAGTTTGAAGACTAAATTAAAAAAAAAAGGTTGAAGGAGAAGAGAGAGATGCCAGGATGCAGATCAGAGAGGATCCTCAGGCATAGGGAGATAGCATAAGAGAAGGCATAGAGTCCTTACGGGAGGTGACTGGGTAAATGACAAGGTGTGAATGAAGAGAATGAGAAAAGGAAGATGAGAGAAAATATGGAGGCAGGTTGTTAAGATATTGGAAGAAAAATATCATGTGCCTTAGTTGCTTTAAACTACTAATATTGTGTTAGGCCTAAAATACAGGACTGTTTCTTTGTGTGCATCTGTACAGCACCTAACACAATGGGACCCCAACTATAATGCAGTTGGAGAGGAAGGGGAAAAAGAGGGTTATAGCAAACTGCATCTGTAACTATAGTCCATGGCCAGGGCTGCCCACAGGATTCAGGGGTCCTGGGGCAGAGCCGGGTCTTCGGCGACAATTCAGCAGCAAGTCCCTCTCAGAGTGAAGGACCCGCCGCCGAATGCAGCCAAAGAATGAAGCGGCGGTGGTAAAGCAGCCTAAGAGTCGCCGATCGCGGCTTTTTCTTTTTTTTCCCCACCTTTTGCGGCGCTTGTACTCACCAGGCAGCGCTCCGAGGCTTCGGCAGCACTTCAGTGGCGGGTTCTTCACTCGCTCTGAGGCTTCCGCTGCACTGAAGGACCTGCCGCCAAAGACCTGGAGCTAGTGAAGGGCTTGCTGCCGAAGTGCCGCTGAAAACCAGGAGAGGCTCGTGGGGCCTTTGTGGGGCCTTGGGCAAATTGCCCCACTTGCGCCCCCCTCTGGGCGGCCCTGTCCATGGCTTGTACGGATGAGAAGGAAATCTGTCCCCAGCATATATTCTGGCTTTACATGGGAGATGTGGATTTTACCCACTTGCAAAAACTAGAAATGTTGTGCTTAATTTGATTGACAGATATGGCCCCGAGCCAATGAAAAATAATTAGATGTACTGAAATCCCATTGTTTTGTATTTATTGGACCGGATTTGTTTAGAGTTGGCTGAGGTTTTATTTGATCTCGTTTATATCTCATCATGCTGTTCCCCCAGTTCATAGAACTAAAAAGTAATACTTTGAAAAGTACTGAAAGAAATGACTACTAATCATGTGAATGAACAGAGTCTGTGGATAAGGGAAATGCTAGTCTTTAAAAGCCCAAGTTGCCTGGAGTAGGATGCAATGCTGCAATTTATGCCAGGATTTCTCCTTGGGAAATGTAGCTATCATGATCAGTGAAACATGCTTCACCTTTTTTAATTCCAGATACAAAGTCCAAACACCAAGATCTTTACTCAGTCCTTACTCAGGCAAACTCCCAATGAAAGCAATGCAAAGTTATTACAAACATATGAGGATTAGACTAGAGCTCAGGAGTTGTCTGAATGATTTTTGACTAACGATCAGCAATGTCATTCTAGTTGTAAGACAGACAATCTGGGCCAGATTCTTAGCTGCTGCAGGTAGGTGTAGCTTCATTGACCTCCCTGGTGATATTCCAGTTTGCCCCAGCTGAGAATCTGGATCTCTGTAGCTATCTTGGATGCAACACTGTATTGTATCAGACTCAATGTAAGCGTCCTTTTGTCAGATAATTGTATTATTTTTTCTTTTCCTCAATAGGACATCATTTTTAAACTGGAGGATTCACATTTTGAAAATGGACGAGGGAAAAGCCCCTATGATCCCAAATTGCTGACAGCTTCTCTTTTAATAGGTACGTGTGGCAGTGTAAAATGAATGAGACATATTTTCTCTATAGAGAAATACAAGTTTGCTACATTTTCCCTTTCACGCTATTTCTCAATGGTTGTGGGTTTTTTGTTGTTGTTTTTGGGGCGAGGGCTCTATGTTAAAATAATTCCAGGTTGATTATTTGGCAAATGGTTTATCCAAGTGTTTTGAAAATAAGGTGACTATATAAAAAAATACCTCAAATATCAGCTGTTTTGCTTGTTTCCCCTCAAGTTAAAATCTTGAGATAGCAAGTGTTGCACACTCTTGATTTCAGGCGAAGTCAGTGGGAACATGGGATGCTCAGGAATTTCCACATATGAACCCTAAGAACCTGATTCTCCAGCTGACTGTTTATGTGTGCTAGGGTCTAGAATCTGGGCTTGTGGGGTCCCTGGAATGCTGACTCTCACTCATCAGCACCAAGGGAGATGGGTGAAGTAGCCTCTCACTAAACCTGGAAGGTCAAACCCCAGAGGACATTCTCTTGGAGCATCCAAGGCCTGTAGCCGTCTGATTGGCTTACTCCTTCTACTTGAGCCATCAATGAGCCAGCTGGGCTGTCTGAACAGCTGTGCCAACCTTCTGCTGCTGCTGCCACATCAGACCCTTGTTTGTGCCTAAATATCTTTACAAAATGTGGCTGGAAGTTACTATTGCTTCATTGAACCTGTTTAGATTTCCTGGCTGAGTTTTGCAAAGCAGGCTAGGAGAGTTAGACACACATCTTTCATTGAATTAACTGTTATTAAATCAAGAGTCGCTAAATTAATGGAAGATGTGTGTCAAAACCCCCTACACTGCATTAAAAATCTCAGCTTTCTTTTTTATTTTAATGTCTAATTTTTCCTTCTCCTTTTTCTTACCTTGTTCTTATAACAAAACACAGGAGTGTTGTGTGAAAGGAAATAAAAAGGCATTTTTCCCCTTTCCCCTTACCTGAGCAGTTAAAATTTCATGGGTTTTGCTACAGTAGCTTTGTCCTTGATATATGACTTTGTGGATCAAGATCAGTAGCTTTAACTCAAGATCCAGTGGTCTGATGCTGCATCAGCATCAAGGAGGCATCAATGGGCTTTCAAAAGTTCACTGTTCTGTGTCCCCTCAAAACACTCCAGAAGATAAAAACTAGTCCAGCATGAATTATATTCTCTATTACTTTTCAAACATTGGTAATTGTAGGTCTTTACCCAATAAATATTCATGCTCCATTTACACTGCATTTGCTCATAAAAGACAGCAAAAATACTTAGTCCCGAGTTGGCTCTAATGGTCACTGGTGATGAGCTGCCCTGGGGCCACACAATTTTGTAAACAAGAAAGAAGCACATACCTTGCTTCAACTTGCACCCTGTACTTACTCCAAACGAAAAGGAAAGAACCATGTGCCTAAAAGGCTGGTGTATAAATTAATGCCTGGGGCAACTTTAATTTGTGATGGAGCTGCTCCCCTGGGATTGACTTGACTATTTACTTTAATATTCAATAAAGAAAAGGGATGATGACAAACCAGTATTACGTGATACACATGGTATGCAACCACACAAAGTCAAGAGTCTAACCTTTCGCATTCCTTTTTTTCCCCGGTCCTGCACAAATATGATTATTTTATTTCCTTTGGCTTTGCTTTCAATATTTTTAACAAATCTTTGCCTTTGTCAGATTAGTCACATTCTTGCTGCCTCAGTATTTTTTTTCCTCTGTCTTAAATATATATTTCCCCACTATAGATCATTATCCTGAGCATCTTATTTGGTTTTGACTCAGGCTTCACGTAGTGTGCTTACTTGTACTCTTGAAAATCAGGCAGATTGATTTTTTTTTCTTTTTTAAACCACAGGACAATTTTTGCCTATCTAAGGCTTCTTATTGGTTTCCTTATTGCCACACTGTGTTATGGGCTACATCAGGGGGTCGGCAACCATTCAGAAGTGATGTGCTAAGTCTTCATTTATTCACTCTAATTTAAGGTTTCATGTACCAGTAATACATTTTAACGTTTTTAGAAGATCTCTTTCTATAAGTCTATAATATATAACTAAACTATTGCTGTTGTATGTAAAGTAAATAAGATCTTTAAAATGTATAAGAAGCTTCATTTAAAACTAAATTAAAATGCAGAGCCCCCCAGACCAGTGACCAGGACCCGGGCAGTGCGAGTGCCACTGAAAGTCAGCGCGCGTGCCGCCTTCGGCACGTGTGCCACAGGTTGCCTACCCCTGGGCTACATTATAATGCTACATTTTACTAAAAAAGTTCCCTCAGTACTTTATGAAGTGGGGGCCACATTCACTCACTGGTTTCCAATGGCTTACTCTGCCAGTGGCCCTCTGGCAGAAGGTTGGTCTGGTGGGAAGCACAATCCCCACTGCCTATGTGGTCTCTGAGGCAGCAGATACAGCATTCCAAGTGGGTGGGGTTGACCCAGAAGAGGATGGAGCCAGGCTGGCTGGGAGATGAGCTGATTGAGCCACAACTCCTTCCCCATAGTACAGTGGTCCCAAAACTTTTTCTTTCACACTCCCCCTTACCCGTAATGGAACCTGCCCACGCCACGCAGGAAACGCAGTCGGAAGGTGGGGCCGGGAGCAGAACTGTGGTAAGGGCCAGGAGTTGGGGGCCAGAAGTGGGGCAGCAGCCAGGGCTGGGGCCAGATCTGCAGCTGTGACTGGGGCAGAGTAGGGCTGGGTGGCGCTCATTCCCCGCCCCCCATGGGGGGCTGGCCCGGGCCCTGCCACACATACCTGAAGGTTCCTCTGTGCTTCCCGAGGGGAGTGTGCCTTGCAGTTTGGGGACCACTGCCATAGTAAAGCTCTTTGGAAGGAAACAACTGTACTTTCTCCTGCCTTTTCCTATAAGTGAATATCATCTCTACTGCAGCTGCCTTCTTCAAGGCCAGGGATTGCAATTTGCACCCACACATACTCACAAGGTTTCTTCTGTGGATATTTAAAATGATCACTCAACTGTCACTAAAATGCAGCCACCTCTGAGGTGTAACATAGCTTCTATACTACCAGCAACCCTAAACAGTGACTTTTTTTAAGAGTGAAGGCAAAGAATAAATTCTTGACTCAGAAACAACAAGGCAAATTTTAGGTGAGTAGAATGTGATTGCCCAAGTTGGAATTTCAGCAATACGCCAAGATTAATACGCAAAAAGTGCCCTACGATATTTAATAGCCATTAGTATTCAGGGTTTTCCATTTTTGTCTCATCTGAAAGAAATATGTACGTGCATAAAAAGAGTTTCCTGATAAAATTCAATCATGTTTTAAAGAAACATTTCATCGTTATTAAATTGTTCTAGTATATTTTCAAAATATGTTTCTCACTCCATCCACTTGCAAACATTATTCATTATTTGTTAATGTTCATTAAAGGTAGCTATTGCTACTCTACTCTGAGTAGATGCCAGTTCTGAACATGTCCTCAAGAATCCAAGCCATTCTTTAGCCATCATTTCTTATCTATATGTTGCTAACTAAACAACTGGCATGTGAGCATGTTAATACATGAAAGTGTTAGGAGTATCTACTCCCAAGGCACTACTTTCATCTATTACAGGACTGGAGGAAAAGGGAAAGGTAGGGTACATTTCAACTATGAAAATCGCAAGAGCATGTTAGACAAACCCCTGTCGGGGATGGTCTAGATAATACTTAGTCTTGCATTGAGTGCAGGAGACTGAACTAGATGACCTCTTGAGGTCCCTTCCAGTCCTACTATTCTACGATTCTAAGAGAAGATTGTTAACTAACAAATTAGTCTGAGACACTTAGGCTTTATGGATTTTCAAAGATGTGTCAAGGAGTTAGACAGTCCAGTTGCACTGACTATCAATAGTATTGGAATCATTAAGTTCCTCTGAAAATCCCATCTGGGATTTTCAAAAATCTCTTTATATTTGGCCCAACTGGTCCCATTGAAGTCAATGGAAGTTTTGCTATTGAATTCAGTGGGAACAAAGTCAAGCCATTGTTGAGTGTCCTAATGTCATAGAGTGCATCTGATGTTACCCAGTGTGCTGCACTGTCCAGCCTATTCTTGGTACCTAACAATCATAAAGATGTCCAAGCTGTTTTCCTTTCACTACTGATATCTTTTATTTCTCCAGATTTTTACACACAGAACATAACACAGACATCTTATAGCAGGTGTTTGCCACGCAGCCTCCCTCATCAGCACACCTCCCTCACTGAGCCCCACTTTACTTCCTGTTTCTTCTACTTGTATGCTCCCAATTACATCATTAGCCCAATAATTACCACCCAGGTGCTCATAATCCCCCATCAAAAATTATTTAATTGCTCACCACCGAGCCTTCAGCCTTCTTCATGCTGCAGCAACATCGGTGATCAGGGTGCTCCTGCTAACACTCTGTCACTCCCAGCCTTAATAGTCTGAGGCAGTCCTCTGTCTACTTGGTGCCAAATTTCATTAGGGAACTCTTCCCAACCTGTTGCAGTAACCTGCCCATGCCAGCATTAATTTTATCTTCGTCCTTGGACAGCTAAAATTGATCCTAACCTTAAAACAAGAACCTCAAACTTCAGTAATGTCCAAGAACTAAGCAACTCTTTTATCGTTAAGAGCTGAAGACAAAAAAGTACAAAAGATACATGAACATTGTTTAATTTCAGGCATCTTGGTATCTAAGAAAATCTGAAAATTGTTCTTGAAGTTCAATGGATCAGGAAAAACTGTTCTGTCCAAAAGATTTACAATGAGAAGCAGAGTGGTTGTGCACTGTAATAGTCACCTCTGTATTTGGAAAGTTAATATACAATATATCTGTTTGTGCACGTGTCAACACCAGTTCTTTTGGCCAAAAAGATTTGTTTTCACAACACCTAGCTCCTTACACAGCTCTCTGAATGCTGATGAAAGAAAATGACGTATTTGCTCAGTATAGGGAGCGATATCCATTTCTTTATGCTGTCTGGACATAAATGAAAAATGACAATTTGGGTTTTTTCAGCTTCAGAAATTATTGTAAATTTTTTGAACTGTAAATTCCAATATTTTTTAAAGCTGCTAGTGAAAATACTGTCCATTTAGGCATTAATCAGAGGTTGGAGGGCTTAGCAATGGCATGAGAAACCCTTTTAAATTTATAGTAGCCATGGATGATTCTCATGAGGTTCCAAAGTGAAGGGCTGCATAAACACCCAATGCTTATACCTAAGGGACAAAATTTTGATCTAGATTTCAAACTCAAGTTCTGGGAAATCATTTGGGGTTATCCTGAATCTGAAAAATTGCACTCAAAGAGGTTCACCCCTCTTGTGAGATTCCTGGTACTTCTTGCTCCTGATTGAGCTGGAAATAGAGTAAGAACACCTCTTCCTGCAGTACAGTGCATCTAATGCTAACTGGAACAAGGAGACACAGATGTACAAAAAATTAGAAATGATTTTTAAAACACAATGGATTCAGTCCTGCAATTCTTACCCATGAAAGCCCAATTTCTCACTGGTACCCACAATAAGGACCTCATCTAATGTCCGTTGACCTCAATGGGCACTGAATTGAACCCTGTCAGAACTCTTGCATATATCAGTGAATCAGTTCATGTTGTAGACCAAGAGTCAAATAGTTATTTTCTTGAAACATACTTACCCATCCCTACTTAGAGGTAGCTATAATAGACAGCAAAAACTTGCCTTTTGACCTCCAAAAGTTAAGTTCAAGCCCAGTTCAGAATTCTATGTAAAATGTATCCTTCAGCTTCTTGTTGGTGAGATTCCCACCCCACCTATGACTGCTGGCAAAGACAATCTCCATCAGATCAGATCAGACTACAATAATGTTAAATTGTCATGTGATGAGCTGGCACAAAACAGGAAGCCATGTTGCATTCCTGAGGTGACTGCACCTCAACAGTTTTACAGTTCTTCGTGTGTTGAATGAGATCCTCAAGCGCTGAGAGACCCCAAAATGCAAAATATTACAAAAATCTTTAAGTTGTTGAACTATTTGCTTAATTGTAATAGCCTATTATTAAATTTGGAATCATTTTTTTCCTTGAGTGACTTTCCCATCTGTTGACAGCTTAGAAATAAAAAACTGGTTTTGTTGATTTATATTGATTTATTCTGACTTGCTTGGGAGTGGATGAAAAGAAAATGAGGATAAGGTTAAGGAAAGGTTAAGAGGAGCATCAAAGTCATTTTTCACAAGCCAAAGGAGGTGTTGTTCTTAAAAATCTCAGCTGCATATGCTGTACATAATAAGGACTATAATTAAGTGATTGTCTCCTGTTTGAAAAAAAAAAGTAGAAAATGAAACAGAAGAATGAGAAATTGTTAATTAATGATATGCTGTTATGTTTCACTTCTGATTACATCTCCTGCTGGGCACAACTGGTCTATTTGCTTATAATCTCTGTTGTGAATTCATTCAATTCCACGCCTTTCTGCTATCATGTTTTCACCCTTCCTGACTTTCATCAATACCATATGATACCCAGTCACTGTAGCATCAATTGATAATTTTATGCTATCAGTGTTTGAGGGGAAGGACACTAATATTATCCAATAGGCATGTTTGGACATGGCTGTCCCCCCATGGAAATATCTAAAATTGGCGTGAGAACCATACGCTTGTTCCAAAAGGATGTTTGAAAATCAGTCTATGGTGGGATTCAGCCTGACCAGAAAAATCTATCACTGGAGCTTTAAAAAACTGTTGCTTCATCCTCAGATTTATCCTTCTGTCTAACGACGATATTGGTTGAGAGGAATGACATACTTTTATTTTAATTTCCCAGGGAAACTCTGGGCTGGATCTGCTTATATATGTACTATAAGGGCCCAATCCTGCAAAGTGTACTCTCAGCTTCCTAAATCCAGAGTAACTCCATGGAATAACTCTGCATTTACTCCTAGCAAAATTGGCACCGTCATTTGGCTGTATATCTGGCACCTTGAAACTGCTTATGGATAAAATTTTAATTGTGTATCTAATTCTTTTTCTTGGAATTCATCTCTTCACAAAGTGGTCTAGGACTACTGTGAACAGTGGCACAATGCAAGGATCTATTGTGAGATTTGAGCTTCGCCTTTTGAATTGGGACCACATCATTCTTTGTCCCTGGTAACCCTTCTGGTTGGATTAGCAGTGGCATTTCTGGGTCTATGTTATTATGTGAGTTTGATTTCAGACTTGACTACCTGTGTACTGCTTATGGGCTGGATGCCGCAGAAAGGTTTATCCTCCTTCCCTACTACCTATGCTGAGAGAAATGTGTGCCACTGAGTAACAGTCTTGCAAGCAGAAAGTTCACAAAAAGGAAAAAAAAATATTTCCCAAGCAGGGGAGGTTGCTCATGAAAGCGCTTCCAAAGAATTCATCATTAAAATCTGATATGAGAAAGCAGTTCACATGTAAACAATTCAAGGAAAGAATTCAGCAACTTTCTGAACTGGGAACCAATGGGCCTGATTCTCCACAGTTTGACACCGTGTGTAACCATTTGCAGCGGTGCAAAGTGAGGTATAAATCACTGCCAGTCTTACTTGAGAATCAGGGTCTAATATCTTCAAGTGGCTGCTTTAGCGGGTACCGAAAAGACAACCACAGACATGTATCAGAAACAAGTCAAGATTAACAGTAGAATATAACAGCTGGAACTGCATGCATCTTCAACAGGAGGAGTAAAGTTTCACTATGATATCACTGATCTGCCTTGGTCCCTATATCTCATCAATATAACATAAAAGCAAGGTTGCCAACTCTTGCTATTTTATCACAAATATTGCAATATTTGGTACTTTTCTTAAATGCCCCAGCTTCTTGAGGCAAGTGATTATGTGATAAACTCAGCTTTAATTAAAAAAAAAAAAAACTATTAAATTTCTAGCCCTCATGGTTGCAGAGGAAATCCTGAAAATGTGACCCCAGTGCATCCTAAAGGCTCAGAAACCAGATAGCAAATAAAGAGTACCACCACCAATTACATTTTAAAACCTCACATCTTTTAAGCCAATCTCATGATTTTTGGAGCCTACTCATGATCACTGAATGATTTGGGAATAGTGTAACAGGTAGCAATATGTGTTCACATCTCAACAGAATGTTTACAGTTATCTCATATCATTCCACAGATGGAGAATTGTACTCTGGGACAGCAGCAGACTTCATGGGTAGAGATTTTGCCATTTTCCGAACTCTGGGGCACCATCATCCAATCAGGACAGAGCAGCATGATTCCCGTTGGCTGAATGGTATGAGAGACATACATTTTTTCCAGTGTTATATTCATGTAGCTCTTAAAGTCTAGCATAACCGCAAACAGTTCCTTTCCAGTAACACCCATGACATGTTTACCTCTTCTTGATATGGAGCAGAATTTTGTCTTAAACCAGTTAAACTAATCAAGACTGATTTATAAAGGAGCGCTTTTTGGTTTTTAATTATATTGAGATTTGTGGAGTGTGATTAAATTTAAACCATATCCAGAGGCAGCAGCTAAAGCAGTATCATGTGGCAGGAGCAGACTGCTGTACATATATGTTAAACAGGACTTCTAGGCCTGAGGAATTACCAGCAGGAAAGTCTGAGCACAGATGCTAGAGAGACTGTTGACTGGAGTTGTACCCGCTACAGGCCAGTTCATAATGCAGCCGGGTCATCTCTGAGGTGCAGTTCTGACTTTGACCCTCCAGATTGCCCCGGAGGAGAAAGAGGAGAAGGGAAATTAGATAACAGGAGACCTCAAACATGCCTTAGCTCCCAATATGTTGGCGTGTCAAAGGAGTCCTGGATGCCCTGGAGCTTGCCTCCATGACTGGAATCTTTGCTGTTTTCACAGGGCAGAGTAACTTCACTTACAATATGCAGTTAACCAGTTAGACTCAGAAGTGCTCATTTGCCAGTGCAAATGCCACAATACAGGTGTTAGCAAAGAATTTGCACATGCAAATAAAGGTCTGATCTAATTCCAAATGAAGTCAGTTTCTACTAACTCCAATGGGATTTGGATAGGCGCACAAATGTACGTTTATTTTTGTCCATTAATATATTCATGTATTCACAGATTTAAAAAGCTAACTGGTTCCACAAGCTTGTTTAAAGTAATTGAAGACACTCTGGACAACCTCATACTGATATTTAAAAGACTTAGGGCTAAATTTTGTAAAGGGCTGACAGCCTCTCTTTCTGTAGATACAGTTTGTATTTGCATTCCTATTTCTGAATCCCCAAAATGTTTTCAAATGTTTGCACCTACCGTGAGGGTCAGGTAATCATATTTGCATCCACAATTCAGTGCAGGTGCAAAAATACAGACGCAAATTTTTCAAGTGCAAAAGGGAAGGTATCTTTTGAAACATGACTTTTAATGGGCAAGCATATTAGCTATTGCCAAGATTTCCTGGTATCAGGTTAGCATTATTTTGTTTAAACTACAAGATCTCTTGGGAAGGGATTTATTTTTTATTAGATGCCTGGATGGTAACTAACACAATGGATCCCTAACTGAGATCTCTGGATGTTAATGTAATACAGATAATATGGATATAATAATAATTATAAACAGATTAGACCTGATTCTGCTTCCATTGAAATCAGTGGCAAAACTCCCATGGGGACAGAGAGAACAGGCTTTCATCAACTGGGTATTGCTTTTGCAGGCAGTTTCGCCTGATAGTACAGAAATATTGCTCACTGATTTCTTGTTGTTCTGATGATAAACAGGATATCTGGACTTCAGGGAACATTGAAGTGGAAGTGAGAGTTTGTCACTGATCTGTATAGATAGATTCTGCCAGGAGAGTATCTTGCTGTGGGGTAGATTAATACTAAGAATAGCACGGGACCCATGCCCATTGTGATGGCCTTGGTGAAATAAAGCCGAATCACGCAAGTAAAAGCTGCTTTTGTGCAGTAGATTCACACAATAACAGATGAGTCAGGAGGATTTATGCAGTGGGAAAGCACAGCCATTGTCCGCATCCCCTGCACTTCATCCCTGAAAATGTGTCATTCCTTTGTGGATTCAGTTATCAGTCTTTCCGCGCTGAATGTGAAAACTGATTTACCCAAATTAGCACTGAGTTAACATCTGAGAGGGTGCGGAAACCAGAACTGCTTCGTGCTGAAGATGGAGTGAAGTATGAGAGTGCACGCAAAGAGCTTGCAAACTCTGACCCCTCTCAAAGGAAATATTCTTGAACTAACACAAACAGGAGACAATTTCAATCTTTTACAGAATATACATGAGTTTGGGATTTAATTACAGTCCTTAAACTGCATTCCTGCGTGGCAAAGTCCTGTTGAATTTACTAATGTAAGAAATTGTTCTCAAAAACCTATATAAGGGATTAGAGATTGATCCTGTGTGATTTACTAGAGTTAGATCCCTGCGAAAAGTTGGTTTGAGAATTCTGTTAGAGAATTATTACTCCTTATTAAAGGCTACAGGGCTTTTTCCAGTACATTTTCATCATTTTCATTAATGAGGTCCTGCCTGCACTTCAGTTGAATTTTCTGTGACCAATAGAGAAGTCCAAAAATAATCATCTGGGGCTGAAACTATACAGACACACGGATCCTTTGGCTTTTCTTTTTCTATTTGCCTTTTTTATATGTAATTACAAAATAAATTTCCGGGTTTCAGATATTTTTTAAATGACTACACTTCCAATGAAATATGCCAGCATTGAAGGATGAGATGTGATCTATATACACAGAGCTCTGTATACACTAGAAGTGAAAGCTTTCCAGTTCCTTCCCATCGCCCTCTGCTGAGACTTCCAATAAGGGAATATCAGCCAAGTACCAGTTTCTTATGTTGTGGGCAGCTCTATTGGAGTTATCGCAAGACCACTAAAAAGATATGTTCAGTGATAATGGTTTTGTCATTATACACATGGACCTGATTCTAACTGCTAAACAACAACTGAAAGGCTCTCTATCCCTTGGGCCAACCAGTCACTTGCAGTGGTTTGGGAACATCTGAAATTAGTGACAGAAAGGTGGTATTTTGAGCATGCATAGGTTACGGCTTCTTCAGTGCAAAGGGGATGGAGGAATGTCCTAGCTGTGGATTTCCCTCATAAACATCAACTCCAGGGGTGCTTCAGGGCTGGAGCATAGATGGAAAAAAATTAGCAGGTGCTTAGCACCTCCTGGCAGCCAGCTCTCCCGCTCCCCTCCCCCCTAACGCCTCCCACCGCAGGCAGCCCTGCCACTTGACTCCTCCCCCTCCCTTCAGTACCACCCACCCACCATGATCAGCTGTTCCGCGGTGGGCCGGAGGTGCTAGTGGGGAGGAGCAGGGACGGGGTGCACTTGGGTGAGGGGGTGGAACTGAGAGGGAAGAAGCGGGTTGGGGTTTGGGAGAAGGGGTGGAGTAGGGGCAGGGCCTGGGGCTGGATGGGGGTTGAGCAGTGCCAGGCAAAGGAGAAAGCCAGCGCCTGTGATTTCCCTGATTGATGTAGTGGGAATTCTTGAGTGATCTAAAGACAGCATATGCAGTTCTGTACCACCCACTCCCATCCCCTGGCACAGGGGAATTCCTGGATGGGTTGAAGGCATGGATGGAAGTGAGGGAGAGCAGGGGAAGAGAGAGGAGGGGGGAACATTGCAGTGCAGTGTGCTGAAGCAAATGCTAAGCAACACAGAAATGCAGAAAAGCCTCTGTTTGGGCGTAGGATCAGGGGAGTGGAAAGATGGCTTAGAGCCAATTTTCCCCTCACCCTCCCTGGTTCTGACCTGAGCAGAGGGGCTCCAGCCTGACATCTTTAAAGTTAAAAAAAAAAAAATCAGATTTGAAAAATGAATAGTCCATAAATGTTTATTTTAAGAGAAAATATTCGGAGTTGGGCTGCAGACAGTTTGAAAGGAAATTAAACCACAAAAGGGACATTAAAGGAGCATTATGCATCTGTTTTTCACCCACAAAAGTGAGGCAATGCAAGCCCGAAACACCCTCCTGCTAACAGTTTGAGTTAAAGACAGAATGTCAGGCTGGATTTCCAGTCTTAACTTGGAATTTCCTTGCTTTCTGTGGGTTTAAACCAGCCCCATGATGTGATTTTAGAACCCTTTCTGTGGTTTAATATTTAAAGTGGGATAGTAGCTGCGCATAGTCCCCTGGAGACATTGTCCTTGATAATCTTTACTTTACGGTTCCATAAACAGCTGAGTATTGTAGAAACTGAGCGAGTGTTCAATAAAAAAGAAAATGCCCTCTTAAATTTCACAGGCTCTGAGACAGGGAACATGGACTTGATCCTCTTATGACATTTGTGCAGTCCTTTATAGCCATCATTGTACACAGTTTCCCTTTATGACAGATTACAAGATGCCTCAGTGCTGGTGATGTGCAAATATCTTTGCATATTAGCATATCTCACTGTGTAGCGTGGTGTGTGGAATCAGAAAGACAAAATTCTCAATATTTTCAGGTATTTTCTTTTCTAAAAAGGTCATATGAAATGTGTGAAGACATTTAGAAGTGAACTATTGTTCCTTTCCAACTTCTGCTGAGGCTTGAATATGCTGATTTTCTACTGTATTTGACTCTATGAGTCTTCTTTGATTAGCCACACTAATTCCTCTCTCTCTCCACATATGCAGCATTTCTCCATACCACTCCCACTTCTGCATACTTCCCTTACCCTGAATGTTCTTAAATACCTTCCCTACCTCCCACTTTCATGCAAACCTCCCACGTGGCAACAAATAGTGCAGCTGAATTGGTGCAAAACATAGTCAGCATTATTTCACAAACCAGGGTTGAGTACTACTTGGGACAAGTGTGATATATTTATTAATCTAGATAGAACTGGGCTTGGAAGGATTAGACATCTATTGGTAAATCTCAGTGAACACTGATTTCACCACACACAAGCAAGCCAATGAAAAACAATATTTGCATCAGTAATAAGCAAAACTTACAGATAAGCAAAGTACGAAAAATGCTAGTAGAGAATTTGTTATAGTTTGATTTAAGGATCTTTACTTTGTACATTTTGACATACGATGCTGGCAATTTGTGTTTTAATGGTTATAAAGCTTTTACTTTTTGAATAACCATCAATTGTCATTAAATAATTATTGTCTGAGCCCCAGGGCTGCCCAGAGGATTCAGGGGGTCTGGGGCAGGGCCGGATCTTCAGCGCAATTCAGCAGCGGGTCCCTCTCGGAGTGAAGGACCCACCGCCGAATGCAGCCAAAGAATGAAGCAGAGGTGGTGGAGCAGCTTAAGTGCCGCCGATCGTGGATTTTTCTTTTTTTTCCCCACCACTTGCAGCGCTTGTACTCACCAGGCTGCACTCCGAGGCTTCCGCAGCACTTCAGCGATGGGTCCTTCACTCACGCCGAGGCTTCCGCTGCACTGAAGGGCCTGCCGCCGAAGAGCCGGAGCGAGTGAAGGGCCCACCGCCAAAGTGCTGCCAAAAACCTGGAGGGCTCCCAGGGCTCGGGGCCTGGGGCAAATTGCTCCACTTGCCACCCCCCCCCCCAGCAGACCTGCTGAGCCCCCCGTGGTCTGACACCTCATCATTTGGAAAATTTGAATTGATAAATATCTAAAAAAAATGCATACAAATATCAATATTATCTGTCAAAATCAAGTTCTGCCAAGCCTAGATATCACCTGCTCTGCTTAAGACAACAGTAGGGTTTGTTCCAAGGACCTCTTACACTTGAAACCTGCACATCTGCTGTTTGAGCGCAAGGACTATGTCCATTAGCGGAAAGTAGTAGCAAATTGATATTCTCTTATGTGGACTAGCACTAGAGAGAGACAAAGAACCACACTTTCCTTTTGTAGACACAATGTCATGGACACTGTCACTCCTGCAGACATAACAAACGTATGCCCATATAAACAGGAAGAATCCATCCCCTCTTGAACATATCCCTCCCCACCCCCCTTCATGTTCTTCTTTACTAAAAAAGAATAGTAATAATTTCCCATGTGACAAATTCCACATGTGACAGATGTTCATGATGTCACTTAATGGTGCTCAGATACTGTGGTGATGAGGGCGATATAAAAACCTGAACAGACTAAAATCCAAAAAGGATTTTAAGATTTTTCTCTTTCATCTCTTGCTCCAAACCTGAGATGTTGAACGTGATTTAAAAGGTTATTTCTTGCTCTCCATCAGCTCCCTAATCTGTATACGCCTGTCTTCTATCACAGCTCCTTCCTGTGCTCATTCCCTTCCCAGAGTGTTACAGCCATTTTACTGCAATTAAAACCTAATTATTGGAGTAAATGTTATATTACTCAAAGCACAAACATTCTCTTCTCTGCTGCTGCAGTTACTTGATGTTTATACAGCTACTGATTTAAGGGAATGTGGTACGGGAAGCTTTAGGTCTCACCCAGTTCACACATCCCGTCTGGATACTTGGGGTATTTTTAATGAAATATAAGAAGCCATTCCAGCCAGGAACTGAAGGCCAATAGCAATTAGGAAATGAGCAATTTATTTAAGGTTCCTCCACTTTCAGGAGACACATGTGCATGCAGGGGAAAAGCACTCTTAAAGTTCCCTCCACCAGAAAAAAATTGCTCTCTCACATTAAATGTCTGAATGGAATTATTGGAAATCTTTTCAGCAACTAGACCCTATTTTCTCATTCCAATACTTAATAATACAGCACTGGGTCATTTTCTTTCAAAAGGGTTTTTATCTATTATACAAGCTCCTCACCCTCACTCTGGCCCTTTTATGCTGGGTAAAAGGGTCAGAGTAGCACAAAGCTGTGTGACAATCCCAGATCTGTGGTGTTTTGGGTTTTTTAGGGGGAAGAAAGATTTCTGTTGGAGGCACTGTGAAAGACGGCCATAAGACTACCTTCTGAAGACCCCCTCTTAGCAGTCATGCAAAAGGTGGGGTGCAGCATGCACTGCTGCAGAGATTCTGGCCAGTGCTATGGCCCATAGGCAGCATGGGGAGGCTGCCATAATTTAGACAGACTCACAGGGTACCCCCCATTATGAAAGTACTGTGCTGTTGTAACACTGACCCATTGTAGAGCAGACTCATTTAACTCTCTCTGTTTAAGTGGTCTCAGTGCCACTTGATGGGACAGAACACCACATCCAGACACTTTGTGGGTTACGCTATGTCTCTTAAAGACACAGCCCAGAATTCAGCCACTATATTTTAGCTCTAGGGCATGGATGTTTACCTGCAGGTGCACACTACTCGGGTCATGATCAGGTCCTAGGGATCCATTCTGTACCCTTTCCAGAGCTGAGTAAGAAACATGTCTCGATATTGTATTTATGAGTTGTTGGTTTATTAATCATTACATTATTGATTTCAATGGAAGTGCTTGTAGCGTAATGTGGAGTAAGGCTCTATTCCTCATAAGGAAGGGTAGCGAGATAATGGTGTATAATTGAAGTCCAGGTAGCTGTTAACAGCAATCTCTATGCTACTCCCTGTATATTCATTTCAATTATTTTTTTGAAAGAATATTTTATCAATAGAGTGTAGAGTGACCAGAAGTCCCAATATTTAGGCGTTTGGTGTCTCGCGTCCCGACCGATGTTTGCACTCCTGGTTTTTTGGTTGTTTTTTTTTCGCTCCGCCGGTGGAACTTTCCTCTCCCACCCCCATGTGTCGCAATATTTCCTTCATCCCATCTGGTCACCCTAATACAGAGTGTGTGTGAGTGTGTGTGTGCATGTGTGTGTGTGTGTGTGTATAAAATATATATATGACATAAAGGCCACCCACATTCACTAGTTTACAGTTGTGTAGCCTTGCCAGACTCTCCTCCTCACTAGAGTGAATTACATTGAATAATGCTGAGTTCAAGTAAAAAAGACACTCCTTTCTGCAGGACAGATGGCATGTTAACACTCTGAGACTGTAGCTTTTCTTCTGTCTCTGGAACAGGTTTCTCTTTAAATGATACAATGTAGGTGTTTTACAAAGAATTGAATCACCATCAGAAAAGAAACATGGGTTTAAATGGCAGGCTACTAATTCAAGACAATTCCTGTGTGTGCAGGCTGGCTTTGCAAGAGATAGTTCAAGAGGTTTACAGGCTGCCGATGTTCATAAGATTCCCTTAATTTCTTCACATAATAATCTGTTAAGTCTAGGTTGGCTAATCATGATCTTGGAAACTGGTAAAATAAAGTCCTTGAAGAACATCCTTATTTAGGGCTATTTGTGCCATTCTTGCTCAGGCTGAGTGTTACCATGATCCACAAGTAGTCCTTTGATTTCAGAGGATCATGGTAGAGGCAAACACAATTGTTATAGTGAGTAAGATGGGCTTGTCTACACAGAGAAATAGTTCTCCTACATCAATGTTCACTGTAACTGTTCTGATCATGCATTATCAAGGTGATATGAATGTTCTGAAATCAGTTTTCCATGAAAACGTTTTTTATTGTGTCTTTTATTTATTAAGATGGATTCTCAGATATTTATGTTTTTATTTTATTGTGAACTAGGGTGTGAATCTACAGTGCAGACAGGCCTGGTCTACACTACGCATTTAAACTGATTTTAGCAGCGTTAAACCAATTTAACGCTGTACCCATCCACACAACGAGGCCCTTTATATCGATATAAAGGGCTCTTTAAATCGGTTTCTGTACTCCTCCCCAACGAGAGGAGTAGCGCTAAAATCTGTATTACCATATCGGATTAGGGTTAGTGTGGCCGCAAATCGACGGTATTGGCCTCTGGGCGCGTATCATGCAGTATCTCCACTGTAGACCGCTTAAAACTGGAGACAAATCTGAAACATACAAAGATGCAGAGTGAGCCAGGTAGGAACAGGAAAACGCCACCCGCGACTCTCTAAGAACCTTATAACACTATCACTAGCTAAATCATACCGCTTAGAAGAGACATCTGAAATCAGCAAACAGGCAGAATGGCGATAGACATACACAAATATACCAAAAAGAGCTCTAGCATGAGAACCTCAGTAACGAGAGATACTTAGAGAAGATCTGACTGACATAAGATACATGGACGAGACACCATCTGTTTCATACAATCGACGCTCCTTACAGAAGACGAACTAGCCAAAGCGTTTGAAAAAAATAACTACCAGGCATTGATAGGGCTGCAGTGCTGCTTGACATGCGTAATGAAAGCCAAAGAATCAAATGCTGCTCATGGAGGAGGGAGGGGTACGAGGACTCCAGCTATTCCCACTCAGTCCCCGCAGTCTCTGAAAATCATTTGCATTCTTGGGTGAGTCCAATGTGTAGGGTCTAAACACATTGTCCGGGTGGTCAGGGTCTACCTCCCTCGGTTCCAATTTTACCTGCCTCGCCCTCAGTGATATGAAAGGGGAAAAAATCGTTCTTGACTTGTTTATTTAATATGTCACCCTATGTATACTGCATGCTGCTGCTGGTAGACTCGGTGCTGCAGCAGTAAACTACGTATCCTCTCTCCTCCCTCCTGTGGCAGATGGTACAGTGCAGTAGAGACTGATAGGCCGGTGCCCGTCGTGAGCCCGTAGTGCTCCTTGCTGGCCTCAGGTCGAGGCCGGCAAGGGGCGTTCTGGGTAAAATAGGAATGATTCCCGGTCACCTTCCAGAGATGCGTACGAACGGCTGGATAACCTTCTCATGCCCTAGCACTGGGGGCTGAGCTCCATCACGCCCTCCCTTTCATGTGTAAGAAACAAGATTCTGTTACTGCTCTGGACTATCATCGCAGCTGGAGTGCTGCCTTCCCCCTCATTTTATCTCACTAACAGAGTCCAAGGTGTTCATTCCTGCATTCTTTAGTACTTCATTCACCACAAATGGGGGGACATGCCAGTGGTACTCCCAGGGAAGGTCTAGGGAGAGACGGGAACGCAACAGGTGGGCTTGTCTGAGGGGCAACCCCCTGTGAATGGCCAATGCCCAGCTATCATTTTTGCGGCGAATCCTGAGCATGGAGCGAGCTGTGTCTCTGGTTCTTCTGTGGTATCTCGCTTCTCCTAAGAGCCCTATACTTGCCCCATGATTCTAGGCAGGACTGACTCTATTTTAGATACCATGATAGGAGTGGATTTGACTCGGAGCAGTCATTTCCCCCATTTTGTCTTTGCGTCCCCAGCATGGCAGCCTCAGCTACCTAGGCACCATGACAGCAACAGTCGGGTAGTAGAATGGGAGATAACCGTCATCTCATTGCCAATTTACAACGGCACAGCAGACGGTACAGAACGACTGATAAACCGTCTCTGCTATCATGCAAAGCCAAATGAATGCTGCTGTGTAGCACTGCAGTATCGCCTCTGTCAGCGGCATCCAGTACACATACGGTGACAGTAACAAAAGGCAAAACAGGTTCCATGGTTGCCATGCTATGGCATCTGCCAGGACAATCCAGGGAAAAAGGGCGCAAAATGATTGTCTGCCATTGCTTTCCCGGAGGAAGGAATGACTGACGACATTTACCCAGAACCACCTGCGACAATGATTTTTGCCCCATCAGGCACTGGGATCTCAACCCGGAATTCCAAGGGGCAGGGGAGACTGCGGGAACTATGGGATAGCTACGGAATAGCTATCCACAGTGCAACGCTCCAGAAGTCAACACTAGCCTCGGACCATGGACGCACACCACCGAATTAATGTGCTTAGTGTGGCTGCATGCACTCGACTTTATACAATCTGTTTTACAAAGCCAATTTATGTAAAATTGGAATAATCCCGTAGTGTAGATGTACCCACAATAACTGGCCACTGTACACTAAAGATCTGCAGCGTGCTTGGACTCCTGTGGCATGGTAGCAGGGTCCACATGGCCAGTTAGTGCATGGCAAGCTAGTGCACTGTGGATTTACACCCTGGCTTGCTACACATTAAGTCTCCCTGTAGACAAGCCCGAAGTAAGGGTGTCAGCATCTGACCCTTGGAGAGTTTTGCAATTACTGTTAATGGAGGTGACTAACCAGCATTTTAAAGAAAAAAAATATTTCTAGTGAATCCCCTAGCAAAACTCTAATTGACTTCAGTAGGAGCAGGATCGGGTCTGTAACATTTCCCTCTACTTTGAATACGACAAATGTCTGAATTTGCTTTTTTCTTTCCTTGTTTTTTCCCCTTCTGCTCTAGCCATCAGTTTAATTCATGTTGACCCTGTCAGTACGAATTTCCTCTTCTCAGGCCACCACATTCAGAGTCTGGTGGGCGTTCAATAGAGATTTACTGTTGACTGGGTAATTTGAGTTCATGTGTGTGGTGAAAAATTAGTGAGGAAAATTACCCAGCAAAGTGGATGCCATGACAATGCATGTCACCATGGTGTGACTGGCTCTGCTGACATAGCTCTCAAAAGCTCTCCCTCTGTGAAAATAGGGCCTGTTTGCAAATTAATTAGTTTCTGGCAGTGGCTTGATTGTTGACCCAAAGTTTGTAGAGTGGAAAAACAATCAGATTAGTGTGTTCAATATAAAGGCCCAGTGCGGCACTTGAGTGTGGTTTGCCAAACTGTTGAGGCTGTGAATGGAGTGAAACAAATTCTTTTTTGAGAAGCCAAGCCAAAGGTTAAGTGTGATGTGACTAGGCACGCTGGTCATGGGGGGATGGAGAATTAGAGGGTTTCAGCCACACAAAGCTGGATGGTACTAAGCAAGTTTCATTGAATTTAATGCCATTCACAGAATTAGACACAAAGTCATTGGGTGTGTTTTAATTTTGGTTAGAGGGAGACATAAACTGGCCTTTTTATTAGAATTTTTGTTAATATAATCAAGAGAAATGCTATTGACTGTGGCGATGGGGGACATTAGAGATGGTCCCAGATCTTACCCCTGGATTCAACTACCCCAAAATTTTGTGGAAATTTAGATCAGGATCCACACTTTGTAAATGGCCCCTTAGCTCTATAGTGCTGCAGTCCAAACCTTAGATTCAACCCCTAAAGTTGGGATCTGGATTCACATGTGTTTGATCAGGTCTTTCTCTTAAACAGTATTGAAGATATTTCATGAGGCAAATGCATTGGAAGATACATAGATTAAATAGGTAAACTAGCTAACAGAAAGACAACAGGCCTATGTTTCTATTGTACCTAAAAGATCTCATGGACTGTTTCCTTAGCTGGGGTTAATTGGCATAGCTACATTGAAATCAGGGTAGCTGTACTGGTTTACATTTGCTGAGGAGCTTGGGTCATATCACCGATGATATACTTTACTATCAATACATTATCAATGTGATTAATTTCTTTAATAGCAAAAAATGATAGCTGTTTTTCTTAAAGATGAATCTTCACTTTAGTTACCTTTCATGGGATTCATATTATTTCTGTCACCCCATTATATACCTGTTGAATTCCCTTAAAATCTTTCATTTACGTCAAACAATGCCTAGACAAACCTTTTAGCTGTTTAAATAAGTTCAGAAAAAAAAAAAAACACAGCTAAATGAGAACTGTACCATATGGGAATTTTAAGTGGCCTTAAACCAGTGTCCTGAAATATTTTATATGGGAGTCCAGTGAACCCGGATCTGAATAGTCACTGACTTTTGGAGGTTTGTTTCCTGATCCAAACTTTGTGGACGGTTTTCTGTATATAATGGGCCGAACCAAAACCCCACATATGAGCAGTGCTAAACTTTGAACTGCTTATACAAAAAAACCATGCACCATTGCATGCAATTACCACAAATGAATGTGCATATCAGGTATCCCATCAGGCAAAAAGCCATAATTGGCCTTCACATGTGCAAATACCAGCTCCAGATTGGTGTTTGCACTGCAACAATTATGCATACAATTTGAGTTAAAACTGCATTTGAGTTAAACTGAATACTTGGTGCATACATTAAAATCCTAATTAGCATTAGACATAGGTGAATTGTCCTGTAGACTTAAGACCTTCCTCTCACTGCTTGTGTTTATCATTTCCCCTTTTCTCCGTTAATGAATTTCAAAAAATTCCAGTCTGCATGGTTGTAAGGCTAAGTAATTGCTTTTGTTCTTTGGTTTATTTAATATAAATACACAAAGCTCAATAAATGATAGGTCCTCGCACTAATGGTAGACATCACAGTTGCAAAGTTATAGAATCCTAACATGAATTTGTGTGGCAAATCAGTGACTGCACATTTATTCATGCCCTCTGGGACCCCGCTGCCTTTTCATCTTAGCATGCAATATGATTTAAATTACAGCTTGTGCAGAACTGTGCCCTGGGATTCCACTGCATGTTTCCATCTGTTTATAGTTCAGTGAGATTTAACCTCTGTGATTCTCAAAATTAAATAATGTCAGGGCTGATATCAAACTGATGGCTGGTACTAGGTTGCTTAAGTACTCTCTTGTATTAAAAGCCTATTTTTACAGTGCAGTAGAAATATCTGTGTATGAAAACCATAGAAAATACGTTCAGCTAATTTCAAGAGCTTGATTTAAAAGTTACAACAAGAAGGAATTGTAAAGGCAATACTAAGCTCCGTTGTTAAAGGTCTGCTCCTCTTTCCAGTAAAGTTAATAGAGGTATGACTATTGACTTCAAAGGAACAGGTTTTGGCCCCAACTCACCACATTGTGCCTAAGTATTGCAGCACAAACGGTATGTAAGATCAAGAAAAATTGTAGGACAGGTTTCTTTTATTTTGTTTTGTTTGTTTGTTTCCTTATCTAAACACAATAGGCAGTTAACTAAAAACCTTGTAGAATATCGTGGTTTAATTATTTTTAAACACTAAACTGTATCAGATAGGATTACTCCTGGAGGAATTCTGCACCATGGCACATGTGCAGAATTCATGTCCCCGCAGATTTCTTTGCCTCCCCACAGAAAAATGACTTTCTGACAGGGAATCAAAGTGAAGCTGCAAGAGCAGTCACGCACCACTCCCTAGCTGTGCAGGTACATTGTTTCAGGCACCTGGAACAGCTGGAGGAGAGGTAAATCACTGCAGCGCTGGGGACGCCCCAGCCACTGGCTCCTACACTGAGCTGGGATCAGCTGCTCGTCCCAGCTGGGCTGGAGGCAGGAAAGGATGGGATTTCCTCTTCCCCTGCAAGGAGTGGCAGGGGTTGTATCAGACCCACCCCCAGAAACCTGCTCCAGCTGCAGGAAGCTCATCATCCTCCCCTGCTTCCTGCCCCCATTGCTCCTCAGTTGTGGGGAGAGGGGTAACTGTATGGGGAGCTGCTCCCCCATCTAACCAACCACCATGCATCCAGACCTCCCATACTCAGACATTCCTGCCAAGCCTCACCCGGTACATCCAGAACCTGCTAGCCCTCCATACCCAACCCCACCCAACTGAACCTCAGATCCTGCATCTGAAAAACCCCTTCACCCAGACACCCTGCTTCTGGACCCCCAGCTCTGCACCCAGACCATCCCCCTCCGAGATCCCTGCACTTAAATCCCCACCCTGATGCCCCATTCCCTACACCACCCTGAGCCCCACCTCCAGACCCACATGCCATTGACTCCCAACTAGCTGCACCCAGATCCCCACCCCACCAAGCCCCACTCCCCCAGCACAGAGAGCCCCCAGATGAGCCTCCCATACCCAGGCCCCTATCCTGAGCCCAAACCACTTCATCTGGAAGCCCCTGCAGAGTCCCATTACCCCGGCACCTGGAACCCCCCAACAAGCCTCTGTGCATCCAGATCCCCCCACACCAGCTGGGCTGGAGGCAGGAGAGAATGGGACTTCCTCTTCTCCTACCAGGAATTACTTATGCCCAAATTATCCCACACAGAATCCTCTCACCCCATACCAAGCCACTCCACACTTGTATCCTGCCTGGTTGAGCCTGCCTGCCCCACACATGGTGCACCTGGTGCAGAGGGGCAGGGCTCCAGGGTGTTTCTGGGGTAGGCCCAGGCCTTGTGCTGTGTCAGGGTTGGGTGAAACCTCATCACTGAGTCTGTGTCCCACCTTCATGCAGCCAGTGGTCTGTGCTCCCCACTGCCATGCTGGAGCCTCTGCATTTATTGACAAATAAAACTTGCAGAATTTTGCAGAATTTAAAGATATTGTGTGCAAAATTTTAAATTTTTTGGCACAGAATTGTTGTTTTTTTTGGTGCAAAATGTCCTCAGGAGCACAGTTGCCAACTTTCACGCTGTAAATAAGCACCCTCAACTTTCACAGTAAGCCAAAAATCAAGCTAATGCCATTTCAAAACGGGGCCAAAACAAGCCAATGCCTAAGAACCCCAACACTCCATGTGACTAGATCCACTCAGCATTCAGTCTGGGACTGTGGTGGGCCCACTGTTCATCCTGACTCTCTACCACCTTTGCCCCTGCTTGCCCCTTGCCCTTGCTTGCCGGGAGCTGATCAAAAAAAAGGAAGCTACAAGCCAGACAAGCAAAAATGTACAAGCCAAAAACTAGCCAGCAAACAACTCACAAGCCAATTAAGCCAAAAACAAGCCCAATTTCTGTGTTTTTTTCCAAGGGTTTTGTGTGTCTGCTCAGGAGTAATAAGTATATACTGAAAATCTTTCATTACCATAGTTGCATTTCCTCTAAATACTTGAGGAAGAATACTTAAAAAGGATCCAATGAGAATTTGAACATTCAATCTGTTGTGGTACCTTATTCCTCAACAGATCTCCATCTATATTCAGAATCACAGCTGTCCATTTTAGTGGAAAAAATTGGATTTTAGTGGTTTTCATTCCTATTAACTCTTCTAAGCCAGCACAGTCGACAGCAGTCCTATTCCATGCCTTCTTAAATGTCTTCAACTGAATTTTTTCCTAAGTTCCAATATGCAACACCTGCGCAAACCCTGAAGGCAAGGGAGTTGTATAAGTGTCATGGAGGGCCTAATCTGGCCTGCACAACTTTATCACTGGCAATGATGCACAAGTGGAGAGAAGCCGTTACACTCTCACTCAGACCCTAGGTTGAGTTTGCAGCTCTGGAAGTAAGAGGGAAAAAACAACCCCTTCTGTTTACTTGTAAGCTTGCTTAGCACATTTGACTGGAAATCACTGAGACAATAAACATGAAACTGCACAGAGTTTTTTTTCAAAGAATCACTGTTGTCAGGTACCATGGGGAAGACACAGTAAAAGAACGTAGTTGTATCCCCTGTGTGATGCCTTTGAGTCCTGCATGCATCCTGCTTTGCTTCAGAATTCCCATTTCCATCGACACTGTAACAAGCAGCTTTTTAAATTATCCAGGCCAAATATACAACTATGGCCACAGACTATTTCTTTCAATGTTTGTTACTATATTATGACAAACCTCAAGCACATTTCCATGATAATCAGTAGCTGAGGGTCTTGTAGTTTTTTTTCTTAGCTGCTGAGTGAAGCTTAGATATACAAACACATAGTAGATTATTCAGAGGAGATGGAAGGAATGCAGTTGTCCATGTAAACATTATTATGTTCAGTTAAAAATATTCTTGTACAGTGTATTCCACAGCTATGTGTATTTTTAAAAAAGATCCTTAACACCCTACAGACTAAAATCTGAGTACCTTTTCCAGACCTGAAGAAAAGCTTTGTGTAACTGGAAAGCTTGTCTCTTTCACCATCCAAGGTTGACCCAAGAAAAAAAATATTACCTCACCCACCTCGTCTCTCTAAAATCTTGTGATATTTTATTTACTAAATATAGCTAATTTTTCAGTTAAACAGAAGCTGACAAAAATCCAGTTTCTGGCCCATGTGTTATTGTTTTTGCATTTTTGAATCTTATAAAATGCCAAAATATTTTAATGTAACAGAAATTACATTTTAGCTGGTTTGTTCTCAGATCTTGCATGTGAAGTAAAAAGCCCCTGGAAATATGGACTTACACTGCTACTAACACTAGAAGAATAGAATGTGTAGAAGGATACAGGTCCAGATCCTAAACTGGTATAAATCAGCATAGGTCCATAGGCTTCAGTGGAGCTATGTCAGCTTGCACTAATTCAGAGACTTGCCCATAGATTCAATACTTAACATACTTGTAAAACTATATATTGGAATAGATCTTAATGTATAGGTTCGTACATGTACCCAGAGAGACAGTGTTGTTATACACCATATAATAAAGAATCTATCACATAATTACAAATTTATGGTACAGTTTAAGAAACATCAAGATATAATGGCTTCCTATGCCAACAATTGATAATCCGTAAAGAACAATTAATGTATCATGAATTGTGATACTGTATAGTTCAATAACCACAATATAACAGGAAAGCTGGTAACAAAATTTCTTTTAGGAAGCTTTCCTGCAGAAACTGTATTTCCAGTGGTATAACTCAAGTCATTTATCTGTTTCATCTGTGCATGCAGGATATTGTATATAAGTATCTAAAAGGTTATTGAGAGCTTGAAAGGTATGGACAAGCCACAAAAATTGAACTGCCAACTTTATCCAAACCTAATTTGGAGTCCCATTCCATTCCCATTTTACTAGCAGTGTCCCAGAGTTGGATTGCAGTTGGCTGGTCTCATTCTATACCATATATGATCCCATTGTCTGGTCGGTGTAGCAGGTGGTAGCACAGAGGTGGGCAAACTACAGCCCATGGGCCACATCCGGCCTGCAGGACCATCCTGCCCGGCCCTTGAGCTCCTGACTGGGAATGCTCATCCCCGGCCCTTCCCCTCCTGTCCCCCCTCCGCCGCAGCCACGTAGGCAGCACAGGGAGCACTCTGGCGGGCGGGTGGGGGGAGGGTGGGCTGCGCACTTCTGGCCAAGCAGAGGGGCAGCAATCTAGCTCCAGCCAGGCTCTGAGTGGCATGGTAGGGAGCTGGGGCCAGAGGGTTGGATAAGGGACAGGGGATCCCAGGGGGGTGGCAGTTAAGGGACAGGGAGCAGGAGGCAGTTGGATGAGGTGGAGGTTGGGGGGGCGGTCAGGGGACGGAGAACGAGGGGCTTGGATAAGCATGGGAGTCCCGGGGGGCCTGTCAGGGGATGGGGGTGTGGATAGGGGTTGGGGCAGTCAGGGGACTGGGAGCAGGGGTGTTGGATACAAGGTGGGGTCCCAGGAGGGGGATGGTTAGGATAGAAAGAGCAGGGTTCTGAGGAGGGCAGTCAGGGGATTGGGAAGTGGGAGGGGGCAGATAGAGGGTGAGGGCCAGGCTGTTTGGGGAGGCACAGACTTCCCCACCCAGCCCTCCATACAGTTTTGCAATCCCATACAGTTTTGCAACCCTGCCAAAAAATTTGCCCACCCCTGTGGTAGCATGATGGACATTTTGCACATAGGAAGTTGAGATGCAACAAAGTGGCAGAGGAGGATTTATTTGCTGTAGAAGAGTGTCTGAGACTGTAAGCTTTTTGGGGCAGGGATCATATTTTTGTTCTGTATTGTACAGAGCCTAGCACAATGGTGTCCTGGGCCACGACTGGGGCTTCTAGTGCTGCCACTGAACAGATAATAAATAAACAATACAAAAAAAGTTTTGGTTTTTTTTGTTTGTTTTTAGAGACAGGTTGGTATGTATTTCTATTAGATTAGTGGAACTCTCTAAGATATGGAGAAGGTGCTTTTCATAACATAAGCATACAAATAAATCTTGAATTTCCTGTCGGTAGTTTAGTAAAGGTTTGGTTCAGATAAACAGGGACAAAGCCATGGCTTGGATTGGCTTGGCTTGGCTTTTCTTTTAAACTGGCAAAAATGTGCCAACATTGGCATCAGAGTATATAGTCCTTATATTAACCCTGGTGTTTATTGGTTACTAAATTATCTTTGAGTAAAATCCATGTTCCATTGTAATAATTGCAAAACTCCCGTTGATTTCAATAGGATCAGGATTTGGATCTTTGTGAATGTGCATGTGTTCATGAGCAGTGAATTGCTAATGCAAAGAAAAAATATAGGGTAGTTCAAATGAAGCTACTGAAACCATGGAGCCTGCAAGGAAGCTGTAGCAAAGTAAATGGGGAATAGTGGGCACTGGAAGTAGTAGAGACATTTACTGGAGCTAACATGCATTGTGAATATTTAAAGAATGTTATTTGATGGGATGGGAGAGTGGAAGTTTCCCATAAAAGTTTGAAGCAAGAAAGCAAAATCCTGGAATAAAGGAGATGAAAGAAGGATTTGATTTCATAGACTACAAGACAGGAAATAGTAAACTTTAAAAGATAACTGTAAAAACTGTAACTGTAAAAAGAGGAGTTGTGGAGTAGGCAGACACAGTGTGTTGTAAAGCTGGCAAATAAAGGTCTCTTAAAATGGGTTTAAAAGGTTGAAATTAGATCTACAAGCATGGAGAAAAGAGAGAGTCAACAAAAACTAGCAACAGAACCAGGCAAGTGTTTAAAATGATGCTTACAGATTTACTATAGAGGCCAAAAAAGGAGTCTAGTAAAACCTTTGCGAGAATTATATGTGATTTCCTTATATGCAGTTTGTCTTGATATTTTAAAATGTATCTTCAATTACTGAACAGTAAGACAGATGAACTGTAAATAGAAAGCCTGGTGACAGCTGACCCCTGATCACTACGGATCTTTCATAATTTGATGGATAACCTATCATCTGTATTCTGTACAGCATTCAAGATACATGCAACAAGAAAAACTAAAGAATAAAATGTGAGAAGAAAAGGGAGTGCCATCCCTTTTGCCAGAATTATGCTTTACTTGCTTCCTTATGATACCTAGATACTCCAGATGTGGGCCCATTAGAAAGAGAAAGCAGTCACTGTTTTGTTCTTGCATATAATATAATTTAATAAAATAAAATGTTTCTGTACCTTCTAAAAGCTGAAATTTAAAAGTAGTTTTCATTGGCAATGTCTGTTTCCTCAGTGGTACCACAGCAGATATCAACACTGAAAAGGCAAAATTCTCTTCATTCATCTGCATTTCAGGTCTCAGTTGTATACTCTGCTCTATTTCTACGTGCAGAACTCCCGTTGAGGTCAATGAGAGCTCTGAACATGGAATGAGTATAGACTATGCAACAGAGAGCTGCACTGTGAATCAATGAGTGATCTTTACTGGCCTGTGTACGGGGATTGGTGTTATTGCTACCCAGCCCCGTGATATGCAATTTGAACAGCTCAGTTATATTTTTTGACATAATTGCCAGAATCTTGTCTGTGGAAAGCTTCTCCTGAGAGAGTGTTCCACAGCTTAATACATTTTACTGTGAGAATATTTTTCCTGAGTTTTCATTTTTTTTAAATTTCATACCCTTATCCTCTGTCACTGACCAAATAATTTTCTCTCTTTGGTGTTTAAGCTTTTCAAGTATTTATGTGTGCTTGTAGGCACCCCACCATACCCACTGAAAAATAGCATTAAAATACAGGTGAATGGCCCTTTATGACAACAACTTGAAAATATTCCCAGAAACTTTTTAGAATCTGGAGTTACAGTAATTATGCCTCAAAACTTTCTGAACCTCTGTATGCAGACATGGAAGTAGATGCTTTGTGTGACTACAGTGAGCAAGATTTGACCTTTAAAGCATAATTGACGATGAGCAATCCTCTATTAACGGGGAGATGCACCAGGTAACCTAGTAGGTCTTTTCTATCTCTAGTGAATCCATGATTGTAGTCACAGCGTATGCCAATATCCCTCCTCCCTTTATTTTTATACCAACAGTGTTAATATATCATATCAGTGATAGGCCTGTAAATTATTTCCGTTGAGCTATAACTCCTAGTAATTCTTTTTGTGCTGATTGATGCTAAATTAAGTTGGAATTACATATTATGTCCATGTGACTACTAAATGAGGTCGTCATAATCGATGTTGTCACACTGAATATCAAAAGTAGTAATGAGGGTTTGTGTCTCCATTCCCAAGTGTTGCTGAAATGCCTTGCTGGATTTTGCATTATTTCACTAAATTGAAAGATTAGTTAAAAACCATCATTCACCCGGTGCTTATTTCAGTCTCTACTGCCTTCATTTATTAAGCTTGCCTTAATGGATTTTGTGTCAAGTTGTTGTACACTGGCTGTAAAAGTTAATTATAATAACAAAGCCATTTTACATAGTCTGACAAAATGACCTCAGCTTTGTGGCTGCATCAGAAGGACTTGGCAAAGGAATTACGTTATTGTGCAAGGATTAGAAAGGTTAGGGAATCTCTGCAGGACTGTTTGTCTGCTGGAATACTACTTTGGAATAGGACTGGTTTGGTGATCATCATCTGATGAGTATTCCCTACGAAATGAATTGAGGGGCTCAATCCAGTTCTTTTTGTACATATATATAGCACCTTCTAACCAGTTCACTGACATTGATGGATTAAGCCTGACAGCACCCCTATGAGGTACAACAGATAAATATTATTCTTCCCATTTTGCAAATGGATGAACTGAGACCCCAGAGGTAAGGGCCATATTCTCCGCTATGCAGGAAAAATACACACAGGCGACAGGAAACAACATGAGTGGAAAATTTGTCTGGCAAGTGAGGTGTTTCTGTTCCCTGTAAAATTGGCTAGGGGATCCTAAATTCCTAGATCTCAGGAGATGCTGGTGGGGAGGGCTCAGGTCACCATCCAGCACCCTCTGCACTGCTGCTCAGCTCACAGCTTCATAGAATCAGAGAAATGTAGGACTGGCAGGAACCTTGGTAGGTCATCTAATCCAGTCCCCTAAGTGTTATTAGACCATGCTTGATAGGTGTTTGTCTAACCTGTTCTTAAAAACCTCCAATGGTGGAGCTCCCGCTGCCTCCCTTGGCAGCACGTATCCTTCATTAACCGTGCTGTTAATGCCTGATCCATGTAATTTCCCTCTCCAAATCCCCACCATATGTGTGCTACAAACTATAAGCTTATATAGATTTCTTTTTTTTGCAGGACATCAGTCTTCTGACTGCTAGACTTTCAGGAATAACCTAATCATCTTAAAATTAACACAGTGGTGATAGAAATATAACACCTCCAGATATAGGCAGCCACAGAAAAGAGGTGCTAATGACATCCCATAAATTTTGGTGGTTGTTCTTTAAAGAGATAATAATCACCTCTTTCAGATTAAATAGGATGGGTAGATCAGAAGGTCTGTTTTGTGGGAAATCTAATTTACTTAGTGAATTATGCTATAATTTGACTGAACCTTTGTGTTCACTTTTCTTCACCATATAATTAGTCATTATAGAGAATCAAAATTATTGTTGTCTCTTTAAGAACAAAGGCCTCAGAAACTGATAATTATTCCACAGATCAACATTTTTTTTCTTTCTCCTTCCCATGCAGTCTACAATATTGCCCGTTAGAAATGTTCAGACTAAGAGCTAAAGTCTGGGGGAGGGGAAGATCAGCTCCACCCTAGCGGCAGTGCCTGGAGATTGTGGGTACGTCTTTATAGCAATCACAGAATCAGCAGGTCTTGCATCCTCTCTGTCGTTCATGCACTAGAGGACAACACCACACACTCATATGCAAAGAAGTAAGTTATGTGGGACTGAGGGGAGCTTGTTACAAATTTTAAAGGGGTAACAAGAGCTATCTCTCAACATGCTCCCGCATAGCATCTGTAAAGGCACCCTGGGTCTGGTTCTCATTGGCATTAAAGCCCACTTTCACTGCTTTGGCAGTGAAAAGTGGCCTTGAAGAGAGCATATATTTAATTCACTGTCATTTTAAAACTTCTTTACACTGGAGGAGTGGTGTAAAGGAACCTTAGGGTAAATGAAAGTCAGGCCCTAAGCCTAAGGGCATGTCTACATTGCAATCACAGGATGTGATTGCAGCTTGTGTAGACGTACTTGAGCTAGCTTTAATCTAGCTAATTCAAGTACAGTAACACCTCGCTTAACGAATGTTGTAGTTATGTTCCTGAAAAATGTGACTTTAAGCAAAACAATGTTAAGCGAATACAATTTCCCCATAAGAATTAATGTAAATAGGGGGGGTTAGGATCCAGGGAAATTTTTTTCACCAGACAAAAAGACTATATTATATACAGAGAGAGAGAGAGAGAGAGAGTATAAGTTTTAAACAAACAATTTAAATACTGGTACACAGTGATAATGATTGTGAAGCTTGGTTGAAGTGGTGAAGTCAGAGGGTGGAATATTTCCCAGGGAATGCCTTACTGCTAAATGATGAACAAGAGTTAACACATCGTTATTAATGTAAGCCTCACAGTTTACAAGGCAGTATGAATAGAGGGAGGGGAGACAGCATGGCAGACAGAGACACACACCCTGTGTGTAAGAGAGAGACACACATTGCTCCTTTAAGTATGCTGACCACACTCCAAGTACACTGCCTTTTTAAGTTGATCAGCAAGCTGAGACATCAGCTGCTGCCAGGAAGCTCCCTCTGTCCTGAGCCCTGTCGTGTGTGTCTCCTGCTCTATGGAAGATGGGGTTAGCGGCGTGCAGGAGTGGGAGACCCTGACAGTAGCTCCCCTTTCCCTCTCCCCGCACACAGCAAGCAGGAGGCTCCCAGGAGCAGCTCCAAGGCAGAGAGCAGGAGCAGCACATGGCAGTTGGGGGGAGGGACAGCTGACCTGCCAGCAATTGATAGCTACTTGGCAGCTGCTGCACAGGGAACTTTGAGGAGCAGGGAGCTGATGGGGGGCTGCTGGTCCACCCTGGTTCCAAGCCTCCACCAGCTAGCTCCAACGGGCTGCTCTTCCTGCAAGCAGTGGACAAAGCAGGCAGCTGCCAAACGACAATGTTATAAGGGAGCATTGCACAACTTTAAATAAACATATTCTCTAATTGATCTGCAATGTAACAACAAAACAACATTAACCAGGATGACTTTAAGTGAGGAGTTACTGTACCAGAACAGTGATGCTGTAGCAGTGTGCACTTCAGAGTGGGATGCAAGCTTGCCTGAAACCCTGGTAGTTACTTGTGGGGCTACCCTGTAGTGAAGTGCACATTGCCACAGCTTCTCTGCTGCAGAACCTGAGCTAGGTTAGAGCTAACTTAGGTATGTCTACACAAGATGCAGTCCCCTCCTCCCCCCATGATTGCAATGCAGACATGCCATGAGGCTTAGGGCCTGACTCTCATTTATCCTAAGGTCCCTTTGCACCATTTAGCACTTTTTGTGGGCCAAATCACAACCAAGCCTAAATCTCTCTTCGTTCCCTATAACTATACCTGCAGTTGTTGATTTTTTTTCTTCTTTTTTAATTTTCTGATTTCCTATGGTGAATCCTGTTCTTGGAATACAAATGGTGCTGTTCAACTAATCTGAACTGATGTTGAGCCATTTCTATGCCAATATGTGACAACCCCTTTGGGGGTTTGGTTTCAGTCTGCGTGAGTTTCACACACCTAAACCAATAGATCCTGTCCACAGGGCTGGAGCCCACAACATCCCCTCTGGTTCATTTGGAGTTTGTATAAATGGAGAGAGAGAAAAAATGTTCTTTTTCCTTCTGATCCAGAGAGCAGTTATAATCAGAAGGCAAACTAGATTCCACAGAAGTAAAGATGTAAAGATATAACCCACAGCCATCAGCTTAGACCCTGAGGTACAGAGATGTTTTTGTTTCAGGAGAAGTCTAAGTGTCAGGATAGTTATGAGAATCATGCATTTGTTTTTTTGTCCATCCTCAACCGCAGATCTAAAGAGCTTGAATAAAGAAGACAGCTTTGTTTTAAGGTTTCTTACAATAAGAATTACTCTTAGATGATGATGATAACCAAAATATTGTAAATCCTTGCCCAGTATGATTCGATTCCTGTTGCCAATTGCATGACAGCAGTATTGAGGTCTGGACAGAAGCTGGATGTGGAAGAGTATTGTGAGTTCATTAGTATCCTCTGCTAGGTGTTTCCTTCTTCCTGTGCTATCTTCTTGTATTGGAATGTTGAAAAAGGTGCTAGCTTAATATCATGTGGAGCATCTTCCATCCTTATATGTCCCAAAGCACTTTACTTCACTCACCGACAAAATGCAGGCACCTGTACAGTGAAACAGTGTGGGTATTTAACAGCACAGAGCAACATTACACAAGTTTTTAGTCCAAAAAGTGAAAAATATTGTATGCAATTGAAATTGCAGGAGGATTTTAGATGAACTAAATACACAAGATCCAGTATTATAATTTCACTATGACACTAAGGCCAGTATCACTAGACTTTGAAAAAATATGATGAGATCTCTAATTTCTTATCAGACCCTAGTTTAATTTCACATCCAACAAACGCTACCTATAAAACCATAGAAGTACTGATCATTCTGGATTTAGTAATAATTCAGAGACAAAAATGCCAACTACCAAATCATAGGTACCATTATCTTGAGAATTCTTGATTTTTCCCAGGATCAGGATTCCCATTAAAGTATGAATGACCAAAACCAGTTCTGCTTATCTTGCAAGAACAGCTAATATCACAACCAGATATGGTATGAATACAGAAATAGTGTGGATGGCTCATAGCTGCTTTTACTTCTGCTCTAAGCTTCCCAAGGTCCTCTACGGGTCTTGAGAAACAAAGAATAGCCAGAACACACTTCAGCCACACTCTTTCTTTGTCTCTGGGCCTGCCCTGACACAGCCCCTGTGCTAAGGGCTGGGAACAGGACTGGTATAACACCCTTACACCATCTTTTAATAGCCAAGGAGTTCCCTTGTATAGGGGATATTATCAGGGAGCCATTTTCACCATCTTTGAGGAATCTTTATGCCAGCAGAGAGCTGTAAAAGGTGTGATGTCATGCTCAGGACACCCAGAAATGTGAGCCACTGTGTTACCCTGTGCCTTAGCAAGAGCAAGGGCTTTGCTGCTCCTAAACTGTATCGGTTCCCTGACACACCAACTTGTCTGCTCTGCCAGCAAGCTCTTCGGGACTCTGCCAATCTAAACCTTTCCTTGTAGGAAACAACCAGTGAATCCCAGTTCCTGAGTTCCCCACAGACATCTCCCTGCATTGTCCAGTCCCTCTCATGGGATGCTCAGAGAAATTACTAAGTTCACTGCCTCCAAAGAGACAGAGCACAGATTAGCCTCTAAGGTTTGCTGGAGACTCACACTTCATACCCAGCACTCAGATGGTTTTGTAATAAAACCAGAACAGGTTTATTAACAAGAAATAGTATCAGAGGGGTAGCCGTGTTAGTCTGGATCTGTAAAAGCAGCAAAGAGTTCTGTGGCACCTTATAAACTAACAGACGTATTGGAGCATGAGCTTTCGTGAGTGAATACCCACTTCGTCGGATGCATGTCATCCGATGAAGTGGGTATTCACCCATGAAAGCTCATGCTCCAATACATCTGTTAGTCTATAAGGTGCCACAGGACTCTTTGCTGCTTTAACAAGAAATAAGTGATACTAAGTAAAGAAAAAAGAGACAGGTATGGTTACAAACAGTAAAATAAAACATGCCTTCTAGTGACTAAAACTTAATTTTAGCTAGTTATGATCTTTGCCTAAGCAGTTTTCTTACTTACTGCTAGTTCACATCATCCGTAGCTTGCCAGATTGGGGATCCAACTTTCACAGGCTCAGAGAGTGGTTTACCCTGTGTCCCGTCGGTGATGGATAACTAAAAGGCCTTTTTCTCCCATTGTATTATTCAAAGTGCATTGTCTGTGCCTCAAGAGCCAGGGCGGCTTCATGGGGTGCAGATTCTGTCCCCTGGTGTGATTGTTAAACAGTTTTCTCTCCTGCTTGTTTAGCTTCGGGGCTCTGTTTACCATATATGTAAATGTACTTTCATTGTCCACTGTCAGGAATTCTGCAAGCTGGTCAGAGAAGTAAATACATATTACTTTTTCTAGGACAGGCTAGATTTATTCATTGTCTCCCAAGCACATGTGAAGAACATAGTTTCAGCACACATCTATACTTTGTACACAACTGGTCCTTACATCACACAATAATTTTTGGGACCAGTGTGTCCCCAGTTTACATAGGATACCTCAGAGGACCCCTCTGAGATACATATTATGACAACAATGCATTGGGACAATGGTTGTGTCAGGCCTGAGTTACAGGATGGAGGACCCTCTTCCATTTGGCACTGAGGGGCTCCCAGGATCACAAAGGGGCTTACCTGTAAGTGAGAATCAGGCCCAAAGTTTGACTGACTCAGTGGTAAAAGAAGGTATTTGACAGGTGAGGAATTAAATGAGGGAGATTTAGAAGCACACCATTAAAAGATTATGAAGTTTGTAAAATATGGTAAAGTGTGTAAGAGCATAAGACAAGTTAGCTCTCTTGTCATCGCATATTAAAAGCTTTGTCCCCTGTTGACCTTACAGAAAGCAGTGAGGACTTGGAGCTTTGCTGTGCACATTTGTGATTGGGGCTATAAGGTTTCCTCTGAGAAGGCAATGAAGCTAGCTATGATTTTCAAGTTCAGATTTTCTGAGGACAGTTCATGCTGTTTTGTACATGCTGGGTCTCTGTTGACAAGCACTGTGTGTTTATGAAGTCTGAAAAGCTGTCTATTTTTGTTATTGTTAAATTTTTAATGTAAGATTCCCTTGTCTCGTTACCTTTTCGCAGGGTTCTAGTCACCCTTCAGTAATTTTCATTACATTACACCAACTGCAGCCTTACTGAGTGTAACATTTCCCTACAGTTTCCTCGAATATTCTAGGCGTGAGCTGGGGAAATTTGTCATTCTGACCACAAATCTCCTGTAACGGGAGCATCTGATTCAACCTCCCATGAGAACTGCCCTTTTTCTTCTTTGATGACAAATCTCTATCATTGGAGATTTTTAAGAGAAGATTAGACAAACACTTGTCAGGGATGGTCTAGTCCTGCACCGAGTGCAGGGAACTGGACTAGATGATCCCTCAAGGTCCCTTCCAGTCCTCTGATTCTATGATTCTATGAAGGAATGACCCTAACTTCTGTTTGCTCAGCTTAGTTAGCGCATCTTGATATCTAAAGGCAATTTTGGTGCTGTTTCCTTTATGGATCATCATTAAAATGCTAATACAATTCATTCAGGAATCCAATCTCCTTTCTTTTATTGTTCTTGCTGCTGTTCTTTTGTTGTTATTGCTAAAGAATAATGCTTGTGAAGGAGCAAATAAAGATTGATTTTTCTTTAGCTTTATCTGAACCTGAAGTGCTGAGACAAGCAAAACATGTTTCCATTACTTAACTAAGAAAACAATGGCATATTAATCATAAAGGCAGCTGGACCAAGGTGTCTTTTTCATAAAGTGGTAGATTTCTCATGAAGGACATTTTAATGGGCTGCTGCCAGTGAAGTTGCTAAAGAACTGGTAATCCCAGAGGGCCATACAAAATTGGAGCTAGCAGAAGGTGTCAGTTAGGGTATGAGAAGTAGCCCAGTGTCAAGAGACTCGAGAAAAGGAGATTGAAAAAAGTTGAAATGCATTTCTTAATTATTTGCTTCTTGACACTGATTGTTTTAAATCAACGTTTCTATTTTTAACCTGCTTGAACTGGTTATGAGATCAGAGAAATGTTTCTGCCATTAATGTTTATCATGTTTACATTGTGATTTCATTCCCCCTTTGATCATGCTTAAATATACTTCTGACATGTTCTTTTGATGTTTGTTTTCTTTTTAAAACACATTTTGACATTGATTGCTTGAGTTTTGAACATAAGGAATCCTTGTAAACTGTTTAAACCCAAAGTGTTACTTAAATCCTTTTCATTAACGGTGTTTTATGGGCCTGGAATGTGGAAACAAATATGATCCACAGGGTGTTGTGACTGCTTATATTATTAGAAGAACCATGTGTTTCTTAATAGTTGTAGATGCATTTTGGCATCACATAGACTCCAGTATTTGTACATGGTGATCTGAGGTGGTCATATCCATCGATAATAGCTTGCAGAGTACTATCATGGGTTCTACTCCTTTTGGCTCCTGCTTCCACTTCCCATTCAACGGAAGTTCTTTTAGCTCATTCCAGCACAGCCTCTCTTCTATATGTCATCAACTTCCTTATGTGTCTATGCTGAACATATGAAGTATGTCAGTGCTGCCTGAATTATCTTAAACTCTTCCTTTGGAACTCTTGATAATAAGATAAGTTACTGAACTAGCTAAAATTTTCAAGGTGATGCTATATCCCTGGTCTCAACAGCTGAACAGATATGCTGGGGGACGTACTTCCTTTTGCTGCACGAGTACACTAGTAGGAAAACAGGGTGTATGAAGTGCCTGACTTTTAGGCATCATCGCCACTCCTTCCCCAAAAGAAGAGAAAGACAGAATTGCAACCCAGGGTTGCAGAGAGTGCTAAGTTGATTGACAGGTGACTATCTGGCTGGATCACCATGGCCCCGAAGGACTGGATTTAGGCAAACTCAGGCCCCCAACAGTTCTTGGGCAATAGGTTCCAGACAACAGGCAAGACATTCATCACAACCTAGGGTAAGACTATTGCAAAGTTGCTGAAACTCTTCAGATCAGGTAAAGTGTGCATGGCTGCTACTGGTATCACATAACCCCGTACAACATGCCACAAGTTGGGCGCTCACCGACTGAACTGGGAATCACGCCACTGAGTGGTGGAAAGGATATGCCAGATACCCATTGGAAGGAAAAATAATATCCACAAAGGAGTAATTCCAGGTGGCACTGCTGCCCTGCTCTTGGTTCAGCAAAGACTAGGGAAGACAACCTTGAACTAAACCCACTGTGGAGAAAGCATCAGGTGGTTGGCATTGCAATTCAGCTCTGCCTTCCAGCATCTCCTGCAACTGCGCTGGCTTCTAAACATCTTGATTTTCTGAGTCTTTGGGCCTGGATAATACCACAAAGAGGGGGGCTGTGATCCTAAGCTCAACCTCTGCCTCCTTATTTTTTTCTGCATAGGTGTATACACCAAAGATTTGGGTTTGATGGTCTCCCTCTTCAAACTTGCTTGTTGGAATATGAGGACAACATGCACTGGTATGTCAAACAGCCTTGAGGAGGTCAATTACTGTAGGAAGACTGCCATCATCGACAGAGAGACGGAGAGGTTTAACATTGACATAGCCTCTCTCTCTCTGAGACTGGACTAAATTACAGATTTAGTTCAGATGCAATGTTGCTTCTTTTGGCATAGAGAAAGCAAACAAGACAGTTGTGAGGACAGAGTGGGTTTTGCAGTGAAAAATTCATTCACATCTCTAGTTGAATGTCCCATTGCAACATTAGAATGTATCGTATTAGTAAGAATATCTACCACAGGTGGATTTACCAACATCATTAGTACGTATGTGCCAACACTTTTCTTCACCTTTGTAGAGAAGGACTTGTTCTATCAGAAATTCCACTGTGTCATCAGCAAGCTACCACCAGGCAAGAAACTCTATCTATTGAGAGACTTTAATGCTAAAGTCAGCTCACATCATGAGATATGGCTGCTTATCACTGGTCACCATGGAGTGGGAAAAATTAACAACAATGGTCAAAGACTTCTTGAGCTCTTCACCCACCAGCAACTGTGTATTACTAACACATGCATTACCAGAAAGTCTCCTGGAGACACCCCTGATCTGGATACTAGCACCAACTAGATTTAATTGTCACCTGTAGAAAACACCTAAAGCAGAGGTCAGCAACCTTTCAGAAGTGCTGTGCCGAGTCTTCATTTATTCACCCTAATTTAAGGTTTCGCGTGCCAGCAATGCATTTTAACATTTTTAGAAGGTCTCTTTCTAGAAGTCTATAATTTATAACTAAAGTATTGCTGTATGTAAAGTAAATAAGGTTTTTAAAATGTTTAAGAAGTTTCATTAAAAATTAAATTAAAATGCAGATCCCCCCTAGATTGGTGCAGTGTGAGTGCCACTGAAAATCAGCTCACATGTTGCCTACCCCTGACCTAAAGTTTTCTCTCTATACTTGCAATTTTCACAGTGGAGACTGTGATATAGACTATGCACTTGTATGCTGTAAAATCAGGCTTTCATTAAGGAAATTTCATCATACCAAACAAAACTGTTGCCCACACATTAACATCAATAGCACAAAAGACCAAGGAAGGTGTTTCCAATTTAGTACTTATCTTAGGGAAGCGATTGTACCTACCCTGAATGCTGATGCAGCATAGAAGACATTCAGAATATCCATATAGCTGAAACATTTGCTTTTAGTGAACACACTATAACAACTGGTTTGCAGCATACCCTGAAGAAATAGTTCCACTTATTGAAACAAAATGCACCGCAGATTTCCATCACAGAATTCACCACTCTTCTGAGACATATGCTAACCTCAAAGTGGCCAAGGGTGGCCAACTATACTGGCTTGATCTGTGCTAAAGATACAAATGTCCTTTGAGAATGGAGATCTAAGAGGTCTGATTAATGCAATTAAGAAAGCAACAGGTCCTTCATCTAAGAAGACTATCCCACTCAACTATCATAATGGAGACATCATCATTGACAGAAGCAAGCAATGATTGGAACACTATCACAAACTCTATTCATGTGAATCCACTGTTTCTGAAATAGTGCTAATTGTGACCTTGGGGCTCTAGACCATCAAAGAGCTTGGTATAGAATCATCTATAAAGACAAACTACTTTCTAGCACCAGAAAAGGCTGCAGAAAGAGATGGAATTCCAGCTGAAGTGCTGAAAAAAGGAGGGCAGGTAGTGCTTAAATATCTGCACTATGTCTTGCTTGCCTGGAGAGAAGGGGAGTACCACAAAATATGAAGGATGCCAACTTCATAATACTGTACAAAAACAAGGAAGATTGGAGTGATTTTAACTACAGAGGAATCCCTCTCATGAGTGTTACATGGGTCATTTTTTAAAAGACTGCAACTTCTTGCTGAATGTGCATATCCAGAGAGCCAGTGTGGTTTCTGTGCTAGTAGATCTACCATCAACATGATTTTTGCACAAAAGCAACTGCAAAAAAAGTCTCAAGAATAAGGATAACCTCTAAACATGGCCTTCATAGATCTTACAAAAGCTTTTGACCTGGTTAACAGAAAGGATTTTTTTCAATTGCTAGAGAGAACTGGTTGCCTCTCAATCATCCTCAGTCTGTTTCAATCCTTCCATAATGGCATGAAGGTTATAGTTCAATATGGTGGTGATCAATCTGACAGCTTTGAAATTCACAGTGATGTTGGACAAGGATGTGTTTTGGCACCAACACTCTTCAGTTTATTTTTCTCTTTGCTGCACCATCATGTTTTCTCATCTAGCACCAAGTGTGGACATCTCCATGCAAGATCAGTTGGAAAACTCTTCAACCTTGCATGTCTTCAAGCAAAAAGCAAAGTCACACATCTGCTTATATGAGAAGTGCTATTAGTTGATGACACTGTGCTCATCACACGCAGTGTATACAGTTAGTTAGCATATAAACTGAGGAGGATCCTTAGTAAATAAAGTAGTGATCTTAATAAACCAGATCCTCAGTTGGTGAAAATCAGCATAGCACAATCTGGCTCGTTACCTCCCTAAGTATGTGGTGACGTGTTAAAATGACACTTTAATATATGATACAAGAACAGCTTATAATTTGACGTAGGGATAGGACTCTTTGAATAGTTAAATATAGTTCACACTGAATTATCCCAGCAGGATGTAAAATGTCATAGGAAGACCAACAGCTTGGTAGTTCTGTTTGATTTACCTCCTTTTCCCTGGTCGAAGAGGCCAATGGAAATACTTGAATGAAAAATGCAATATTGGGCCAGATCTTCCTCTGATGTAAACTGGCACAGCCTCATTGAAGTCAGTAAAGCTATGCTGATTTACACCCCCTGAGTATATGTCCTAATTTCTTTGCCCATTGTTTGTTTTATCAATCTCTCTTGAGGCTTTATATATCTACTGTATCACTGTCTAGATATAGTCATATGTGTGGAAGGGGAATTTGTACTCTGAATAATGATGTCAATAGAGCTGGTCAGAAAATAGTATTTTTCGTTAAACTTTTCTTTAAAAATGAAAAAATCATTTTAAAAATCATTCCCACCTAAATGGATTTTGAAAATGGTTTTCAAAACATTGTTTTGTTTTTGTTTTTAGTAGTTGAAAAACAATGGAAATTTTCAAACAAAATGGCCATTTTTCATCCAAAAATGTTTTATAGAATGATTTTTAACCTGTTCTTGAGTGTTCTGTCTATAGTTCCTATTACTCCAGAAGCTTAGGGCCTCCGAATATTTAGTGTATTTATCTTCACAGCACCCTTATATTTTATACACAGGGGACTAAGACACAGAGGGGTTAAATGACTTGATTAAGGTCACAGAGGACGTATATGGCAGTTCAGGAATTTAAACACAGCTGTCCCAATTCTCAGCCAAACACCCTAGCTACTGGACAAACCATCTTCTTCCTCTGTTTTAGATTTCCTGTGCAGTTTTCATTTCTGCTGTATAGAAAGTCAAAATAAACAAGGAAATAAGAAGTAGGCAAGACTGAATGTGAAAGAAACGCTAAACAATCCATGCATGGAATTAGGAAACTATGCTGTAATGTTACACTATAGTTAAAAGAGCAATTTCATATGTATTATATTACTTCATATGCTTTCCTGAATCACTACAGAGTATGAATAGCAGCACTGCTATATACTGGATAAATAAACTATAGATGTGTGCTGGTGTGCAGTGTTGGGACTGTGTGTGTGTGTGTTGTCCTAGTACTAGATTGAAAGAGCAGAAACAAGTTGTGATAGGGATTTCCATTGAGTGGGAGCACCAGGAAGAAAAGTGGAAAATTTGCTTATTTGATGAAAGGATTAGTTCATGTGTGCGAGTCGGCGTGGAAGAATCCTTTCATGTAAATTTTACTTGCTGTGTAGTAACATGTTCATTGGCATTTTCTTCTCAGATCCCAGGTTTGTTAGTGCCCACCTAATACCAGAGAGTGATAACCCAGAAGATGACAAAATCTATTTCTTCTTCCGTGAAAATGCAATTGATGGAGAGCACTCTGGAAAAGCCACCCATGCCAGAATAGGGCAGATCTGTAAGGTAATATGGTGACTTAATTTTATGAGAATGAATACACTCAGATAAAGCTATAAAAGTGATATTAGCAACTACTCTTTCTTGGCTGTACATTAGTCTATGGTAACACTGGCAATGTAGTGATGCCAAGGTCTTCCAGAATGACCAATAGTCAAGAGAAAACGTCAAAGAGGTACAATATTCTGTTCTGTTCTGTTTGGAGTAGCACCCCAAATTTACAATGCATCATCCAAAAATTATCGGAATCTCCTGAATTTTAAAAAGTGGCAGAGAGAAATAGAGTCTTGTGCAAGAAACATGGTACTTCCTGTTTCCAGGTGGACCAGATGTTCTGTAGACATTTTCTTTCTTTGGTTATTTTTGACATCTAAGGTTCCCATTCCAGGTAAAACTTCTAAAGGCAAAGGCATATGAAAATAAAAATAATTGGTTAGGCTAAGTTTTATAAATGAACAGTGTCTAGGGTCTCAACCGGGTTCATCCATCCCAACAAATATCCAAATATTTTCCTGAGAGACCTTGAGAAAATATCTATGAGTTAAGTGATCACCATGAACATTGATAGCTTTGGTAAATGTAATGTTTAGAGTAGAATTTCACGTTATTCCTGCAGGCAGGACTCCAAGTCACCATCTCTGAAAAACGAGATAGCAGCTTGGAAAGTTATAGCCCCACCCTTATGGAGAAGTTGATCTGCTCCCACTCTCAGCCCTGCTATTAAACAACTGATTCCACCCCCCCACACACACACAACACTTTTTATACTTTGATCTTGTACAACTTTTGGAGCTACTTTGTTGATATCAGTGAAGAATAATGAGCTGTTTAAATTTTATTGAGTCTTGGCAACATGTAAGCTTGCACAGAAGCAAAACACTGTCAATCTGCTCAATTGCTTGCATGCTTTTCTTTCTTTCTTCCTTTCTTTCTTTCTTTCTTTCTTCCTTATTTAATCTATTTCAAGCTTTTCGAGGAATAAGTTCTTCTGAAAATGATATTAAATTCATGGTAATGACCATGACAAATTTAAATTGATTCAGTATTGGTATATTTGAAAAATGAGGGGGATTTTATAATTTCCTAAACAATAAAAAGGGCAATATGTAAAACTGTGGATTATGATGTTACATTTAATACACTGTTCTGTCAGTTTTTTCATATCAATTCCCATTTCAAACAGGAATATGATCATGTATTAACATACACTATTTCTCCTGTTAGAATGACTTTGGTGGACACAGAAGCCTTGTTAATAAATGGACAACTTTCCTTAAAGCACGCCTGATTTGTTCTGTGCCAGGGCCCAATGGCATTGATACTCATTTTGATGAACTACGTAAGTAGCCACAATGAATTTGAATGGAGAATCATGTTCTGGTATTTTCATTACTGAAATGACCATGTGTTTTCTTTTTTTCCTTTTTTGTTGTTTTTGTTACAGAGGATGTGTTTCTAATGAACTCAAAAGACCCCAAAAATCCAATAGTCTATGGAGTGTTTACAACTTCCAGGTACAGAATATATCATCTTACTTGTATGGAAACTTGTGTAGCTGGTTGCTTTAAAGAGTTCTTTTTGCTAAAATGTTCTTAAAAAACACAGCGTTTTCTTAACCTTTGAACTGCACGAAGGCAGTGTAAGTGAGAAGTATGAATTAAATTTCTTTTCTTTTGAGCAATGTACATCATTGCCCTGACGCAAGGTTGAAGTCAGTTTCTCAGCCTCTTCCTGCTGAAAAATTGGCTTTAAAGATGGAGGGTGAAATGTCAAATCCCTTGCCAGATAAAGCTGGTAAAGTAATGCAGGAAAAATTAAAAAAATAATAATAAATAAATATCAGCAAAACTTAGAATTTTGGAAAACTTCTGGACAATCAATAAGCTTTTTAAGAAAAAACAGCGAACATTTTTTCCACCACTCTTCAACTGAGTCCAGTACATCCTTGGAGTAAATCCATTGGCTTCATAGGCTCATAGATTCTAAAGCTAGAATGGATCACTGTGGTCATCTAATCTGATCTCATGCATAACTCAGTCCGTAGAACTTCCCTCAAATGGGCTTACACCAAGGATGGAATTGTATCTAGGCTTTTGTCTCATGAAGGACTGCATTTGCCTCTGAGGGAAAAGCCACCTATGACCATGAAGGGAGGCATATGTTTTTAAATGTAAGTTTCTAGGCATCACAAGAATGAGGCTCCTGTGGCATCTACTATCCTTGTAGAAACCCCAAGGAAATGCACAGCGGTGCAGTTTCAGTGTGTGTTGTCAAAAGGGGGAAATGAGGGAGAGAGAGAGAGGGCAAAACTAAAACAGATATGCTGACTATTAGCAAGGGTATATTAAGTGATTAGTTAGCTACAGGATGAGTAATTGGTTACAGACCCTTTTGCATGAAGGTCACCATTATGAAAAACACGTGAGACCTCTTTATTTCATATTTATACCAATAAATTGCATTTGCCGAGTCACAGCTATTACAAATAGATTTCCACCCCTGCCTTATTTATGAAGCAGTTCAGTTTCAAAATCAGGGATGGAAAACTGAAAAACACTTATTATCTATTAAGAGCCAGATTCAACCATCCTAAGTATTACTCATATAGAATAGTACCTACTCTAAGAAAAGTCCCACTGAAATTGGATCTGGAGTAAATAAACAATATGTTTTAAGTAGTAGCCAGCAGCCATTCTGTTTAGAAAAACATCTGAGAGATTTGTGTCAGTTAAACTGAACTTTCTAAGGATCGTGTTTGGGTTTGCTGAGACAGCAGTTTAGAGTTTGGAAAATCAATGCATGTAATTAATTAAAGAGCCTTTAATCCCACCATTCTCCTGTGTTTAAATTGACAAATAATTTACAGAAACTGACTTATTTTTCTCCCTCTGCCTCATTTTTAGCAACATCTTCAAGGGGTCAGCAGTGTGTATGTACAGCATGACAGATGTAAGGAGGGTGTTCCTTGGTCCATATGCTCACAGAGATGGTCCCAACTATCAATGGGTGCCTTACCAAGGACGTGTACCATATCCACGGCCAGGAACTGTAAGTGCACTGGGAAATCTGATACTGATTTCACTCATTACATTGTACTTGAACTTATAACACAAAAGAAGCTGAGTGAGTGGGAAAGACAGGCTAATGTAAGAGCAAACTAGCTGTTGCTGCAAATTCAGAATTCGCTGCCTTGATTTGCAATGTGCAGCTGGCTTGTCAGTGAGCCTAATCCTGTAAACCTCAGTCAGGCAAAAAACATGTTGACTTCAGGAGAAGTTTGACTGGAGCAGGGATGCAGGATTTTGCTGAATATTTGTAAAATAGTTAAGGAATAATGCAGCTTTTCTTTCATAATTTGCATCACTTTAGAACTTCAAGGTAACAATTTCCACAATGGACGGGGAAGCCAGTGGAATAATTTCTAATTCCAAAAGGCATTTTTTAACTGTCATTCTACTTTTTTGTCTCTTTCTAATGTCTCAGTCACTGTGGTGTCTATGAAACTACTATTTATGACTTCCCATCCACCTCAGTTATTGTCAGAGCCCAGAAATGATGCTGAGTTTTGCCTATACATCTGCCTTTTTTCCAGTAGAATGTATTAGAGGAAAAGGTTTGGGTTGTACATATCAGGATAGATTTTCAGCTGGTATAAATCGGGTTAGTTCCATTGAGACTCCTGTGTACACTAGGCTGAGGATCTAGCCTATTCAGATATATCTATGCCTCAAATAAACTATAAAGATCCAAGTAAATGCGCAGTAAAAAGACAAGAATAGCACATGAGCATTATTCATATGTGGGCATTTCTACGATTCTATTGTCATATAAATTGTCCTTTAATTGTTAGTAACCTTTAAACTATCTTTTCTATCTTGTTCTCAAAACTGGCTTCCATGATAAATGTGTGAAACAATGGTTAAATGATATAAATGTCTGGCCTAACAAAAACTGCTTCCTATGTTAAATAAAGAATGATTTCTCAGCAAAGGGATTGTATAATTCTCCTCATTCAGTGGATGTGATTCCTAAGAAATAACCAGATTTCTTCACAGAAAAGTCCCAAGCACTGCAGTGTTTAGGGGAATATTGTTCCTGAGATGGTGATGAAAGCAATTAAAAAAAATCCCAGGATGGAATCATAGATTATTTTAACAGAATGCATAGTTTTACTCTAGAGTTGGGTGGAAAACAGTTTTCACACGTTATGAAATTTTTCAGAATTTTGAAAATCTTTCCTATTATGAATTGGAATGAAAAGTCAAAAGATCAAAAAAAATCATAAACCAAAAGTCCAGAAGAAAGAATTGTTCGATTCTACTCCCTTTTGGAAAGTTTGAATCAACAGATGATATCCAGCTGAATCAGTATGAGATAGGTTGCAAAATGTCATTTTCCCTATATGCCTGCTTGATAAGTTGGGAGAGAAAAGGGTTAGTCTTGTATTTCACCAAGTAACCCTGGTAGTTCCTAGGTGAAAATCCTCATCCTCATATAGAATCAAATGAATTTGTTGTCTAACTCCTCTCATGGCAACTCCATCCTCCATCCTGTAGGCTTTTTAATATGTTATTCTGAATTTAATACATTTCTTTTGAACTCCTATTTGGTCTTAGGATTGATTAGCTTCTTTTTGACAGGAATGAATATAGCAATATTAAAAATCAGAAACCACTGGATGTTTTCACGATGAAAATAAATTATGCTGAAAAATGACACTTTTTCATAATAGTCCTGTTGTAATAGCGGTGAGTAGGGGACCTGCACAACAGCCCTGTAATCCTAGTGAAGCTGTCAAAATCTTTCTCTGTTTTAGGTACTTATGTGGCCCCAAATACATTATGTCTGAGTGCCTTGCAATCTTTAATGTATCAATCTTCACAACACCCTGTGAGACAGAAAAGTGCTATTATACCTGTTTTACAGATGGGGAACTAAAGTAAAGAGAAGCTAAGCAGCTTGCCAAAGGTTACAAAGGAAGTCTTTAGTAAAGCAGTGACTTGAACTAAGATCTCCCAGTGCCTAGGCCAGTGCTTTAACCACAGGTATACCCCATAGGAAAATGGAGCTTAAATGTTACATAGGTCTTGTGCTGTCCTTCCACTCAGGGGTGAATTTCAACCTTTGAGCTAGAGTTTCACTAACGCATGACTAAATACAGACTCCCCAACAAAATCAAAGATTTTGTTCTCATATTTTCCATATCCACAGTTTTGAAATTTACCTATATGAAAACATTACAGAGCATATCTTTAGTTCTTTACACTGAAAAGTAAAGGTTCCTTCTAATTGATTCATATCTTACCCTTAAATATTTGAACTACAAAATCCCAGTGTTCTTGCTGTCTTTGGCTTGCATTCAGCAAGACTCTGAACATTTTCAACTCCCAGTGAAGTCAAAGGGAATTGAGATGTTCAGTACATCTAGATTGGGCTCTCTAGATAGATAGCTCCAGGATGAGACCTAGAATATTTTCTTCACTGATGAAGAATCTCTTGACTAGGTGTAGTGAAGTATGGCCACCCCCAACCGGCAAATCACAAAGACATGCACTAGGGTGACCAGACAGCAAGTCTGAAAAATTGAGACAGGAGGTGGGATGTAATATGTACCTATATAAGACAAAGCCCTGAATATCTGGACTGTCCCTATAAAATTGGGACATCTAGTCACCCTAACATGCACTTAACTTTAAGCATCCGAGTAGTCCCATTGTGGACTACTCAGGCGCTTGCTTAAATGTTTTGTTGGGCTGCACTGTTGGATCAGGACCGCCCAAGTCAGCAGGAGTCTTACCATTAACCTCTAAGGAGTATCAGGCCCTGTCTTTGTTATGTGTACTGCCATTATGAAGTCGGAAGTCTCTGCAAAAAAATCCAACATAAATACATAAAAGTGACAACTTTTCCACTAAGGAAGCAGTTGCTTGGGGCGGCCAATGCAAAGGGGCGGTATTCTGTTCACTATTGATTGAGCTGCTGCCGAAGCGCCGCCGATTGCTTTTTTTTCTTTTCCCCCGCTGCTTGGGGTGGCAGAAAACTTTGAACTGGCCCTGCCACTGGCTACAATATTTTTGAGTAATTTCAGATCAGAATGTATTTCTCTAAATCCACACCCTTAAAAAAACTATTTTAAAAAATATCAATAGGCCTGGGCCAATAATTAATTCAACAAGTTTCACTTCCTTTTCTGAATGTGAATTATTTGCATTTTTTGTGACTCAGATTTATTCACTCAGTAATTTCTGTAAATAATTGCTGGTCTGTAATCTATTAGGGGAGACTTCATTGTAAGAATTCAGTATTTGAAATTCAGGCTGCACTGAGTGTACACAGAGGTTGCATGGTATCCAGTGTTCTCTATTCTGTATTGTAACTCTTAGGGCTAGGTTTTGATTTTAGACAGAGCTCTGAACATGAGGTGGGGCAGAAGCAGCCCCACATCAGGAGTAGCTTGGGGGATGCAGGGTAAAGCAAACATGTCTCTGGAAAGCATAATTCTGCCATCTCTTCCCCCTTGTTCATGAGGGTTAGAGATTTACTGAGGGTATAGAGCAGCAACAAATTGGTATACTTTCTTGCTGTGCTGGCTCAGCTGCACTGGCCAGTGAGCAGGTAATATGGATTCATGGCTCCATCCATTTCCTACCCATGTACACTGGGGAAGGAATGAGAAAGAATGTATCCTCATGTATTCTTGCATGGCCAAACACTAAGTCCAGCTAACCCACATAGAGGTGTAAAGGGGAGATTCTTACTTCCTTTTACTGCTCTGTGCAACTATGGAGTACAAGTCATAACCTAACCCTTGGAATTAGATTTCTCTAACAAATGCTCATGATTACAAATCTAAAATTGGCTTTCTGTAAATATTATGCCTAACATGTGTTGTCTGATGAACATTGCTACCAGTAAACTGCTTTGCTAAAATATTGGTAGAAAATAAATAAAAACAAGATTGAAGTACAGCTGAAATATAAAAATTGAAATGAATATACATGGATCTTATTTTATTTTTGCAGTATTTGCCCAGCTGCAATTAACAATACTTAGTACTTATATAATGATTTTCCTGTTCAAAGCACTTTACATACATTATCTAATTAAGCGTTGATTAATGTAAGTAATCAGTATCACACTCTAGTTGGAATATTAATCCAAGCATAAAGAAAACTTTGGAACTGCACTGCAGAAACTCAAAATTTCAGATTAACTCCAGCAACGTTAAAGATCATAAAAGGGTTAGTATTAGTAGTATATTGTATTTTTCTAATTGGAAGTAAAAGAACATATGGATATGAAATAATAATAATTAAGACTAGACTGTAGAGATGATAAGAATAGGTGACTAACTTGCTATATTTACAGTTATTGTTTATTTGGCCAATTGGGGTTTAATCAGTAATTATTTCTTTCTCTAATATATAATGAAAGAGAATACTGGAATTTGCTTCCTTGAAAACATGCAAAAAAGTGAAAACCTATCTCTCACACCCCCTATGTTCCCACTGTATTGAAGTGTCCCTCCGCTGCAAATAACAACTGGTCTTTTTGGCCAGATTGATTTCTTTATGTCATTTCTGATGAATTATTAATAATCTGGATCAAGGTGATGGCAAAGACAATTGATTTCTTCTACTGAGAATCCAGCAAGATCCGGATTTCTGTTTAATTACTTTTTGGTTTCAAAGTTTTTACTCTAAGTGGTGGATATTCTATCAATGTGAATAAAAGATGCATTACCTCTGGCTTTATATCACTGGAGTGTTTCTATTTCAAGATCAAATGCGGTGAACATAATCATAAGCATAGTGAAATCTGCCTCATAGCTTTGTATATCTGAGATGGATGTCTTGTGTTTAAGGGATTAGGGTCAGGCACCTGAAATTGGCTTCTCAAAATTCCTGTGAAACCTAGGACAAGTCATTTAAGTTCCTTGTGCCTCAGTCTCCTCATCTGTAAAATGGGGCTAATAATAATTCCCCAGTTTACAGAGAGATGTTAAGTCAAAATATCTGATATTCATAAAGTATTTTGAGTTTTTGAGAGAGAATTCATTAGGTAAGGGCTAGTCTTTAGCATGTCCTGATGCATAAGTGCACTTCCCTCAGGAGGAATTGTGGGTGGGGAAAGCAGAGGGGAATGCTTGTGGGGGGAATGAGTAATGGCTTTGCCTGCTGTCCTCCCCACTCTTTCCCCCATCCTCACCCACTTACTCATGGGTAGAGGGAGCAGTATCTGTGTAGCCCCTGTTCATTGCATAGGACCCAGAACCAAGATTGATTAGTCCTAACATGACCACATGAGATGGAACATGGAATCTTTACTCCCCTGTGCTGCTGTGTGAGGCCTAGCGACAACCTAGTCCGATGTGGAAAGTATTGTTCCTTTCTGCTCACTGCAAGTGGATATTGAGGAAACTAACCTGAACTCACTACAAGCTCTTTATTCACCACCCACACTACGAATAATTCAACACAAAGGAGCCCCATCATCAGAACCATTTGGATGACGCCAGATATGTCCAGATAATCAGCAGTTTAGATAATCAGGGGTAAACAGAACAGGGAGTCACACTGGCAGCTCATTAGGAGCCTAATCCAAGGTTCTTTGAAGTGAATGAGTTTTGACTTGAGTCCCAGAAGAAGATGCTTAGATAGTGGGGTGATTGTTATGGATAATTAGTTTTCTACGGTATAGATAACTGAATGTTTTAATCTGGGTCTTTTGTACAGTAATTTTTAGCATATTCAGCATCTCTATGGTCTTGTACTGCCAATTAAAAAGATAATAGTAGTCAGTAAATTACTGACAATCAATTATTCACACAGCACAGTGATAAGAAAGATAATGTATACAAACAGTAATATTCTATAGTATGAGCTATATTGATTTCAATGAGGAAAAATATTTCTCCAAAGACTTTTGGTGCCAGTATTAACTCTCTGTACAGTTCTTGTCCATCACAGAACAATTATATCCTGGGTTGTGCTTGATTATGGACTGAAGACTCACACAGAGCTCAAAGAAACTAATACATCTAATTGCTCAGTTATTAGGTGCAAAATATTCTCTTTCTTGTTCTCAGTGTCCCAGTAAAACATTTGGAGGTTTTGACTCTACCAAGGACCTTCCTGATGAAGTCATCACATTTGCAAGAAGTCATCCAGCAATGTACAACCCTGTATTCCCTATCAATAATCGTCCAATCACGATCAAAACAGATGTGGATTATCAGTTCACACAGATAGTAGTAGACCGGGTCGATGCAGAAGATGGCCAGTATGATGTCATGTTCATTGGAACAGGTAAGAATCTTTCACGCTACATCTGATGTTCTCACATGGAGTATGGAGAAGTAGAGTAGATTAGTGGTTTTCATTATTGGTAGAAAGCAAGCTTATTTTTGTGTACCATAGAGTATATCTGTGGAATTCTTTAGGGCAAGGCTCAACACATTTTTTCTTTTCTTTGTTGTTACTTAAGGGTTACATGTTGTTTGAGTAGGACTTGACATCAGTACGTGTTTTGCCTTTGACTTCAGTTGGAGTAGGAACAGACCCTGGTTATTGAGGGTTTTTTTTCAATTAGAGGCATCTTCCCACTGGTAATTATAATTTTGTTTTTAGTTCACTCCATAGGAACTAGTCACATGAGTAAAGCGAGCAGTATTTGTCTGAGTTGTGGGATATTTCTTGTGTCCTCTTACAACATATTTTGCTAATCTAAACTGGCCACCAGCCAGAAGAATGCTTCATTACCCTCAGCACACCAAGTTTTCTGATATCTATAAGAGGTCCTAGGAAAGACAAAAAGTTATGCTAAAGCACAATGCCGCTGGTAATGTGTTTGTACTATCTTATGGCTTGGGCTTTATGTCTTTCTTCCAGCAGGCAAAAGGGGGGATTTTCTTGTAAATAAAGCATTTTTACTTCTGCTAAAAGTTCTACATGAAAGCACCAGGGGCCAGCCACTCAGCCCTGTTGCTCCATTGACATCATGGAACTACATTGATTAGCACCATCTGAAGAGTTGGCCTTTCATCTTTGATGATTTTCCACCAGACTGACTAGTGTTTCAATCTTGTATTGAATATAGTGACTTTATTACTAGCCGTAGGAAGTTAAATCAAAGAAACCAAAGAACTTTCCCACTGCATCACTGCAGTGCTCTAAAAAATGAACAGGTTCTCTGTCTGTCTGTTTCTCTTTCTTTCTCATAAGAATACTGTTTCTGAATGGCACCAGTTACAAATCTACAGCTCCATAGCTGGGGGTCAGATTCCAAAGCAATAAATCTCAAGGCTCTCTTCATGTTGATGCCTAACATAAATCATGAGTAAACTGAGACCTATGCTGAAGCTTTGTATACTAAATGCATTGCGTGTATACCAAACATTTACGGCAGAAAATGCAGCCATAAAGAAAGTGCTCCAGCTCTTTGAAATTGTGACCAGAATTATGAGATGCTTGTGCTATAATGGGTTATTGTTTAAAACTCTGAACAATATTTAAATCTGCTTTTATGTGCCACAAATATTTTACATCACATAAGGAAAATTGGATAATGTATGCCTATCTTGCAATGACAGATGCAATAATAAGATGGCTCTTATACAGCACTTTTCATCTGTAGACCTCAAAGGGCTTTACAAAGGCAGGAAACATCATTATCCCCATTTTACTGATGGGGAAACTGAGGCACATAGAAATTAAATAATTTGCCTATAGTCACTCAGCAACTTAGAGACTAAACCAGGAATATAACTCATATCATCTGAGTTCCCAGTTACTGCTCTGCCTATTAGGCCACACTAGTGTATGACTTTCTGCAAGTCATTTATGACTTGATCCTGATCTTGCTGATGTGAATGTAAAACTCATTGAATTTAATGGTACATGAGCAAGACTTTAATTTCTCAGTTCTTCAGTTTACCTCTTTGTGAAGTGGATATACAACTGCCAATCAGAGAGGGATATTGCGAGACTTGCTGAATTAACTTTTGAAAAACCCTTAGAGGTCCTCAGGAGAGGTTTGTATACCGAGGGTCTGGTTTTAAACCTGACCTCAACTTGACCTCCATTTTGGGGGGAGCAATTTCCTCCCTACTGTTCACTACAGATGCAAATTTCAGATTTTAAGGTGAAAACAGGTGCAGTGGTTAGACAAGCAATGCAGATATTTGTGTCCACAAATTGTGAGCAAAAATATGCACCTGCCAAACAGAACTCAGCACTGAAAATGCAGCCCTGTAACTGTAAAGTATTGCTATTATTTTCTTCAATATTATGTTTGTCAGACTAAGAGAACTGCTGCTCAACAAGGACAGTAAATGAGGGATGTGCAGGGGAGTAAAGGGATGTAAGGTGCCCACTTGCTCATCTGCACTCGCTAGAATGTGGTTAGTAATGTGGGAGAAGAAAATCTTTTGTGGAGCTGCTAATCTCACTTCCACGCAGATAGGGAATAGATGGGCAACCAAGACACTCCCTCATCATAGCTGCAAGCACAGCTAAATCAGCATACTGGGATTAAGTATCAGCACCATGGATGGGACTGGTACAGGGCATGACACCTCTGTCTCCATCCCCAGAGCAAAGAAGGAACCAGGAATCAGATTGTGGACTCACATCACAATCTAATTTATGGCTTGTTGAGTAGGACTTGTGACAACGCCATGATTTAGCCCTGTATGGTGTGACTGGATTTCTCTGCAGTTCTGTGCCATCGGATTATATATAGCCGTTAGCATTGTAGCAATCAGGCTGCAGAACTTCAGTAAAATAGGACATTTTTTGGTATTGACATAACTGGTGCTAGTTAACCCCAGGATAATTAGCAGGCCATCCAGCATGGTCATATTTTACTTTCCTGTTGGTGAAATCTTCTTCCAAGCAGTTTCTTTCTCATTGTCACTGTAACAATAACTATGCCGTAGCTACTCAACAGTGGAAACAAAATTATATTGGAATGCCCAAAAATATGTCTGTGAAAAAACAGATCCCAATGTATCCATTTAAAGTGTATCCCGAATATCTGATGTGGGGGATTGTTTGGCACAGTCTAGGTACATCTGTCAGTAAAGTGAATTAATAACAGTAATCTTATCTTCTAAACTGAGTTACTCACCAAAGCCCATTGATCCTAAAAGAGAAGCCCAATTCAATTTGTGTGAAATTGTTTGAAATACTACTCTGTAAAGCTTGATCTAGAACTCAGATAAAACACCACTTTGGTACCTGAGGCCTGATCAGAGTCGCCATAGTGATTAACATATTATACCTTTGACCTCAAGGGCTTTCTGCAGTACCAAGCTACCATAATCATTGCAGGGTCTTCTTAAAAGAAAAGCATTTATTTAAAAAAATGTGATGCTTAGAGCTACAGTGTCTATCTGCCCTGCTCAGATTCCACAACTCCACTTGCTTCTCTTTATCGAAACTCCATTTATGCCATTTCAAAATGTAGCATTCAATAGACTATAAATGTGGTACTGATGACAGTCCTGTACTAATGCCGTATAAAGCCCTACAAACCATGACACCCTGTTATGTTCATTAGCTTGAATGACAGAGAGCTTGAAGTCTTCTCTCTGATGTTTGCAGGTTTTTCTCCAAACCACAATTACCAAATTGGAGCCAGGTTAACGAGCTCAGTTTCCAATTCTCATATTGCTAATAACCTTAATAATGAATTATTAGTTTTTCTGGAAAGCTCAGGAGTTTTTGTTTTAAATTTATGTTCTGTTCATTCTATGATGTTCTGTAAAGCGACTTTTAAGTATATTGCTCAAAGTAAATATTTATAAATAATAGAAATAATAATAGTGAATAACCAAAGATTTCATAACTGTCCATCTAGTATTTTTCATGAGACAAAATCATACATGCAGTATTGTAAATAAAAGGCAAAACTTCCTTTTAAGAGGTTTATTTTATTTTCATTTTCCTTTAAAAATTGCATCTCTAAATTTGGAGTTCATGAAAGAGATTAGATTGCAACTGACATTTTGTGGAAGAATTAAACAAATATGTTCTGTTTAAAAAAAAAAGAAAATACCTCCTTGCCATAGATATTTAGATTTCAGCCTTTTCATATGACAATTATTAGAACTGGTTAAAAAACAGCACTTCTGTCTCATGGGAATTTATGAGATTTTGAAATTCTGTTTTGTCTCAATTCAAGATACAAACTTGATAACTATAATATTTTTACAGAATGAAATATTGCAAAAAATAGTTTTTACTTTATCAAAACATTTCATTTCTATAGAAATCAAAATATTTTGTTTCAGTAGGGTCCAAATGTTTTATTTTGACTTTTATTGTTTCCACTTTTACATGATATTGTAAAGTAACATGTAATATAACATTCAGAATGATAATGTCAAAATGATAAAGTAGAAATGAAACATTCCAACCTTATCAAAACAAACTATTTCAATACTTTTCTGTGGAAATTTTTTGGTCAAAATAGATACTTGCCTGCTAAACATTTTGATTTAGTTGAATCAGCATTTTCTGATGGAAAAATGGAGAATTTTCAACAGAGCATTTTTTACCATATCTGCTAGTTATTCTTGGGAAATCCTAGTGTTAGGAAGAATGTTGACTCTCTATATTTTTATTATGCTTAATGCCTTTACTGCATGGTTTTAAAAATAGCCTAAATTTTCCAAAGTGACTAGTGATTGTGGGTGCTGATCTAAAGCCTACAGGGGCTTGATTTTCAGAGAGTGTAGCTTTCTACAGTGTGATTGTATTGCATCATGCTTAGCAGATCTCAAACATTAAATTACAACACACATTTCTTGTTACTGCTAAAAGTCTTTGGTAATCTTTGACAAACCAGAAATGCTAGGTTTCGGATTAAGCTGGCAAAATCGCAACTGTTTCAGAAATGCTGGTTTATGCAAAATGAAGCACAGATATATGCTTCAAAATTTAAATAAAGAGATGGTCATAAGTTAGAAAGTTCAGTTCCAAAGCCAGACTTCCACACATCTTTGAGGTGGTGTTTAGTGCTGGGGTTTTGAGACCTGGACCTGCTCACATTAACGACAGTGGAAGAACTCTCAGTAACCTAAATGGGTGTAGAATCGAGCCCTTGTGCAAACTTATCTCTAATTAAAAGATACAAGTTGTACAGGACCGCTGTTGTTTTATCCTGAAACAAGGCTAATGCTATTCATCACATAATAGAAATACAGATGTCTTTAGGGACATATAAGTCTTAGAACTTTTGCTTGACACCAAGACAGCATGTACTTAAAAGAACTGACAACTTCATCAGTTTGACAACATTCTTCCAGCTGTCCTTGTGTCCACAATGAGCCTTCTAATAACATCTGCACGTGTATTTTAAAACAAGTATGAAAAACTTCCTACTTCAGAATGGCTAATAAAATGTGGCTGAGTAAATTTAGCACATTCCCATCTATAATAATACCTCTGAGGCAGCTGACATTTCATGACACCAATCTAATAATATTGTGCTGTCCTGTTCATTCTTTAACAGCTGAAGCAGAGTAATGAATCATTTTTCTGTTTAACTTCCACAGTTAAGAAATTTCAGAACAATGCTTTATCGAAATTCAAAACCCTGCTAGTTCATTTCAAATGTCAGTGGGTATTGTGTGGAGTCAGTTCTCAGCAATATGTAGTGTCAGGACCCTTGTATGGAAATAATTGCATATTGCAAGAGATCAAGAAATTCTGGTTGCCCTTAAATTGAGTCCACTTATTAAGCATCTGAAAACATTTTTTTTCTTTTAAAGATATTGGGACAGTTCTTAAAGTGGTTTCAATTCCTAAGGAGACTTGGCATGATTTAGAAGAAGTCTTGCTGGAAGAAATGGCAGTCTTTCAGGTAAGTGCTGCTGAATTTCAAGTGTCAGGTTGTAGATTTTTCTGGGGACAGCTGCAAGCTGAACTTGTTGCAGGATAGCCAAGGAGTAGCCTGGCATACTCTTCTAATTAGCTTGTCCATTATACACCCAGACACTAGTCAAAATAAACCTTGAAGCTTCCAATGCTAGTTGTAGGTTAATGATAAAAGAAATAACATTCCTGATTTTTGTTGTGCTGTTTCAATGGTAAATTAGAATCATTAAATCTTTGAGTGATTGTCAGTTACAGTTAAACAATGTGTATTTTCTGGAATCTCACCACCCATCCTCTCCCAGAAGGTTATACAAAATAATAACTACCAGTACATATGTGGCTATTAGAAACAATTCAGATTATCAGGTTAGGAGGAGATTCTTCAGTCTTATTCCTTGAGCTTCCGTGACACCTCAGTGAAAACATACCAAATACACATGAAATATACACTTTTATCTCTCTTAGGCAAAATGTTAGCCTCCAGAGTTGTTGGGTTTTTTTTGTTTTGTTTTTTTGTTGTTGTTTTTTTAAGTCTGGTACCATTTACGGTTGCCTTCAAAACCAAAAGGAACAGAGGGCCTAAATTTTCAGAAGTGACTTTGAGTGTCTCCATTGTTAGATGCCTGACGTAAGATAACTTAAAAAGGCCTGGTTTTAAGAGTATGGGAGCTCAGCATTTTATGAAAATCTAGTCCCTTTAAAGTACTGCGAGTTGCCCCCCATTCTACCCCAAGTGAAACATCCACTAGTCACTTCTGAAAATTTAGCTCAAATAAATCAAACTTTTTTCTGAATCATGTCAGATAGATCCCCGTGATGTTCCATGTTTTCTGTGCTGCAATAAAACATTTGAGTTTCCTGAATTATTCTTCTCTTCATCCTATGTTGCCATCTCTATATCTTTGGTTTGACAGAAGACACAGCATATTTGGGGAGGTCTTATAGAAATGTTTACTTTCAGCATTCTATGCTTCACAGGCAAAGTTTGCACAAGAATCACCGCCCAGATATTGGTCATTGTCAGGCTGTTTTTCATTTTTTGTGGGTTTGGGTTTTTTGTTGTTTTGGGGTTTTTTAACACAAATGTAAATTAGACGCTATGAAGGGAAAATAAGAAATGTAATTTGTGGCTTCTGGCTTTTCTCTCTTTAACATGTAGCAAGATTATTATGTACTGTACTCCTCCGGGTAATCTGGCAACTTTGATAGCATAGGAATTTCTTCCTTAAATAAAGCAGAAGTGCCAAGAGATCAAAGAAATAGGAGAGTAAATTAGGAAAAACTGAATCAACGTTATTTTTCACACTGGATTTGCAGCACCACTACACTTAATGGCAAATTAGGATTTGGGTTTTAAATTTACTGGTGCATCTTTTGTATTGTATAAAAATAGTTTGGGCCTGATTCTCATTTACATTAAAACCTCTTTAGTTTAATATTTAAGGAGGCCTTGAAGTAAACAAGAATTAGATCTTTGAATAGAAATTTTGCAATAAATTTTAAACAGAACCTATCATATCTGAGTTTTTACTGGCTACAGAAGAGGCTACCTCTGTGTCATAAAGAATGTCTTTCCCTGTTTGAGTCACAGTATGATGAATACAATGGTTTTCATTTATAAATCCACCAAACCGAAAACCTTCCAGATCTGTTACCTTGATAACAAATGCCTTTTTTAACCCGAATTGTGAAATATTCCTCAGAACAGCTGAGCAAACAAGCAAATGAGTTCAATTTTCATTCAAATGTAACTCGTAATTGATGCTTTCTAATACGAGGTCTATTAACCCATTTGTAAAGGAGTCCACATGCTTAGCATCCACTCAGCCATATCAAATTCTCCCAGGATCAGCAGGTTGAAAGCTTAATGTGAACTACATTAATATACCTTGCTAAAAACTTGATGCAGAGGGTCAGTTAGCAGTACTCTCTTACATGACATGTAATAAGGTTTTACACTGCACTGAAACTTAAACTTTGTTAGAATTACTCATGAAGGGCTCAGTCCTGTAGCTTTTACTTACATAACTAATCCCACTGAAGTTACTGGGACTACCCCACCAATGTAAAATAAAACAAAAAACGCTTTAGGATCAAGACTAAATCCATTATTTTATTAATGTGATTATAAAGCTACAATAATTTATATAGACAGCTATGTATTGGTCCAAAATCTGCTAACTTTACTCAGCCATAATGTTCAATAGAAGTCAGTGCCTGAGTAAGATGAGCAGAATTTTTGCCCATTATATTGATTAAATACTTCAGCATATAAAAATGTACTACCAGTATGAGCTCCGCATTCTACAAACATAAGCATGAGCAATCCCAATACAGTCAGGTGAGGAGACCTAGTCACATGAACAAGTGTTTACAGGACTGGGGTCTTCATCTAGGTATTATAAAGTAATTGGTTTATTTACATAAGAACGGCCATACTGAGTCAGACCAAAGGTCCATCCAGCCCAGTATTCTGTCTGCCAACATTGGCCACTGCCGGGTGTCCCAGAGGGAGTGAACCTAACAGGTAATGATCAAGTGATCATTTGGGTTCCATCCCTTGCACCTTATCATATTAATATTTATTCTTAAGCTTTTCTCTATGCACGCTAGGTGGATACATTCCTGTAAATTTAAATTAACAGTATAAGCAGAAATAAATTTCAAAAAGTGAAACAAACAACAAAACCAATAACTCTGGAATAATGAAGTATGAGAAATGATTGATACATTGTGATGTTGAATTTAGACATGCACAGGCACAAATGCATATACATTCTTATTCACCTATAACAATAAAAACATTTCATTTTAATAGTCAGCAAGGAATGCCATCAAAGGATGCAAAGAGTTTCTTAGCTGGTAGATGACCCTTTAGCACTAGTTTCATGTTTATAAAAAACATGTTTTATGCTTTAACCCATTTTAATGTTTTTTCTAGGAACCCATTGTTATTTCTGCTATGAAGATTTCCACAAAGCAGGTACTGTATGCACAAGCTTTAAATCACTTTTTAAAATATTTATTGGCCTGTATATTTCAGAGACAGTAACTTGGCACTTAGGAGAGGCATATTAATTATACCAGCAACATCCCATCCCTTTACATAAACATCAGCAGTTTCTCAAGGAAAATGTGTCAGGCAGTGGAGAAAGGAAAAAGTTAGTTTTTTGCTTTACTGGCAAGGTGTAAACTAAACACAAACTAACCAGCTGCTTGTAGAAAAATTCCACATTACTAAATGCTCCAGTGACTGAGAAGCTATTGAGTTTAGAGACATTGCACTGACTTACAACATGTCTGAATTTGGCCCTTTACACATATGGACCCAGTGCTGTTTCCTGTGAAGTTAGTGACAAAACCCTTCATTGATTTAAGTGGAAGCACAGTCACCCCTGGTATTCTTTATAATACCTTATATTATAGATATATATAAATAGAGAGGCGATTTTTGAGCCTGATTCTGAAAATACGAACGAGTATCTTGCTTACTAACATGAGTATTCCCATTGAAGTTCTGGTGGTAATAGCTGATAGTATGTTGTTGCAGGATTGGGTTCATTAATAATGGTGTACAACACCTCTCAGGGAAGAGTCACAATGAGACCTATGCCCTGTTGAAATAGGTCTTAAGTGGTGCATTGGCTTTGTGAGGGCATCCTTCAAAGGGCTAAATTGTATTTTCTAATGAACAAAGCTCAACTCTCCATTTCAAATGGTGAAAATGCATGTAGGAATCCATTGTATATTGGAAAGCTGCCTGAAAAAGTGCAGTATTTGACACAAAGCATTTTGTTTGGGGCCACTTCCCTGACATATCTCCCAAACCAACAAAAACGGTGGCTTAAAAGAATGTACCATTTACAAACAAACCTGTCAAGTGGTGTATATGTTCACATCATACCAAAATGCTCTGCTTTAGATTATTTTTACAAGTACATTCTTTTAAGACAGCTGATTGCACTATGCATTTTAATATTACTTCTTCTTCAAAGCATCTTTATTTACTTAGAAGGGATTACAATTTCCCCCAAGTCATTAGAAAACAAATTACAATATTAATATTGTCTAAAACTGGAAAGAGCACCGTATGAGTTATTCAGGCAAAATTAAGCTTTTGAAATATCAGCCAGCCTTGGATTAAAAATGACAGACTCATGATTCAGCATGACAAGCTTTTGGCACAGAGACTTTATATCGAAGAAGTATTTGGCAGCATACTTCAACACTATATTTATGTTAAAAGATATTCTAGGTTTTCCATCTCAAACACATTACTCATTGTGTTTAAGTGGTGGGGTTTCACATAAACATCATAATAGCATAATAATTCTAGGCCGGGGTGGGCAAACTATGGCCCATGGACCATATTTGGCCCATCAGCCATTTAAATCCAACCCTTGAGCTCCCGCTGGGGAGTAGGGTCTGGGGTTTGCCCCTCTCCGGCCCTCCAGACGAGGAGCAGAGATGGGGGCAGCTCCATGTGGCTCCTGGAAGCAGCGGGATGGCCCCTCTCCTGGCTCCTACACATAGTTGTAGCCCAGGGGTCCACTCTGCACGCTGCCCCTGCCCCTGCCCCAAGCACCACCCCGCAGCTCCCATTGTCCAGGAAATATCATCAATGGGAGCTGCAGGGGCGGTGCCTGCGGAAGGGGCAGCGTGCAGAGCCATCTGGCTGCACCTCCACATAGGAGCCGGACATGCTGCTGCTTCCAGGAGCCGCTTGAGGTAAGTCCCACCTGGAGCCTGCACCACTGAATCTTTCCCCATGCCCCAACCCCCTACCCCAGCCCTGATCCCCCCCCTGCCCTCCAAACCCCTCGATCCCAGCCCAGAGCACTCTCCTGCACCCCAACTGGAGATCTCACCCCCCTGCACCCCAACCCCAATTTTGTGAACATTCATGGCCTGCCATACAATTTCTATTCCCAGATGTGGCCCTCGGGCCAAAATGTTTGCCCACCCCTGTTCTAGGCACTGCACAGTGCAAAAGTGTAAATGTAAACAAAATCAGCATGCTTTATCAATAGTTTCAGTGCAATCATCACTATATATATGAACTAGGAGTGCATTGATGTGATTCAGACAACCCTGTGTACAGACCTTTCTGCTTACTCTTGCATACTTTACTAGGTCTGTGGGTCCCATCTACTGGTACTTCAAACTTTACCATTGCTACCTCTCTGGCAGTCTTGCCAACTCAATTGGCATTCCCCACTAGGTGTCTAGCTAAGGCCTAGTGCTGGCTGGCCCTCTACACAGGGGTGAATTTTACCCCTTAATCAGCCCTTAACAATGCATTCAGAGTGAGCCTTGATGTGCCTCCTGTCCCTCTCTAGCTCACAGAGGTTAGATTTTGTGTTCATCACTAAGGCTGTCATGTGTGTTCCATCCCCTAAATCCACTGATACCTGAGATCTGCACTGTACTTGGTGGATCAGCAACAGGAGGCCATCTGAGCAGAGCCCCTTGCCCCCCCGCCCGACTCCCTGCAGGTCCTTAAAACCACTGTTACTGCAGGAGCCAGCACTGCCCCCAGAAATTCCCTCAGATGGGGCTCCACAGTACAGAGGAAAAACCTGAAAAGTTACCCAGATTCAATCTACAATAACCTTCTCCTCATTGCTCCCTGAGTTTAGGAGGAGGAACAGACCACAGAAAATCCCTTGTACCCCCATACCTATCCCCCTCCCCACCTGCTGCTACTAATACTCACAGAACAGAGTTGGGCAGCTGGAAGTAGCATTTTGTGGTGCAAGCCCTCACCCTTTCTACCTCTTCGGCTCAGATTTATGGGTTTTATGAACCCCTATGCTCATGGAAGCCACGGGTGGGATGGGGCACGGAGATCACGGGTAGATACTGATGAACTTTTTGTCTGAGACAAAGAATTTCTGTGTTCCCACCACCCACATTTCCATTCAAGGTGGGGAGGGGAGGGGAGAGAAAGAGACAATCCCTTAAATCTTCAAAAAGAACTTACAGTCTATTTGCATACATGTGTGAAGTACTATATCTTATTCAGTTCTCACCCTTTCTGCTCCTGCATATTTTCATACTGGTTAACATTCAGTTCTATGCTGAAGAGCCATACAAAACCTATGCCTCACTTTTCCGGCCTTGTGCTGGCTTGCTGTACAGGGATGCATTTTACATCTGTTATTCCAAACCATTGCAAAAACAGTTGTATCTCAGACATGAATGTGTGGTAAGTGATGGCAAATGGAGACCGCTTCCATGTATTTTGACTCTTGCTTAACCTGCAGATCTTCCCTATAGTGCTGTTGTTTCAGCAATTTGAAAAGATCTCTTCAATGGCCAGCATCTCTTGCTGTATTTTGATCTGATAATCAGCTAATGTATTAAACACAAATTGTCTTTTGATGGTACAGCATCAGGCCATTCGTGGAGATGACTCCATTACCATTTTTTAAGTTTCATATTGGCTGGAATTATTTATTTTTAGTGTCCAGCATAATAGTCAACAGCTGGATTCTAAATATATTGCTTTAAAGAGAAGCAAGTAGAGTGATTTGGAAACCCTCTTAATTATAGGATTCCTAAATCATATATTATACTTAACCAATTGAACATTCTGAACTGTCCCATAAGAAGTAAAATCTTTAAGCAACTTTCTTTTGGTCTTAGTTAATTTATTTTATATTTCCTATGACTCTCTGTGCTTCTGTTCAGTTCAGAGCCTCTCATTCTAGGGAGATTTATTAGAAATAATTTTTGACTAATCAAAAATGGGTACATTGTTGTACTTGAAACCTGTTACAGTTTGGATGTTGATTTTTCAATATACATCCTTGAATTAATTGTTACATGCTATGTGCAGTAAGGTACGTGCCACACTGTTTATATATAGTAGTGCCCCAGTTATATACAGTCCTACTACTTTACGGTAATATATTACACTTCTGATTAATCACTCAAAATCAGTCATGTCTGCTGCCAGTCACTCGTTCCATGCAATTGACCTATACCCCTAGCTGATGGCAGTGGTATAAGCTTAAGGCTTCCCATATAGTACTAGGTACATCCCTGTGTGATCAAGGGGTTTCTCCAGGACACTGCGGCTTTTATATCCCACCCAGGGCGTCATAAGAGGTGGACGTTTCCTTAGGAAAGATGTTAACACAGTGCAAGTGATCTGTCCCTGCCACCTTTTGGGATTGTACTGGCCAGTTGTGGGCATCTCAACAAGGTAGTGACTGCAGCCAGCTTGCATTACTGAATCCCATATGAGCTTTACCTTTATGGAATCACAACACAGGAGGTGAATTAGGTCCATGGGCTCCCACTTCTTATGCAAGCCCTTCATCCTCTGAAACAGAAAAACTAATGAAAATCTGTTTCATGAGCCCTTAAAAACTGAAATCCTAGCTACTTTACTTGGGGTTTAAAGAGTCCCATGGCATTTTCAAAATGAGAGGGATATAGCCCTGAAGTCTTTGTGCTTCCTCAGTTCTGGAACATGAGTTTTCCACCCCACAGGTAACTACATTTCAGTGACTTTGTACATGTGTCAGGAATTTTTTTATGATGAGGAGAGCCTAAAACAAAAATATTTTTATTTGATAGGCTCCCATAATGCCTCTTGGGAGTTGTAGCTCTGCTTCCTCTTGTCTCCGTTACCCTCTATGGACCAGGTTTCCCAGGTGGATTATATCTCCTGTGTTGGATCATAGCAGTTGGTATTATTGGAAGGGGAGTCTAAAACCAAACTGTTTTCATTTGGATATCCTGCTATAGGGTTTCTTAAGAATTGCAGTCTGGCTGTGAAGCCTGGCCCAGAGAGGAAAATGGGGATATGAGGAAACCAAACTACATCTCCCATGATGCATCGTAGCCAAGAACTATAATCAGCTGCCACCCTTCATCATGATGGGAGACTGTTGTGAGTTATAGAAGATGTAGTCTGTACAGGGAGCATGTTCTATAGAGAAGAGGAGTATGAGGCACCCAAACTACAACTCCCGTGAGATACCATGGCCAAAACTTCCAAGTGAAAATATTTTGATTATTGATATTCCACCTAAAAGGCTAACTTTTCTGTGAAAAAGTTTGACAAAAAATAAATTTTGTTGTTTTCTTCAAAAATTTCAACTTAAAAATCAGATTTTCCAACTAGCTCTACCACTGAGATCAGTCAGGCTCTTCATGGGTGGAGAAAGTGAATAGGGAAGTGTTATTTACCCCTTCACATAATACAAGAACCGGGGATCACATGATGAAATTAATAGGCAGCAGGACTGAAAACATATAAGGAAGTACTTCTTCACACAACACACTATCAATATGTGGAACTTGTTGCCAGGGGATGCTGTGAAGGCCAAATGTATAACTGGATTCAAAAAAGAATTACCGGTAGATAGATGCATGGAGAATAGGTCCATCAATAGATGTTAGCCAAGATGGTTAAGGATGCAACACATGTTTTGGATGTCCCTAAACCTCTGACTGCCAGAAGCTGGGAATGGATGACAGGGGATGGGTCACTTGATAGTTGCCTTGTTCTGTTCACGTCTGCTGAAGCATCTGGCACTGGCCACTGTCAGAAGACAGGATACTAGGCTACATTGTCCTTTGGTCTGACCCAATTTTGCCATTTTTATGGTATTGAAAGATAGGAACTTAGAAATATAGTCTATCTCGCTTCACTTATGGCAATAGGTTTCATACAAAAATCAGCATCAGAATTTGTCCCATAGAAGCAGGAAATAATTTTATTGGACTTTTTAAAAAAATATTGGGACTGATTTGCTTCTCGCTCATGTATCTAAATCAGGAGCAATATCACTGAAGTCACTCTAGACACACTGGTATAAAACCCATGTAAATGAGATCAGAATCAGCCCTCATTGTATATGTTTTTGATGTATTGTGCATGTCTTTCCAGTGAAACCTGATTATTTGCCAACTTGCACTTATTTCACAGCAACAACTCTACATTGGCTCAGCTGCTGGAGTTTCACAGCTTCCTTTGCACCGCTGCGATGTGTACGGAAAAGCATGTGCTGAATGCTGCCTTGCTAGAGACCCTTACTGTGCTTGGGACGGCTCTTCGTGCTCGCGTTACTTCCCCACTGCTAAGAGGTAGGGACAGTTGCAGATGTCTGCATTATATACTACTTGCCTTAACTGATGATCTGAAAGGTGACCTGTGGAGTTTTGAGGTTTTTCATGGGATCGTTAACTGGAGCCCTTTCTATTTCAAAAGAAAACATATTTGTGAAAGTTGCAAGCAATATCAAGTCTTGGTAAGTTAACATGGCTACTTTTGGGGATGGCTTGGAAAGTCCATGATAAAAAACAAACAAACATGCAGAACGACGCCATCTCTGAAATGGAAATCTTCTGTGTTATACAATGAGAAATGTCAACAATAAAAAAATGGAGAGAAAATCCATCGAGAGCTCAGTCCTGCAATCATTACACACTTATGAATACAGGTATTTAACAACTGTAACATCATTGCCCTGCACTTTCAAAAGTTGTTGTGATGCTAACTGAATGAGAAAGCATTTGGGGCTTAATGAAAACTGACAGATTGATACCATAACTTGTGAAAAAATGGTGTAGCCATTCTGATTTGATAGCATTTTACACTCACTTTGCATGGATGTAAATGATTACACGAGATGCATTGTGAAGAAGTATCAGTCCCTGTACATGAAAAATAAAAATTCATATTGTTTCTAAGTACTGTGGAGTAGCTGTTTGGCTTAACGTTTTTAAAACATGCATTTTCAGCCTCCAAATAAACTTTAAGTCTATCGATATTAAGAATTGACTTCGGGCCCGGTTCTATAATCTGCTGTCAGTTACTCAGGTATAAACAACAAGGAGTCTGGTGGCATCTTAAAGACTAACAGATTTATTTGGGCATAAGCTTTTGTTGGTAAAAAACCTCACTTCTTCAGACTCCATTCATCTGAAGAAGTGAGGTTTTTTACCCACAAAATCTTATGCCCAAATAAATCCGTTAGTCTTTTAGGTGCCACTGGACTCCTTGTTGTTTTTGTGGATACAGACTAACATGGCTCCCCCCCTGATACTTAATTACTTGGGTGCAAATGTGGAATAATTTAATTGATAAACATTGTTGCAAATCAGAACAGAATTTGGCCCATGGTCAACATATCATCACCTTCTAAATATCAGTATTTTAGACAAATTATTGCAAAAAAAAAATTTGCTCAGATAGTGATAATGTAAAAGGGAATATGCCATAGGTGTCTTACACAAAAGGAGACATGAGAGATCCAAGCATTTATGTACAGAAAAGGCAAACTTCATTCTGAAGCTAAAGTTTACAAATACTTCAGTTAGGAATTTCATGCTTCCAAAATGTATTTAACTCCGGTTGGCGAGGTGTTGGTTGGCTGGCTGGCTGCTGGAAGGAATGAGATAATGTAAGGGACAATAAGGAGAGTTTCCTCCACAGATATTTCAGCTGGAGAGGATTGAAATGTCAAGCTTTGTACCTCAGTGTAGCCTAAGCAAACCCTTGGGGGAGGAGGGGGAAAGCTGCTTATGAAACATGCAGTCTTATTTTTGCACCAGAATATTGAAATAATTTGAGACAAAATAATTCTTCCCGGGGTAGATAAAGAAGATAAACTAAATACACCAGTCACAAAATGAGCATTCCTGGAAAGAACTCAAATGTCACGGCCTCCCACTAATGCATCTCTACAAGTCCAGATTCCAAAAGTGTTGGGAATGCTGTGGCTTGGTGCATGGGTAGAGATGATTTGCTTATAGTCATTTTCTTTATTTCTCTGTCTTTTATATACTTCCCACTCAGTGTATCTTTAAGGAGCCTAAATGACAGTTTAGAAACCCTATAGTGTGACCATTTGACTCAGCTTTGTGCAGATGCTTTGGAGCTCATGTTTCATAGATCACCATGCTGGCTTAATGCTGAAATGTGTGACATTTGCTTGATATCCTAACTAAATGCTTGATCCAAAATCCATTGACATTAATAGGAGTCTAATTAGGCCTAATTCCTACAAATAGAATTCTATAAATAAGTTGGCCTGTGGAATTTATGAAGGGAGTGACAAAAATTGCATTTGCAGCTCATTTGGGTCTGGGTGTGGTTCTGAGTCACCCATATTGCAACTAGCTTTCCATGGGGAAAATACAGTGCAAACTCCCACTGTGAGAGAGATGAACTGTATCTTTAGAACTTCCACCTGAACACAGAAGGGTGCCTTCTATTAAAATGCTTTCATGCATCTTGTTGTGTCATTATACTGGAAAATATAATATTAATAGTGGTAGACAGAAGTGTCTAAGGCATGTAAGTCCCACTGACTTTCAGTGGGATTCGTGTACCTAAGGTGAAGTGTTCAAAACCGCATAAATCCCATTTTCAGAAATAAATTGAAACTTAGTCTCCTCGGTGCCTAAAAATCACTTTTGAAAATGGGACTTAAGGGGTATCAGCTGTGGAATTTGATTCTGGATCTGAATGTGAATTTTTTGACAATCTCTCCAAGAAAAAAATGATGATTTGCTGAAATCAAAACTGTGAGAAGAGGGCAATTTCCACAAAATTCCCGTTTCTGAAAAAAAAGAATTATGGAATGGGAAAGCCATTTTCCAACCCCTTTCTCCCTTCAGTCAAAGTTTGTTAAGCTATGCAGCATACCCAAGAGACTATCTATTCATTCAGGGCATTGTGAAAATTGGATATGGCGGGAGATAGTGAGGAGATGCACCATGAAATCTATGGATGAAGAGAGTTATATAAGTGCTGGGTGAAATGTTCAATAGCTCATAAGTCCCATTTTCAAAAATAAATGAAACTTAGGCTTCTCTTTGATTAAATCACTTTTGAAAATGATATTTAGGTGCTTTTTTTTTCCAAAATGGGAATTTTGTGGAAATTGCCTTCTTCTAACAAACAATTTTGATTTTAACAAATCAGCATTTTTTCATAGAGATTGTCAAAAAAATTCCCATCCAGATCCAGAATCAAATTCCACAGCTGATAACTCCTAATGGAGAACCCACTGCATGCCTCACCCATCAGTTCTGGGGCTGTTAATGAATTGTGTTCCAACTGATTTTCACTCTAACAATGGGAGGGGTAAGAGATGATCTCTGTATTGCAGAAACCATTATATTTGCTTAATTTGTACCATTGTGACTGAAGGGCAAGTGTGGCTCTTACAAGGATACTTCACTTTTGTGTGTGTGTCAATAGATGCCATAATCTGACATCTCAATATTGTTCGGCCACCTAATCCTTTTTGCTCTCTCCTGACTTTGCAATCCCTCTGGTTTTCTCCTATTCCCCAAGTAAAGTGCTTGTCCTCAAAACACATCTTTGTTTGCCCTGTTCTTTTCTTCTTTTTTAAATAAAACTTCTTTTCATGGACTGAATTGGGTTTTGTATCACAGCTGTTTAGATAAGAAAAGAAACAGACAAAGCAAGCACAACAAATGCAAACCAAAGAGAACTGTATAGAAAAATATGTTTTGTTTTTCTGTAAAACACAACATTTTTCAAACAGATCAATGTTTTGTCAAAGAGAAGAGGTGGAGAGTAAATTGGAGGGGAATATAAAGTTATATTAAATGGGACTGTGATAAGAACTAGAGAGGGACTCAAGCTACACAATTTAGATCTGGACTTCGAATAGACCATTTTTCAAGGATGTTCCGATTCAGAATTTTAATTCAGCCTATACTAAAGATGCAAACTTGCATATGGATTTAGATCCAAGGTTGTGGTCAAACCAGAAGAAAGTTGAGTTAAACATTATTCTATCCATCTCTAAATATATTAAGCCCTAGTAGTAACATTGTAGTTTGCCAAATAAGCCTCTTGCCTATAATCTAGAAGAATCTAATGACAAAGCTAGGCTATTTAATGTAATCTCACTTTGTAGGCAAGATGGTGCCATTTTAAATTCCTTGTATTTTCAATAAACATTAAACAGGCTGCACTTTTTGTACATGTTGGACTCTTATTAATATACATTTCAAAAGACTGATGAATTTACTCATAATCAGTATTTTTAGGAAGGATTACTATATGTTCACATGCATTTATCAATGACTGAAGCCTTAATTTGGAAGCATGAAGAAGTTTATTATCTACAATGCTATAGAATACAGTGAAGTATGAGTTCCCTTACCCTGTTGTGTTCTAGGTGATGTTGCATGCCTCATATAACAGTAAATAACAGTGCCGTTCATTTTTGGCTTATCTAACACAAATACTTAATTTCATCTCTGAGAAAGTGTATAACATTTTCTGATGTGATTTTCTTAGGCGTACTAGACGACAAGATATCCGAAATGGAGATCCTCTCACTCACTGTTCTGACCTGCAGCATCATGGTAAGTAATAGATATTTTGTTTCAGTACAACCAGCAGGCATGTCATGTTCAGACTGTGCATGATTGCTGTGAGAAGAAAAAGATGAAACAGGAGTGAAACTATATTGCCTACTCATGAAAAGTTAACTTGCCTTTGGTTGTTAAGCTAATTTTGATTGCCTGTAAGAATCAGATCAAGGATTCAGTATACTCTTATTTGCAAGCTAATAACACATTCAAACTTTTTTAAAGTTTCTGATGCACCTGACATTGTATGGAAATAAGCTTTACATATTGTATGGGAAATTATCATATTGGCCATCATCATTGCTATCATCAATGTACCTGTTGCTTTACAAAGAGGTGACACCATAACTCAGTGCTATATAGATGATGTAACTAAACATATTGGCACAAAATTGTATATGCTTGTAATGGGAAAGAACTGTTACATCAGCTAGTTCATTCTTGGAACAAGGATTGTTTCCTGTAATATAAACAGACTGGTCTACTTTTAAATGGAATAAGATTTCTATACATTTTTATCCTTCTATTTTGTTCCTGGTTGTAGAGGTGCCACAAGGGGGAGACAGAGATGGGCAAATCCCTCCCTCCTCCCCATCCGAACACATTTGGTATAATTTTGTTTCCCAACTGGGACATGCTGGCTGCCACTTCCTGCAGCTCCCATTGGCCGGGAACAGTGAACCGCAGCCACTGAGAGCTGTGGGGGGCGTGCCTGTGAATGGTCAATGTAAACAAAATGTCTCACAGCCCTCCAATGGATTAACCCAATGAGCTGCATGCCGAAGGTTGCTGACCCCTTCCATAGACAATGGCAGCAGTGCTAGAACTCAGGCTGATAATGCTGCCAGCCCACGGGGGTGATTCTGCCTTTCCAGGGCTCTCTGCATGTTGCCTGTGGGGGACAAGGGAAACCAAGGATCTCTGGCTCTGCGGGTAATGTGGGGGGAAGGGAGGATGCCAAGGAGCTGGTTCTGGGGAGGGAGCCGTAGTGACCTGGGGAACAGTGTTACCACTGCCAGGCCTTTTTCACTGCAGCCTGTGTAGTCCCCACCCAGCAGCCTGAATCCACTACCATCGCTTCATAACAGTGTGGGTGAGGTTGGGCTGGCTCAGTCCCAGGGGCAAAGGGGCCAGCCTGGCCACCAGGGTTGGCTAGCACATAGAGGAGGGGCAGTGGGACAGAAAAGCACCAATCTCACCCAGCAGTTCAATTTTGTGGCTCATCCTCCATTCCCTTTGATCCACCTAACTCCAGTCCCTAATCCTATCCCCTAGATATGTCTATCCCAATCTTCTCCCTCTGCCGGGATCAGATTTTGGTTTTAGTAACTGGTTATATGTCAGAAGACAAACCTGTCTTCCCACAGGAACCCAATTTTCTGTCACATGCTTCACAGCATTCTCATTCAGAGAATGAGAACTTTACTTTTTGCTCCACATGAAAAAGAACACAAAGACAATACTTCCCTCTGCTGGAGAAAATTGACTACTGTTGGTTTGTGACATAAGTGATGCTGGTGTTGGTTAAATCAATTAATAGACTGCAGGGATATACAAAGTGGAGACGGCTGAACAGGGAGATACCTGGGATCCCACGTATCTTCAGCTCCTTATAATAACAGCAACTCATCTATGCTCACATTGCTGTATTACATTGCAGTAATAATACTGTTTATTTCTAGGACTCTCAAACAATAAAAACAACTAATCGTGATTAATCATAAGATTTTAAAAAATCTTGATTAATCACAGTTTTAATCTCACTGTTAATATTAGAATACCATTTATTTAAATAATTTTGGATGTTTTCTACATTTTCAGATACACTGATTTCAGTTATAACACAGAATACGTAGTGTACAATGCTCACTTTATATTATTTTTATTACAAATATTTGCACTGTAAAAAAGATGAACAAAAGTGTTGTAGTTAAATCTCTTTATCATGAAAGTGCAGTAAAAATGAAACAATGGAAAACTTTAGCGCCCACAAGACCACATTTGTAAGGCAATTTATTCCAGTGCTTAACTACCCTAACAGTTAGGAAGTTTTTCCTAATGTCCAACCTAAATCTCCCTTGCTGCAGTTTAATCCCAGTGCTTCTTCTCCTATGCTCAGAGGTTAATGAGAGCAATTTTTCTTCCTCTTTCTTGTAACAACCTTTTATGTATTTAAAACCTGTTATCAGGTCCCCCCTCAGTCTTCTCTTCTACAGACTGAACAAACTGAGTTTTTTCAATCTTTTCTCATAGGTCATGTTTTCTAGAATTTTAATCATTGTTGTTGCTCTCCTCTGGACTTTCTCCAGTTTGTCCACATCTTTCCTGAAATGTGGTGCCCAGACTGGACACAATACTCCAGCTGAGGCCATATCAGCATGGAGTAAAGCAGAAGAATTCCTTGTGTCTTCCTTACAACACTCCTGTTAATACATCCCAGAATTATGTTTACTTTTTTTTTTTTGCAAGAGTGTTACACTGTTGACTCATATTTAGCTTTTGATCCACTATGACCCCCAGATCCCTTTCTGCAATACTCCGTTTTAGGTAGTCACTTCCCATTTTGTGTGCCTGCAATTGAGTGTTCCTTCCTAAGTGGAGTACTTTGCATTTGTCCTGATTAAATTTCATCCTATTTACTTCAGACCATGTCTCCAGTTTCTCCAGATCTTTTTGAATGTTTATTCTATCCTCCAAAGCTCTTGCATCCCAGGCTTAAATAGAGTCCTTTCCGGAGCCCCCTCCAAAACCACCTCTAACATGCCATAAAAGCTCCAGAGGGGTTGAAAATTTTTACTGGAGCTCCACTCTGGACAGCTCCACCTGAATTTAAGGCCTGATTGATATCCTCCCAGCTTGATATCCTCCACGGGCTTTATGAGTGTACCCTCTATGCCAGTATCTATATCATTGATGAAGATATTGACCAGAACCAGAACCAGAACTAATCCCTGTGGGACTCCACTCGATATGTTCTTCCAGCTTGACTGTGAACCACTGATAATTACTCTCTTGGAATGGTTTTCCAACCAGTTATGCACCCACCATATAGCTCCATCTAGGTTATATTTCCCTAGTTTGTTTATGAGACTGTCATGTGAGACACTAAGAAACTGGACCATCTACTCAGGACACTCCCTACACTAACACCAAAAAAAATCAGCATACCCTTAGAGCCCCGACCAGGGTTATTCTATCTACTACCCAAGATCCACAAACCCGGAAATCCTGGACGCCCCATCATCTCGGGCATTGGCACTCTCACTGAAGGACTGTCTGGATATGTGGACTCTCTACTCAGACCCTATGCCACCAGCACTCCCAGCTATCTCCGTGACAC